>NC_060154.1:15874686-15901925 GCF_021292245.1 Micropterus dolomieu | reverse complement strand
AAGAACACCATCCCCACCGTCAAGCATGGTGGTGGCAACATCATGCTTTGGGGGTGCTTTTCAGCCAAGGGGACGGGACAACTCCATCGTATTGAGGGGAGGATGGACGGGGCCATGTATCGTGGAATTCTGGACCAACATCTCCTTCCCTCAGTGAGAGAGCTGAAGATGGGTCGAGGATGGGTGTTTCAGCACGACAACGACCCTAAGCACACCGCCAAAGCAACAAAAGAGTGGCTGAAGAAGAAGCACATCAAGGTTCTGGAGTGGCCTAGCCAGTCTCCAGACCTGAATCCAATTGAAAATCTTTGGAGGGAGCTTAAAATTCGAGTTGCCAGGCGACAACCTCGGAACCTGAATGATTTGGAGGCTGTCTGCAGGGAGGAGTGGGCCAACATCCCTGCCGAAATGTGCACAAACCTTGTCACCAACTATAAAAACCGTTTGAAATCTGTGCTGGCCAATAATGGCTTTTCTACAAAATATTAACATGCTGTTTGTCCAGGGGGTCAAATACTTGTTTTTCCCTCATCAGATGGTTATCAATTTTTATAAATTCATATGATGTGATTTTCTGGAATTTTCTTTGGGATTCTGTCTTTCACTGTTAGAATGTACATATGATTAAAATTATAGATCGTTGCATTCTTTGTAAGTGGGCAAACCTGCAAAATCAGCAAGGGGTCAAATACTTATTTCCCCCACTGTATGTAATATATATGCATTTGATTTCTGGACTAAAAATGGTCAAAAGGGGTGTGTGTGTGTGAGTGAGTGAGTGAGTGAGTGAGTGAGTGAGTGAGTGAGTGAGTGAGTGAGTGAGTGAGTGAGTGAGTATTGCTCACAGCTTCAGGGCTTATCCGCGACTTCTGAATTGTCCCTGGCAAAATTGTAATCAATACATTTAAATATAAATGTTGTCGGTCAGTGTCAAGTCAGCTACACAAATGGTTAACAGTCGCCGCAAAAGTAGTGAGAGAATAACATGACACACCGCGACACAGACACCTGTCGCTCTGTGCCCTGCTGTCTTTGTCCCACTCGCTCAGACACACTTTGCTCTGTTTGACTGTCTCTCTGCTCCAGGATGCTTCATTCTCTCTAAAGCGGATGTGATCTGCACTTTATCAGAAGTGCTGAGGTGGACATTAGTGTGGAATTGTGGTGATATTTCGGTCTGAGCACAAGTGCTTTCAGTTTTGGTTTTCTTTCTCTGATGAAGAGCAGTGCGCTCCTCTCGTCAAGTAGGCTACAAGTCAAATTATTTATTTATTTATATTGGCCTAACTGTTTTTTTTAAAAAATGGGCCAACGATCGGCCCATAAAGCATCGGCCTATACTGACATTGGGCTGGCCCCATCACATCTCTTATTAGCCCCCACTCCCTCCCCCTTTCTTGTGTTGTGGACCAAAATAATAATAATTCGCCAAATGAAAATAACCGATATGTAGATATAAACTAAAAAAAATTATAAGCTACTGATTACTGCATTACATTCTATTATATTTTTATATTCTGAATTGTCACCTGTCACCTAAATGCTGTCCTTCCTTTTAAAAAAATAAAGACATTTCCACCATAAATTGGGGCAGAAAATGTCTCCAGAATTCAGGACAATAAGTCTTTAATACTCAAAATCTTCTGGGGCAGGACCCCCTGACCCCCCCTGTTGAATATTTTGTCAATAAATAATTCTTCATTGAATTCACATTAATTTAGCTACTTTATCATTGAGGTGAAAAGGTTACATATGCACATTTAAAAATACTTTAGGCTACTTCTGGCATGCCTACATGTATGTAGACTCAGCTGGGATTAAATTAAATGAGAAAAGTTGATCTACAGGAGAAACATATGACAGCAATACAGAATGCCTGACAGCCTTACTGCATTATATTACACTATATTCTTCTTATTTTGAATTGTCACCTGAGACATTTCCTCAATAAATTGGTGCAAAGAAATTCACCAGAATGCAGAAAATTAAGTGTTTAAAGCCCCCCTCCAATGTATTTTGACATTTCTATGATATTTCCTATTTTTCTGAGTCATTTCCTTACAATGTTGATTACCCACATAGTTCGCCAAATGGCTTAATTTTGTGCTCAAATTTGCAAAAGTTGCGTAGTTGTTAAAACAGGGTTGTGATGTATGACTATAGTTATTCCATAAGTCATACGTCATTCTCCAAGCTTGCGCAGGCGCACTGTCATGCCTCGTTAAAAAACTGTCACGCCGTCACACCTCGTTAAGTCAGAGCATCAAACCGATAAACATTGTTGTGAGCTAGCTAACCAATTTATCATGTCATTTACGTTGAAGTTACAGTAGGTATGTCTGATTGTTGGTTTGTCTTTCTAGTTTAGTTAGCTAAGTTGTAGTTAGCCAGGTGTAGTTATCTAGCATAGATTTGCAGAAAGTTGTCTAACAGAGGGTCTTTATTTTATTTTTTAGTTTCCTCCTCTTGGTGTGCTGTTCATTTTCATTATGGCATCTGTGCGTGCGGTGTTGGAGGACAGATGACAGAAAATGTGTCGCACTTTCACCTGCCACCGTCTGCAGTCTACAACATGCATTTTACTGACGGCCGTTTTACCAATGCATCGGCGGAGGCACCCCCACGGTAAAGTAAGCGCACCATAAAACGTAGTGGGAGTTATTGTGTGCAGTGCGTGACAAGACCATCGACTGTATGCGCACATTAGTTTCTATCATGGGTAAGTAATAGCTACTCCTGCCAGACAGTAAAGTGTACTGAACTTTACAGCTTTGATGTTAACACAGCATATCGTTGAATACTGTGAATACTCCAGCCGGTAAGTTTTTGGTTGTCAATGTAATGTATTACGTCCAACTACTGACCACACCCCCATTCTCTGTTTGAGAAAGAACGTTAACCAAAAATGGCAGTTAAAACTGGCTGGAGGGGGCTTTAAAGCCCAAATTTTTGTGTTATTTATTATCAGTAGTAATTATAAAATGTAGGCTACATATATAATTTACTGTTGCGTTATAGATGTACTGGTTAGGCGGCAATGGGGGGTTAAAACATCAAAGATTTCTGTGCTGGGCTAAGCCCACAATGTTTCAAGAGCCTGGAAACGCCCCTGGTTGAAGACCTACTTTTACTATGTCTTCTTTGAACAGAATAAAAGCAGCTCTATAGAAATTAGCAGGACGGACATATCTGCCTCATATACAGCACGTGATTTAGGATTTTCTGTTTTCTGGTCTAGCTGAATACATTTATGACATACCACTTTCCTACTGAAAAAAAAAAAAGTTCTTTAGGGAAATACTATGGGATATGGAAATTAATCTTGTATGGCAAGACAAAAACTTATTTGACAAATTACCATTGCCCTGACGTGTCTCTACAAAAGTTAAATCATTATGTTACGTTAATGAACCTTAAAAAAAAAACAACTCATGGCTATAGTTAAATGTCCACCCTTTAGCTGCTTACAAATACAACAGTCTTCCTGAGAGGCATCATTATGGAAAAATCAGTCAATACAGTCCTTCTTGGAAAACAGTTTGTGGAACAGCTTCTCATACTGTTGAACCAACCCATGTGTATAATAACTAAGTCTGAACCAGTGAACCAATTTCCATGTGCTTAGCTCTGATGGAAGCTTGCAGGAGTTATTTAGAAGGTGTATTTAGCTGCTGTTACTGGAGAAGATAATGTTTTTCCACCAGGAGTATGTGGAACAACATGTGGCGAACATAATGCTTCTTAGATATAAAGTCTTTTGTGCTGTGTTACTACACTGAAACAACACCATTAAACCCAATGAGAGGAAATACATTTAAAATGTACTTTGTGGAGAACTTTTTGGTTCCCACACATGTTCAATTTGCACAAATGGGGCATACACCAAGCTTTTGAAAAGAGGAAATAATTGCTCAAACAAACAAAGAAAAACACTGAAGAGCAGTAGTAACAACCAACAAGAATGTGCTTTGGTCCTTAGACCGTAAATGTATTGAAGTAGGGAGTGTGGTATCACACTCACCATGGCTGATTACATAGCTTAATGGTCTTGGCTTCACCTCATGTTTTACAAGCCCAAATGGTCCCAGTGGTCTGATAAATCATCGGCATATCGAGTCAGATTGCTCCAAATGAACTGTTGCCATTCCTAGGTTTCTAACTAGGGGAGCAGACCATATAGTAGGCCAATATAAATAACCCTTTATCCTGTATCGGTCACATTAAAAAAATACTCCTTTTATTTATGTTGAGACTTGCGAAACAGTTCTCAGCTTGGAATCTTGTGTCTTTCTGCTGGAGACAAGAACTCAAAAACAGCCAAATTAAAAGACATGGTGGCACCACTCTAAATCTTTAATAAAGCACAATACATTGACAAGAAAACAGTCACAAATCAAAAGTTATCTATTTTAAATTAGAGAATATTTTAACATTGTGACACGCAAAACTTATTTTCTGGTGCCCAAATTAACAAAAGGTAACTGAATCCACAGGCAAGCTAACTGGTAACTATAGTACAACTCATTAACATAATTTTGCTAAATCAAATGCCTACTTTAGATTTTTATATTAGCACCACTTGAAAGAATATACTGTGACAGCTTAGACAAAATGACATGTGTACTATAGTCACTGCAGCTTTGACATTAGAACGATGTGACCACTGTGTGATAGAAGCCGTCGCTGCATGTGTGCAGGGAAGCCACTCCTTAAACTGACAGATGAATGTAGCCGTTTAAACAAATACAACTGGCCCAGTAGGTGTTGGCAGGATTATATTAACAACTTTCTTTCTGAGAAAAACATTCTTGATGTCTAAATATAACACAAGCCTGATTCCTCCCAAAGACTAACACACACACAATGTTCAACTTGAGACTTTGTGAGAATTTGTGAATGAAACGCATACATTAAAAAATCTGATGAACACATCGGCTCTAAACTGCGCTACAATAGGCAAATAAATACAATTAACACGTAAACCTTTTGAATGGGTATGTTGTGGTTGTTATTCCTGATTCATTCAAGCGGATACATGTTTTTTTGTAAGGGATTTGATTAAGTTACGAGCAACGAGTCATCAACAAACATTGAATCAACACTTATCACTAATTACACGCAGGGACTTAAAACCCTAGAAATGACACTTTCCACATGCAGGCTTGTCAGTCACAAAATTATCTTATTGGCAGTGATGTGTTCAAATGGCATCAATTCAAAGTCAATTTTATAACGCGAGAGCTTTGAAAATATGCATGAATCAGCTCATACATACAGTTGACATTAAAATCTTTGTTAATTGTTAAATTTATCAATTTAGAACAACCAATTAACCATATTGTTTTCTAGTTACTGACATGTAAAATTTCCAACCATGATGATACCATTTCACAATAAAGGCCTTTCCACTCTGCTTGGTCTCATGGATGTGAACACAGTAAAGCTGTAAAAGGCCTTTGTAATGAGCCACAATAGGGCCCTTGGATAGTGGAGGTATTTCCATGTACAATATTCTGGATATCATTTGATATGGATTAGCGACCATGCAGAACCTTTAGAGGTCACCAGTCCTTCCAATGCACATTTCAGCCAAAGTAAGATGTGAACTCCACCGCTGGCAGCTGACTTCAAAGTGTTTGGCAACTCATCGAAAGGGATTTAAAGGCAACCGTGATTCTGCATCAAGCTCCAGTAGTGTATATGGAAAGTTCCCTAACAGAAAACAGTACGAAATCTAAGCCTCCATTTAAGGTATGTTTTGTAGTTATGTGAACTAACTGAGCTTCACAAGTCTTACCATTCTTTGGTGAATGACAGTCTTGCATTTGAAATGATTTAGCTTATATTGCTCTCAGAGTTTCTCCCTATCCACACTAAACTATTTATAAAGCAAAAGAACTTTGTACAGTGAGACAAATAAAGAAAAGAAAAAAATGGACAAGACTTCGAGTAAAACACAGACACATACACAGCAAAAACTATACAATTATGAATTAAAATGTCAGAGAAAACAAGTGTGTTTTAAGGAACAGGAAAACATTAGCACAATCATTGAGGCCCTGAGAGATCACATTGGTGGAGGAAGCAAAGTAAGTAAAATAAATTTGCAGAATGGCTAAAGGCAAAGAAAGCAGAAAATGTGCAGTCTAATTCTGAGCTTAAATCTCAGAGAATCAAGACCAATTTTAATGATATGTAATTAAGGCCTAAACAAATTTTCCCCAACGGAAACGATTAATGGGGAACTTATTACAGGCTATGGCACCCAAGGGGGTAATACATTCATACTAATCTCATGGCTGTCAGCCTAGGGGCTTCATTGCAAGTGAAATGCCTTCATATTAAGGGCAAGAGTAGACAGGAGGTAGAGAGTCCAGGGAGTTAAAATTGGAGGTACGATAAATTAGCGGTACTGTTGCTTATAAAGTCAAAACAAATGACAGTCAGGAGCTACACAACAGCATGCAATAGCATCATTTTAATTACATATAATATGCAGTTAGAGGGGAAAAAACAGTGGTTGATAAAGAGACTTTGAGAGAAATAAAGAGGTTCTGTATTTGTGGAGGGTCATTTTTGCTCCATATCGCTTTACAGAATAGCAACTGCCGATCAAGACAAAGATAAAAATAAGCCATAAAAAAATGCAACACATATTACAGGAAACAGTGCTACATATTGTGCATCTTCGCTTGTGTCTGTGTATGTTGACGGTACATGTGGGAATGGGAGTACCGGGCAAGACCATAGAAACCCAAGGACAGACAGAATCACAACGTCAACCAAGGTTGGGCAGTTTTGGAGTGTTACATTCCATATAATGATTAGGTATCACCGGTGTATGATAAATCACCACTTTTGGCATTGTGGTTGCATTAATTGCTTGCACACAACCAGCTCCATTACCCCAGCTGGGCAGAGTTAAAAGCGTGCAAATAAAAAGTGCCTCTCAAATCTTTCAGTCTGCAGACAAACAGGAGACAGTGGCATTGACAAAAAAGTTAATGTCAGAAGAGGACCAGTGATTGATGACTCCTTACCTGAAAGCTTCAAGTGTGTCTATAGACACACAGAAACATTGTTCACATGGAAAACAGAGCACACAGCTCACAATCGGATATTGAGGCTAAATGCTTTGCCTGTTAGATGTTGGATTCTGTGGTTGAATCGAGGCAGAGGCACATCAAACAAGAATGTACAGGATTCTTCATCCTCAAATGCAAATCCATTTTCTTTCCACAATAACACAATCATCTAGTCACTTAAGACAAGCTAAAAAATCTCTCTATTTCTAGGTCATCACAATCTCTCATTTAATAGAGATGATCATCAAATCCATATATACTAGTTCACTGCCTCCGTTGAGTGGATAAAATGGCAGAAAACACTTCAATTTAATAACCCCTGAGTAACGGAGGTCTCAAATCAAAAGTGCAATCATTGGCATCAGTTTTCGTTAAGCTAGCATGAAGTAATTAAAACGTCCACTGAATGTAGTGTAGGCAGTGGCTGGCAAAAATATTTTAATGATTTTCACTGATTAAATAAAAATTAAAAAAAAAATACTGTGTTCTTGGGAAAACTGAAAGAGAAGACGATAACGCTAATGACAAACGGCAATCACTGGGGCCATGCCAATGACTGGTTGCTTGTTTAGCAGAGTTAATTTCACCCTTTTCTTACTTCAAATCACCTAAAGAGTTGTCTGGCTCTTTGAGTGTTTTTACATTTTCAATCTAAATGGTATATGATAATTACTTGAGATGTTAGAAGATCAGCTTAAATGGTAAGTGCCTTGATATGTTGCTTTGTTCTATGACCTTTGCCAGTCAGTGTACAAACCGATCAATCATTTACAGTAAGAAGAAGATGGCGTGATATTATATCACCAATATTTAGCGTGATGTGCTATTCCAGTGGTCATTAAATGTTTATTTTTTAAGTTTCCTAAAAGAAAAAGGGTATGTTTTTTCCCACTTCAGGGAAATCCTTCTAATAAAACAATCACTCTTTAATTGAATTGCTCACAGCTCATGTCCACACTGCGGTCATTACTTTGCTTTGGAGGGGTCACATACCAAAAAGATTAGGAACCACTGTCCTATAGAAAAAACTATACTGTAACAGAGTGCTGCTCTCAAAGGTCTATACAAACATAAAAACATACTCAAGGAGTGGACACTTAAATAAATCTTTGTTAGAGTAACTGTATCCCGGCTGTAGTTAATGGTAACTTAAAACTAGCTCAACAGAATAAGTACCTTACTAATTACAGAGCTTACAGTGTTGAAAGTAACCCCGGCCAATTAACCTTGAGGAGATCTCCGTAAATGTTTCCCCCTGCTCCCTCCATACATCCTGTTTGCATTATTTCAAGAAATGCTCCATTTCCAACACAGAAAACTACTGCCCGCATTATTAACAAACTGCCCTATAGTTGCATATGCATATGTATATGGTTTAGTTGGCCTCCCAAACATTGAGCTAATGGGCTAAATTGCTTTCAGACTGAATGACCAGCATTATGTGAAAAGAAACTGGATAGATTAATTGATGGTGGATGGTGTATTTGAACTTGTCAGAGCCACAATTACCCATGAAAAACCATTATACAGGTAAAACTCTGGTTGTTTACCGGGAGCTGATAAAGCAAACATGCAGCATACCATCCCTCTTTAATGTGTAAATGTTGGATCTGGGCTTAATAATAAGGAATACTGGCCAAGTTTTTAAATAAAATAAGAAACACACACACACACACACACACACACACACACACTACAAAGGAATGAAAATATCTGCTGAGGGCTTCATGTATACCTCAGTGTGTATGTAATCCTCTGAGAATTGCCTGTGGAGGCGAAACAACATCCGAGGCAGACTGGGATGATACTGTATATCCCAACGTCTTGACTTGCCTTATTGCTAAAGATATGGTAAGATGAAAGCTGCAAATGTTAGAGTGGATGGTGGTATTTGAGAGAAAACAGGGACTGGATTTTGATTTCTTAAATATGACTTTTTTGTGGTAGTGGAACCTCCCGGAGCTTGACAAGGGGATCAACACCAAAGGTCATCTACCAAAACAAATAATGAACATGATTCTCCAAAAGCCATATTATTAGAGAGTCTCCAGGAATATATGCTTTCAGACCAGCGATTCCATTCTTGCACAAGCAAAGGCATTCTCAGGACTGAGGAAAACTAGGTAATGGTATTGTGAAACAGAGTCCTTTGGTGGTTACACCACAATCCTCAAACAGCTTTGTCTTTGGGTGAAGGGACATGCTGGCTTTTCCATCGCTAATGTGTTTTCCACTGCCTTTGTGACAGACCCAGCATCTGTGTCAAATTATGCCCACAAAGCAAAGTAGCGGCGGCAGCATTGTATTTAAGATAGAGGTTTACTTGCAAAAGCACTTTGCATATTCCCATGAAGCCTGTAGAGTGAACCCTGCAGCCGATGCAAGCCCAATCAGAAAACACCTAATAACATTCACTGACAGTAATCAGAAGGATATGTTCCAATCACTGCTACACAGCAAGAGTCCTGCGTGCAGGAAGCAGCATGAGGTCTAGCTATCGCACAGCAAGAAGCTCACCCTCCACTGTCAAAATCAATGCTTTTTGACTTACATATTAATAAACATGGCCAATTAAGATGCAGAAACTATTTGCCAACACTTTGAATCAAGTTGCTCTTTAACAGAACACTAACATTTCAATTGTTGTGACACATCGTAACACAATGATAATCACATAACATCACAACACAATATTTAATCAAGATCTAATATTTTATTTTATTACAATGACTTGTGAATCTTTGATTGGGCAATTTTATTGATTGCTCATTCAATATTTCATATTTGGATATTGTGAAATGTCCATGTTTTACTGCCAATGTTAGTTTTGTTGATAAGGTGACCAAACCTTTTCAGGGAAGCAGGGACAACAAGATCAATTTTAGCTTTTCACTATTCTGTCTAACTCCTGGGAATGTCTGTCCCCAAACTTCAAACTATGTCACTTAATATTTCCAAGTAGTGTCCTCAAGGCAAAGAGTGGCAATAAACAGATACCAGTACTGGCTAAGGCAGCAGCGCTTTATAAACCTGTCTGTCTTTCTATTCAGGGAGACTCAGCTCATCTGTCTCTCACCAGATCCTTTTTTGAGTGCCAGCAGAGAGGAATAACAAGCAGTTAGGTATTGTCTTCTGCTTGACCCATGACATGTGGCTCCCGGGCTGAAACAAAGGCAAAGAAGGGGGAAATCTCTAGGCCAGAGCACCAAAACATTGTCCTGTCAGCACACCGGTTGTCTGAGAAGTCCCTGGCTTGTCAACCTAGACTTTTGGAGCCGATGATTTTGCCTCTACTTTAAAGGAGATGAAGAATGACTGTTTTTTGTCTGGTGATCTCCTGACCCTGAGCCGTCGATACAGGCACCATTTCCTTGTCTGGCATCTAGAACACTGTTGAGAGATGTGCTCGCTGATTTCCAGTTTCAGTGGCTTTAAAACGTACAATGACCTGGCAACAGTGGCGGTTGTACATTAAGTTTTGTGATTCTTTTGTACGGATTTCTGGTTTTATGCTATGTATTATTTCAAGCTGTGTCAGCTGTTGTTGCAGAAAAGATGGTGTTTTATGCATGAACTTTTACTAGACAAAGCAAGAAAATCAATGTTTGAAATGCTGTGTTACAACACAAAAGTGGATGTACTGTTATGTACAACTGTCCTTTTTTCCAGCTGTCTGCATAAGCCCTCATTCATGTGTATTTGAAATCTATAAAGCAGCCTTTAAAGAAGTTGCATTTACAAGGGTTGTGTTAACTTTACATCATAGCATTTTTTGTGCATGAAATGGTTTTGATTACACAGCTGCCATTTTCACTCAGAAATAAAAGGCCCAATTGAAAGGTAAATGAGGCAAATCAGTGCTGTGTAATGTTTTACCAATGTGTGAAATCTGTAACCAACAAAGATTGTACGGCATCAAAGGCTGTAATGATTAATTCTCAGAGGATAATTGTTACAGGTGGTATTACTCTTTCATTAATTTACTTATTTTGACGGCAGAAACAATTCAGTTATCTTTTGTACAAGAAACATCTGGATAGAAAAAGCATTTGGAATCAACAAACTTGATTATACGGATTTCTGGTTTTATGCTATGTATTATTTCAAGCTGTGTCACAGATACTCCAAGGCATGACAAACAAATCACGCCACAGGAATTCATCACAAAATGACTCAATTGTGTAGGAAGCAAAAGAAAGTCAGACAGAGGAGGACTCGCAATCAATATTTCTAGAAGATAAGTTAAAACGTTTTTTGTAATTTTATATGTTCTCTGTGGTTGAGTTTGGGCTCACAAAAAGTTTAATGAAGTCTTGAAGATAGTTCTGGGAGGGTAAAATGCCCACCTTTAAATTGCTGTTGCTGTTAGATATTGCTCAAAAGCTAGATTCATAAAAGTAGATGCTATAGCTTCTACTTTCTAATTAGCTTACTGCTGCTGTATGCAGTTTCACATAGTAGCAGTAGGTATATTAAAAAAAGCACCCATAATTTTCACTCTGGATTAAAACACAAACAAAACATAAATAAGAAATGTTTGTGTTTTTTGCCACAGCTCCACTCTTCCAACTTACCCGATTGTGTCATTAGATGCCTGCAGCACACACTGGACACGACATACAAACACATTAAAATAGTCCCCGTATAATAACCAGGATGTGCACATTGAGGGAGCGAACATGATAAAATGAGTTCTTTTTTGGAGTGTTGATGCGTGGTGACGCTGAGAAATAGGAGAGTGGCGTATCTTGACGAGGCGACATGCACCAACCTGCAATGACACACGTCATGACGCCACAAGAAAAAAGAAGGTGCAGGTGTTTTGACACATGTCATATGCTGCCTAGGTCTGTTGCCCTTTCGAGGCAGCCAAAATGCTACAGATTGTAATACTGAATAAGAAATCCACAGCCAAAATAAAGTTTGACTGAAATTCAAGATATCCAGAGGAGTTGAGCAGGAAATTGAGGGTTGCAGCTTCTCTACTTACTGACTTGTAGCTGGCCTGCGCAACAGCTTCCACTGCTAAGTCAGAACATTTTATGTCAGTCTTTGGTATATTTCATCCGTTTCAGTGGTTGTTATTATCACCTTCTCTTGAACAGTCATTGAAGGCAAAGGAAAGACACCATTTCAAATGCTGGAAATTTTATCATTAATCTCCAGGGAGAGAGTGAGAGAGAGCAAATGAAAGTGAAGTGAGAGAAGGAGATAGTGAGAGGTGGAAATAAGACACAGGCTCTTTTTTCCCCCCCATTTCATTCCAGTCCATTTCACAAACATCCACATTTGAAATATAGGGTGAAGGCAAGAGCCCAAAGTACAACATCTATCCACAGAGCATTAGGAATGTACTACAGATACAAAAGATCATAAAAAAGATGGGCAGAGGGTGGCGAGAAGCCATTGTCAGCAACAGTAGAATCCATACTGAGTGCAGTCCCATTGTTCTGTGCACACAAGAGGTGAGGTGAGGTGGATAATGTGTGTGTGTGTGATTGTTAGTACATTGGTGCATGTGTGTGAGGAAGAGGATGTTCCATGCATTGGTGTAATGTGGTACATTTCTGTCAGGCATCCAGAGAAGACGCTATCACCTCTGTCATTGCTTCTTTCTGCTGCCATTCTTCTTTTGCACTGAGAAGTTTTGATGCATTTTTAATTCCAGTGGTTACCATGGAAATGTGGGAGGTTGGGGAGGGGGGTCGGCTGTAAAATAAAAGGCAGGTGCATGGCAGGGAGCCAAGGTGACAGTAGCTGAAACACGTTCAAATGTTTCACCAACTGTCAAGGGCCAAAAGCAAGGTCATAGCATTTCTATTCTTATTCTGAAGGAGTGAACCTCCCTTAAAAACAACCTTCGTTCAGACTGCAGCCAAATGAGAAAGGATGCTCACATCAGATCTTTAAGACAGATTGTCCTGTGCTTTGGTAACTTTGTGGGTGTCAGAAAGTACGTACGCTGGTGACGCTGCTGTCCAATGCGGAAGCATGAGAAACCTACGTCCTATAGACGCCTTCATCAGATGCGTTGCCAAGGTGACTCACCCGGCCCGAAGTTAACTTCTGGCTTATACTGTCAGTGATATCCAGTATAGTGTTTCCCATACATTCATTTATTTGTGGCGGCCCACCACAATATCAGCGCTGACTGCCACATATTGATTTCTGTTTTTTTTCCACTATTTAAGATGGGAAAACTTGTATTTGATTGCAAAGCTGCACGCAGCGCATATTCGCTGTGTGCAGCGTCCAAACATTCTTGTCTCAAATTTTTGTTCAACGGGTCTGGTAGTGTGACCTTATCACATTTCAGTTTGGCAAAGTAACGATTCTTTTCTTCAACTGCAAAGGTTATTTACTTGTTATGGATTGCTTGCGGAAGTCTGCGGAAGTTAAGTTTGGGCCAATACGCAGTACCTTTTGTTTATGTTGTTACCGTTAAATGCATCTATACTGTCTCCAAAGGCAACATTGTAACTGTTTGGCGTCTTAAAGTTCCCCATGTCGACCGGGGGCTCTGACTCAACTTTGTGATTTACGGAGTTTGCTGATGAACAAATAGCGTTGCTGAAGTAACCACCAACTGCCGCTAACTAGCTGCCATTACATTATTAGCTTAATTAGCCGTGCAACTAGTGGTCATAGCTGACTGAGCTCGGAGCACCCGGCACTGCATTCCCTATTGTCAAACTGGACTCTGACGGTGGCTGTGTTTAGTCCCAGAATCATGAATGAATCATTACAACAAATATACGATTAGGGCTGCAGCTTTTAGTACTTGAAGCTTCTATAGATTATTTCCGGTGGCACACACACTACAGGGCTGCGTCACCCGGCGCTGGTCTCCAAACCACGTTTTATCAAGAAAACAGATGTGAAATGTGAACGGGGAAATGAGCAATCGTGCACACGTAACAACTGTTGTTTGTTATTATAAAGATAGCAATTATAAAGACAAAGAATATGGGTGAACGGATGGATTAGCACACGCAGGTTACAGGGATTGCCTGAGCTACACAGAGAGCTGGAGGGGAGTTAAAAGGTACAGCTCCCAAACACCCAGTTAACTCTTGACTGTGAGGTTACAACTCACGGCCCAAAAAGGAGAACAACACACACACGTGCACATTTTCGGCTGAGGACTGCGGCTACGGCTAACTCAACAATCAATCATGATTTCAGTAAAATGCTAAAGTTGCTGTTAACTTTTCTGTGCAGAACACCGGCTGCTTTCTGATCACATGCCATAGTGCTGTTGCCGAGGTGACACAAGTTTCATTTTACGGTGGATGGACTGTGACATTACATAGTTGTTGTTTTCTTTAGCTTGAAATAATCCCATACTTAGGACACTTTCTTCTTCGTCCCTCGCTATTTTCTCTCTCTTCCTCCACTTTGCAAACAGCGCCATTCATAATAACATCGTGGCTTGGATCAAATTTGCAAAAAATCGCATTTCATGTTTATGCGCTATCCAGACTTTCTAAAATGAATCAATACAATCTAGTATGCCAAAAAAAATAATTTGGGCTGCCACTCTGAACAAGGCCAAACTTGCCAATTTCAAAAACATGTATAAGACATACAATTATTCCTCGTCTGCAGTGAAATTATATGTAGTTCTCTGCTGCTTTATTGAATACAAAAATCAGTGAAAAGCACATTATCTTTGGCCTGTAATGCAGCTCCTACTGATACTATATTAAAATGATAAATACAGAAATTGACTTGACTTAAATAGTCAATAGGTTTGCAAGTGCATTGATAAAAAAAAAAAGAAAAACACAAAAAGATGTGATGTTTGTTGTGAACATTTGCATTACGTGTGCCCAAAATTTTGCCGTAACTGTATCTTCGCTGTTCCATTGATTTGTCAAGTTCACACCCTTGAGCATTATACACGATGAATCTCCTCAATATATTTTGACCAGGGAGATAAATGACCAGGTTCAAAGGTCATTGATTGTGAGGCAGTAACATGAGGATAAAACTGCAAGGGTAGTGGAACACAACTAATACTCAGCAACTGAAGGACAACAAGAAGAGGCACAAAGTGATCTTGGCTTTAACAGTGCAGGGTTATGAAGACATGTCTCCAAGAAATGTGTGTGCTGTCTGGGAAAAGGAAAAATCTTTCCTTTGTGTCCTCCAAGAGCCTTACCTACACCATTGTTTCTGACGAGGAGGCAGACCTGAGTGTCAGTGCTAAATTTACAGTCTTCCCATTTCCTTTTCAGGTTTTATTTTCGAATCTGCTCCAGAATTATTGTCACTGGTGTCAGTTGAGTGTTTGTTTTGGTGACGCGCCAGCAGCATCCCATAGTGTGTCTGAGAAAAATGGGAAAAGAATCACCAAGGAGGACAAAGCATAACTCCACTAAGCCTCAAGGGTCCCTCAGGCCATATTTTAAGGAGGCTAGCGGGTGAATATAGCTGTGTATACTCCGCTTGTATCTACCATGTCTTCCACTGGTTGGAAATGGCTGACTAGATGCTAATAAGCTTGGTCTGTCATGCTTAGACTGTCAGACCTGGTGCAACTGCATGTTAAGATAAAGAGCCTACATTTGGTAATGCCAAATCCCAAAGGTCCTAGATCCCACTTGAGTTTTAGCATACGAATGAGCATAAGTCATGCAAATATATTTCCAAAAAAACTTTGCCTGTGTTTTTTTCCTCCTCTCAGACTATCGGAGAAACTTCTCCCTCAACATAAATCCATCTACGTTCCAAGCTGGTGTTTCTGCCTGGAGATAGCTTTTGTTCATGGCTGGCTAGCCTTACATTTTGTGGTTCATGATTGGCAGTGTCCAGCGGGCCAGTTCCTTTAAGACTCCCCCTGTACTGTCCAGAGGTCCTCTGCTATTGATTTCCTGCTTGCGCTCGCTGCTTGACCTGCCAATCAATGGTCAGAACAGTGGGATGTCATTGGGAGCAAGTTGACGACGTGTGATGCTTGGCAGACATGTAACTGATGGCACTGAACGAGCAAAACATATTAGAGAGAGTGAGAAAAAGAGACAGCCTGCAGACAAAGGGAGCACACACTAAACCACTTTCTTTGTTATAAACAGAAAAAAGTAAAGTTAATCTTAAATTAAAAAGCAACAAGTTGCTTATACATTTGGGGTGGGGGGTGTCTCTGAAATCCAATCGCTTTGGAGAGAATCACCTCACGCCAGGCGATGATTCAGTTGTGGTTATATTCTTTTTCTGTAAAGTGCAAGCAAGTGTGACTTACTGTACTCATTCGATCCAAGTAACAAGTGATTAGCTGTGAAGAATAAATCTTCAGAGAAATTCATTTGAACTGTGAACAGTGGAGTGGAAACTACTGAGAAACATCACACCCCCAGAGTTTTGCTATGTGATTTTGGAGATGGACTCGAGGGGAGGCCCAGAATAAATAAATAACATTTTCTTCTAAGGACCACAGTATGTGGAACTACTCTTTCTAATTCAGTGATTTTGTGGCAGTGCCACTCAGAGTGCTCTTTGTGTGACAGCTGACTTCATGAGGCACTGGCAAGTAAATTCCTGTGTGGCAATGATTAAAACACTTGTATTGCCACATGAATTCCTTCACACTCACCCAAAACTTTCTTTTTGTTTTGTTTTTCTTTTTTCCCCTCTTATTGGGTACAAAGCAAGTCATGGCAACTAGAGCTGGACTTACGTGACACTGTGAATGAAGGGAAAATTGAACTTTGTACTTTGAATTTCAGTGCTTTGTGACGAGCCAAGGGCAGACACATTTATACACAGAATATAGTGGTGATGTTAAGTTTGTAAAAATCTTAAATATCTAAATTGCTAATTTAACTGTATAGGTGAAAAATGATATACACATGATACCAAGATTATATCAGTAAGTATATAAAATATTCTTACTTTACAGTTTCAAATAAATGCTACGGTTGCAAGATGATAGATGTAGATATAAGGTTTGAAATACCTGCATTCCCACTTGGTTTGAAGTTGTTTGTTTTAAGTAGGAAATTAAGGATCAACATATTTAAAAGATACATTTTAAATCTCTCAAAACAGTTATAAGTTAAATTATATGCAAGTTTTAATTGTATTTCAGAGGAAAATTGTGTATGTTATGCCTACAGGAGAGCTCATGTTTCCAGTGCAGACATGATTTTTCAACAATTCAGTATAATTTAAACTGTAACAGTTGTTGTTGCTAATTACTTTCTGACACAGTTAACAGAGTTAAGCAAGAAAACATAATCAATTTTTCATCAGTTTGTTGTAATGGTTTCTTCTCCCCATTAATGTGTCCCGCTGTAATCCTTATGGACCAGTCAGCATGAAATATATATCTCCATAAATACTTTAATGTTGTGCTGATGTCTGCTTTGCCCCCCATAGATGTAGAAACATCACCCTTTAAGTCAAACAAGGATTTTTAACCTCCCCCAAATAAAAACAATGTTTAATAATTGCAAACACTTTACTTCCAGATATTGAAGTGTGTTCATTTTCTCACTATTGAGATATTATTTTAGTTCAGTTGGATAAGCACAGAAAACTTGCAATGCTCCATTCTCAAGAAGCAATTTCTAACTTTTTTTTTCAATAACTTTGCAAGGATGGCAGAGGCAGACGTTCAGCTGATACAATGCTATTTTGTTGTCAAGGGTACTGGCGTCAGCAAAATCAAAACGTGCCGGCGGTAGACCTAGCATCAAGTTGTCTGCAAAGGAAACACTTTACCCACAGCTTCTCTGACAGTTATGAGAAACCGCCATTAGTGCATTATGCATAATTGTACATGCACTACTATCAAGTGTCAGTGAAAGACAACGGGCAGAGAAGCTCTCTGTCGACTATGGCACATTTGTTATTGTGAACCATCAGCATTTCTCTATGTAAATGGAGTTGTTACAAAGGGCCATTTTCCAATCTGCTGCCATGAAATCACTCTACCTACCCTTGGTAATGACCAACCTTGGAAGCGGATTTCCACTCAATTTATTTTCATGAAAGACAACAGTGGTTAAAATACAAATCTCTGTCCTGGACAAAGGGTTTTTATATGAAGATTCATATTTTTAATATTCTTTAATATGCAGACTATATATACTCTGCCTGTCTTGATAGTGATGGATTGCCTAAAATATAAAAGTAAATAAATTTTTTGCAATGCTCATTACTTTTAGGATGTATGTATATACATTTTTGCTTTCGTTTCTGGAGTTGCATTTTATTTCTGTCAACAGCTGTTGAACTAAATAAGACTATTTAACTACTTCGCCGCATGTTTCTGCATAGATTATTGATTGCCTGTTGAGAGCATACACCCACGCACATATCCCAGCCAAACACACCTACCCTTAGCCTCTCTCTATCACGTGTGCACACTCATATGCCATGATGGACATATAGTAGGATTTATTCATGCACATACTCACACAAGCACAGCAAAAGTAGCAAAGTGTATGGATGACTTATGGGCTCATCGTCAGGGTATCAAGGTCAACTTCAGGGGAAAAATATGATCTCACAGGAATGTACTCCCTCTCTACATGTACCTGTCTTTTTGATCAGGTTCCTTCTGGTTGCTTTGATCAGCTGCTTATCATTACTGATTAGCCATGATGTGTACTTGACAGTCCAGTGTGTGATTAGACAAGGATAGAGAGGCATAGCAGAACATGGAGGGCTGCGGGGCACCCTTCCCATCAAGACGTGCTCCAGTGTAATTAGACATTAGCACCCAGCAGGAAGCCTGCTAACATGAGCTGAACCCCGATTAGAATGATTATCAGAGATAATTCACTTTAATAAGTACATAACAGACCACTGGACTCATGCAAGTAGAGATAAAACTGGATGCTTTTGTAATTACTGCTTAATTGGTGCATGCAGGGCAGCTGATTTTAAAGCAGGATTTCAAAAGACTGAAGCAAACTTTGCATTTCATCAAAAATGATAAGAACCCTTTATTAAAATCTTGTACAGCCTGGCACAAAGTAAAATCAGGATGATTATGTTATATGATTTGTTTTTTTTAAAGATTTTACTTTTAATTATCTTAAATATTAATTTAAAATAAAATAATGCAAATTAAATATATTACAATACTGCTACCATAAAGGATATTTTGAATAAAGCTGCAAAATGGGCAGATTGAGTGAAATCCATATCCAGACAGATAAAGACCACAAATTTTATATTCCGGTGTATTCAGCTTGACATGGAAAAATGCTCACAATATTATGGCAAAGAGTGTCTTTGTTGGAATGAAAAGAAACCTGTCTCCCCAAATGGCCACCTCAGAGATAGTGCTCTTTAATATCAGAGACAGCTAAGCGTAGCTTGAAGCTACAGACATTGACAAGCCAGGCCTGTGGGGACCAGAGGAGATAAGCGTGGCACACAGACAAATACAACACTTGACTTTTCCTGCTTGTCAGCTACAGTTGCACAGGGATTACAAAGTCAATGGTTGTTCTTCTATTTGAATACAATATCTATTTAGAACTAAGAAAAAGAAAAACATTCCACTCCCACTAGAGTGGGATCAATCATCAACTAATTTTACTGGACTGCTCATGTGAGACGCAGTTGGGAGTCCAGGCTCCCCAGACAGGCCTTAGTGCTCTGAAACGCTGCATTAGGGTTTACAGGCATGATTAAACTGTTTGTATTTTACAACACATGCCTATGTGTGTACACACACAGACTCTTTCTCTCGCTCTCTCTCTCACACACACACACACACAGTAAAATATGAATGCTGCTAAAATAGGATAGAGTACAAATAATAGGTTAGTGGCTATCTGACCAATCTTAGCAAATTATGTAAAACTATTAAAAGTTTTTAAAAGAACTAGGGCTAAACAATTAATCGAGATTGCATTGAAATAGCAATATGGAAGAGCAATATTTGTTAAAGGCAAAATGTCCTGGCCTACACATCATATTCTAAAAAATTCCTTGTTTGATAGAGATTGCCGCAAAACCTACACCATAATTATTTAAATATGTTTTTCAATGAAAATAAGTATAATTATAATTATTATTAGTAAAATGATCACTCCCTCTAATATCACAAATCTTATTGCAATTGCAGTGCAAATAATTCAGATTTTGTTTCTTTTATTTATTTATTTTTATTGTTGCCCCAAAAAGAACTTAGACTTATTCATAAAAACAGAATTGTCTTCTCAGAATGTCGTGTTACAAAGGACAAAAAGACAGATCAAAACAAGAAAAGAGAGACATAGAAGAACCTTAGAGCTAATCAGGATTTTTCACATTTCCTGATCAACTCAGAGGTGAAGATCCCTCTTTCTCACTAGTAGCACTATCTGATACTTATAAGGACACCTCACAATGGTTTCTCCCCAGGGTAGGCTGATAATACCTGCTCCCAACTTTCTATTCATTCCTTGCTTCCACATGTCGGGTCATGATGTCATTCTCATACATCGTATTTGTGACTTCCCATGGTCCCAACACTTTCTTGCCTCATGGTTAGAGTACTTATATCTTACCAAAAAAAAGGCTCTAAATTAACATTTTGAAGAAGTGGAGATAGTAGAGATTAGGGATGATTATTTGTTAAATCAATTTATCAAAGGACTAATTTGATTATTCTAAAGAGTATATAGTATATTTTTACTCAATTAAAAATAACAATTAATTTAACCTTAATAAATATTAAATACTTGTCTCAATTCAATATTTTATTAAATTACCATGAAAGAAAAGTAGTTAAAGTAAACAAACTATAAAACATCTGAACGTTAGTTGATGCATGTTCTAACATTGCCTTACCCTGACAGCAGTGGTGCAGAAATTACTTTTAACATGGGGGCAATGAAGAAAGGTTAAGAAAATCAATTTTAAGAGACTACAACTAAAAGAAACCTATTGATATTTCTAATATATCATGCTTATGTGGGGATAAAAAGTTAACACATTGTCAAGACGGCAGCAAGGCAGCAAAGTGCTCCTTGAAGCTCTGCTTCATGTGTTTGTGCTGCTTCACGTGTTGCTGCACAGCAGTTGTGATAAACCATTTCCAGTTTACAAAGCTGACAGGGCACCACGATGTTGGGTCTCTGTCTAAAATACTCTCAAACTTTAGATGGTTGCAGGTGAGATTTTTTGGCTACAGCTTGTTCGCCGAGGGCATCCCTGCTTTAACCGGACACAGCATTCCATTGCAAACCGCTGACGCAGATAATGTAAATCATCATATTTTCGTAATTGGTGACATTAATGAACCACCCCCAGCCCTGGTAGAGATAGTGAACAACCGTGGCAATTCCCACAGATCAACCAAAATCAATTGGAGCCAGGAACCAGAATGGACTGTCTTTGTGTGTGTGTCTTTATGTGTGTGTTTTTCAATGAGGTCATGACAAAATGTTAACTAAACTTGTCCATGCAACATTTGACTCCACAAGGCGTTTGAGTAGCTTGTCTTGCTCCATGTTACAGTGAAAATGAAATCTTTCCAGTCAATTATGCCAGAAGCAGTGAGCGCCTTGACACTTGGAGGGACCCGCAGAGTATTTCAGATGCTGACATGTATTCCGTGCTACCTCATACACGCACATACTTGAACACCAGAAACTTGCAACTCAGGCACATTGGTTGATGCAGAATCCTATGCAAAAAAAATAAATAAATAAAAAAAATTAAACACACACAGGGCCCAGAGTTCTGTCATGCATGGTGCTAATGATTCAGTGCTGTAGCTCTGTACTTCCCACTGATCAAAACAGTTACCAAGCTGCAAAATATACATTACATGTACACAATACTACATGAACCCTGGGCATTTTTTTTTTTTTATTAAATTCTTATGGTGTCACTAACTGTACATGTGTATTCAGAATTCTTTTTTTACTAAGGTTTCTGTAAATCTCATTTCACAGAATTATGTGCATTATGTCTTGTTAATTTTGATCTGTATTCCTAAAGGCAAACGTTGCTCCGCTTCAGAAGGAGATGCAACTGTCGAAAAGTTCATCTTTGGGAATAGCAAGGAACTGGAGAATAAACTGCTAGAAAACGATGAGCAAAAAGAGATTACTTACTCCATTTTGACAGCTTCTGGTGGATTAACTTGACTTTAAAACAGTTTCATGAGCTGGCCGCAAACGTATTCAGCTTCTAAATCTTAAAAAAAAAATGCCTGTTACCAACTAGACCTGTCAAACTGTGATAGAAGTCAATAGATCTACTGGAATTCCTATCAAGGTGAAAGGAAAAGGTGAAATGAACAACAAGACACATTCCTGAATTTTTTAAGCCAGTGGTTTCTTATATAAAAAGGTTATTATATAGTTGTTCTATTTTTAACTTTTTGTGAAATTGATTATGTCTATGATACATATTTCTATTTTTTGTTCAACCCCAGTGCTAAAGGACAAATAATGACACCAATGAAAAATTCTCAGTCAATTTCTGCAAGACGGTTTATGGCAAAAGCCCAGTTTTCTGCTGTTTGCATTTATTTCTTTAATTTGTTTATTATTTATAATTTGGGTTTACGTTTAGGAATTTGTTTTGTATTATGTGTTGGTGGGTACTAGAAAACTAGGCCATAATCATGTACAGTATGTCTCTATGCATAAGTACTATAAACTCAACAAATTGAATGATGACCGTTGGAACCCAGATTCCTGAAGTGAGTCCCTTACGGTTATTAGTCTGCTAAAGCTCAAAATATATGCTCACTCAACATGAGAGTGGCCACATTTTATGTAATACTGTCCTGGATTTAAGAAATGAAAAATAATTCAAAATCTCATTACATTTTCTAAACCATGAAACAGAATCTGACCAAATTAAAAAAAAAAAAATCTTGAATTAAAGGTTGCTGGCTTTGAAAGTAATATAAGCTCACATTTATTATAACATTGTGTAATATCCAGCCTATGGCTTCCTGTCAGCTAGAGGTGACAGGAAGACTTCCTGCAATTAGCATCTATTTTACATGTTTTTTTCTCCTTACACTAACTTATACAATTTCTGATTTGCATAGGTTTCTTGCCATTTGAGGCGATATGAGCATGTGTTTGCATGCATGGCTTCATCCATTTTTGTAAATGCTATCCATGTTCTGATTATGGTACACTTACACTTAGTAGAGCACATTCTTTTCTTCACAGACTTTGCCAGTTGTACTGCTTTTCAATGGATAACGCCTGAAATGGTGCAATTTTCTACACTAGTCTTCTTCGACATGTTGAAATGTTTGATATATTCCTACAACGTTTTCTTGTTCTGTATCTAATTACACTTCCTACTACGACATCCCTGTTTCTTCACGGAGATCAACAATGTTTCACAATACTAGATTTATATGATTAAATGTATAATCTTTGGCTCACTATTAATGGACCATTATGCTGTCATCATCCTGCCCTTAATGTTTAACATGTATTCTGTGCAACAAGCGACTGAAATTAGGTAAGATTCTGAATAAATAAAAGGAATCTTATACTAGTAAGCCATGAAACACAACTTTAAGATGGCATCTCATTTACAATCTTACATTGTTAAATAAGGAATACAAATTTTCTTTTACAAAAAGTGTCAGTCCACTTAAAGAATTCTTACATGGCATGGCTGTCTGCAAGAGCAGGAACTGTGTTTGAACTATAATAACTAAATGACCGTCACTTACTAATTAACACACTCAAATTGTGACGGTGTCACAATTGCAGCAAGGCAAAGATCAAAACTATATCTATAAAGGGTCTTGTGTTATTGTATTTACTAACTATCCTATTTAATAAATAATTCATGGTGTAATGTACAGCTATACGAGACTTTTGTTCTCAAGTCAAGTCAGTCTTCATAAAGTCAAGTCTTTTTGATCCTAATATTATAATTCTGACACGTGTCCAAATAGAAGTGTCAACTATACAGCTCTGGCAAGACCACAGTGGCTGGGGACTGGGGAGTAGGACAAACAAGAACATGAGAGCATTTTTGTCACTTCCTAGGGTGAGAAAATACCACTAAAAAATGAAAGAGAAAAAAATGGAAGGTGATAGAAGAAGGTGGTGAAGGGCCTCTAAAAGAGCTGTTGAGGGGACGCAGTGTTCACTGACAGCAAGGAAGAGAGAGTATGAAGTTGACAGATATTATGTCGTCCTCTCACACTGTCAAAACGTGATGTCCTCCCCAGATGATTGGTTTGGCAGAGGAGAGATGGACGGATACAAAATAAGAAATTTAAGTACAGAGTAAAGAATAGAAATTTCTGAAATGAAGTAAGAACTTAAAAACTGCTGAAAAGCAGATGATTCCGGTCATCACTCTTTCACCGAGATGACGACGTGCCTCCTCTGACCCACAACCCTTATTATCCTTTGCCCAAAGTGTCAGTATCACAATAATGACTTCCAGACATGGCTTTAATTCACAGTCCATATTGGCACTTATCTGCCACCTACTCCCCACATCATTGTAAGACTTCCTCATATTGCTTTACTCACTTATTTAACCTTATGTATGTATGTTAGTGTGACAAGAAATTGACTGCTGCTGGCGAGGGCGAGTGACAGCAGTTTAATTAAAATATCAGGGCCTTTTTTTTGCCATGAGGCTCTTCATATGGCACCTTCAGCTGTGTCATAGGGAACAGACAATTAGCTCCTTTATCCAGAGGCAGTAAGTATGACCTGTCTATTAACAGATGGCTTTCATCCCCGACCTGGTAGTAATAATAACAAATTTATATAGCACCTTTAAAAACAAGAGGTTATTAACTGCTTTGACAGACCAAGCAAGAGCAGCATACCCAGAAGACAATATCAATACAGAAAGCCAGACACAATTAAGGTAATATTGAAACGACAAAAGATGCAAAAAGAGAGAAGACAAATGAATTGACTGCAGCAGTTATATAATAATACTCATGTATCATCACATAATGTTATGAGATTTTGTTCATGCGTTTTTGTCATAAAAAAAAAGAAAAATAAGGGATAGGGCAAGAGTACTAGAGTAGACGCCAACTTTTTCCGCTACACAAGGCTAATTTATGCAGTGTAAAAAGCCTAAAGGCTTAAGCTAATAACGGTGACTAGCAAAAAACTGTTGTCTGTGAACCCTGATAGTTTGCTAAAGTTGATCTGCCCCATCTACACAACAGCAACAACAACGTATGAACAAATTACAAATCAAATGGAGGATGTGTCGTATTACTCCACTAGGACAGACCATGTACAGTCAAACTATGCAGCATAGTTTGATTGTGTATTTTATTACCGATGATTGGACTCTGCAAAGTGTCTGCCACCAAACAACTAACAAAAACTTTTGAATAATTCCTTTGTCTTTTGTAATTTGTTCTTGAGAAAACTGATTGATATCGTAAGTTGTGTGTTTTAAATCAGATTTTATTTTTAGGCCATATTACCCAGTCCTGCATGGGGCAGTGGATTTTCAAATTCAAAAGAAGATTGCATTTAAGCACTAAAACACAACTCACTTAGGCTTTATTCAGCAAGTCCGGCAGTCAATCACATTTAAATCAAACAGTCAGTTTGTCTACTCATGTACAAATGATTGTCTTTCATTTACTAGATATTGACTCGCTGTGGAGAATTTTTAGATCTCGTAGTTGGAAATGGGACAATCACTTAGATATATATCTCTCAATAGTTTGCTCTATGTCTCATGTCCAACACCAAATAGCATATTATATTCAAACTAGTAGAATCCAAATTGCTTTCAAAAGTAGGAGGGCACATTGGCTGGGCTCTGCAAGCAACAAGAATAACAGTATATACTGAATTTTGAATTTATTGAGTGATTTGTTGATTCACTGTGTTAGATTACCATCTATAGATCATGTGGAAATGTTTATCTTGACATTTAGGCTACATTCAGACTGCAGGCATTATACTCAATTCCGACTCCAGTGTGAACTGTCCATGGCCTGAAAGTGACCCGCATGCACAGAAAAATGCAACATGCAGCACGCTGTCTTAAGCTACAGAAGTAAACAAGGAGTAACAGAGGTTAGCTCCGGTTAGCTCACGGGAGATTCCCGTTTTTTTATTGTCCTGTCGGGTGACATTTCTCCCGAATTAGTGTTCACAACTTTGTTCTTTTCATTACAGTTAATGGGAATTTGTGAGCAGATGATAGATCGGTAGGTAGAGGAGCAAGAGAGCCACATGTATAATAATGGCTTTTGTGGAGCCTTTTCATTCACTGTGGCTCCATCTGACAGAGGAACAGAGTGAAGTCAAAGTCGCATCAATTCTGACCTGAGTGTCCAGACACGGGCTGCATTTAAAAAGATACAATCTGTATCAGATTTGGACCACAAATGAAAGTGGCCCAAATCTGAAGAGGACAAGATCAGATTCAAGTGACTTGGCCTGTTCACACTGTTATAAGAAGATCAGATCTGAGGATTTGGGTCACTTTGACCTGCAGTCTGTACATAGCCTTAGTTTCAGTCTGGCACACGCAAGTAATGTCTAGTAACTTAAAGTAAACTTACAATCATTTTATTTATTGACTCATATTAGTCTATAAATACTAGACAGTAGTGAAAGTTAAATGTCTTGTTTAATTATCACACAGCCCAAAACTCAGAAGATAGTCAAATGAATATCATGTATGACCAAGTAAAGCATAAAGTCATCAAGTTTGAGAAGCTGGAATCAGAAAATGTTTGACATTTATGCTTTCTAAAACACAAAAAGTTTAGTCCATTGTTGAAATTATATCAGATTTTAAAATCAGTAATTGTCTGTCGACAGAAAATGATTCCGAAACACACACGCCCTTTTTTATATATACAGTGGGTACGGAAAGTATTCAGACCCCTTTAAATTTTTCACTCTTTGTTTCATTGCAGCCATTTTCCAAAAATCAAAAAAGTTAATTTTATTTCTCAGTAATGTACACTCAGCACCCCATCTTGACAGAAAAAAAACAGAAATGTAGAAATTTTTGCAAAATTTATTAAAACAGAAAAACTGAAATATCACATGGTCATAAGTATTCAGACCCTTTGCCGTGACACTCATATTTAACTCAGGTGCTGTCTATTTCTTCTGATCATCCTTGAGATGGTTCTACACCTTCATTTGAGTCCAGCTGTGTTTGATTATACTGATTGGACTTGATTAGGAAAGCCACACACCTGTCTAT
>NC_060154.1:15830642-15874586 GCF_021292245.1 Micropterus dolomieu | reverse complement strand
TTTTTCAGCTGCAGGGACAGGACGACTGGTTGCAATCGAGGGAAAGATGAATGCGGCCAAGTACAGGGATATCCTGGACGAAAACCTTTTCCAGAGTGCTCTGGACCTCAGACTGGGCCGAAGGTTTACATTCCAACAAGACAATGACCCTAAGCGCACCGCTAAAATAACGAAGGAGTGGCTTCACAACAACTCCGTGGCTGTTCTTGAATGGCCCAGCCAGAGCCCTGACTTAAACCCAATTGAGCATCTCTGGAGAGACCTGAAAATGGCTGTCCACCAACGTTTACCATCCAACCTGACAGAACTGGAGAGGATCTGCAAGGAGGAATGGCAGAGGATACCCAAATCCAGATGTGAAAAACTTGTTGCATCTTTCCCAAAACGACTCATGGCTGTATTAGATCAAAAGGGTGCTTCTACTAAATACTGAGCAAAGGGTCTGAATACTTATGACCATGTGATATTTCAGTTTTTCTTTTTTAATAAATTTGCAAAAATTTCTACATCTGTTTTTTTCTGTCAAGATGGGGTGCTGAGTGTACATTATTGAGAAATAAAATGAACTTTTTTGATTTTTGGAAAATGGCTGCAATGAAACAAAGAGTGAAAAATTTAAAGGGGTCTGAATACTTTCCGTACCCACTGTATATTCTCCTTTTCACAAACACATAAACAAAGATCATCTAACATTTGATAGGCTCAGTGTAGTGCACAAAGATAACATGACATACAGTGCATTCTGAGACTATTCACAGTACTTCAATTTTTCCACATTTTGTTATGTTACAGCGTTTTTCCATTTTGGAATAAGGCAGTAACATAAGCTATGTAACTAAGTACTTTACTCTACCTGAAAAAAAAAGATAATTGTCTTGGAACTTTCTCTGTATTTTTGAACATGAGCCTCGTGCAATCTCACCTGTTTGCATACGTCATGAGCACACCTCGACAATTTTTCTGTAATTACTGTCACTGCCAAAAGGGGAGACAAAAGTTCCACACTGTAGGTTTTACATATTCGTATTTCTAAAATGTTGAAAGCTTTTTTAACCCTCAGTTGCACATCTAGTATTAGTGGTGTAACGGATCAAAGTTGATCTGTGATCCGTCAGACTATTACTCGTGGCATGTAACCAATCAGTGCTGTGGGCAGGACACTGAGCGAGAGGTGAATCTAGACAGAAAGAGCCAAAGTAGTTCCACGGTCCGAACCGTGAGTTTTGTGATTCATTGCACACACTAAAATATTGTGTAACAAAAGGTGAAAGTGTAAGAGCAAATGAGAAATCACTCATATGTTTAACATTTATAGATTGAAATTCTCTGCCAAAGTCCAATAAGAATCAAGTGGTTTGAGAGTTTATACAGTGGACCCTGCTGTCATTTCTGTGTACCATAGCAAGACAGAGCAAATGCAGAACAAATAAAAATCAAAGTCTTCCAATTGATATGCATTGGAGGTTTTTCCACTGTTCTGATAGAGATGCCTCTCCAAACAGTGGTTTGGAGATAACAGCCAGGCCTGGCTGTGTTTGCTGGAGTGGTAGAACAGCAGCGAGGGACGGAAGGTCATCGTATTGATATGAAACTTGACAGGTCTTGTTCCTGCCATTGCTTTTACTACCCAAGACAATGTAGATCCACTGAGAGACGGATAGATACAGAGAGTGAGAGAAGCGGGGAAGAGAAAGAGAGAGAGAGCTGTTGGCTCATGTGTTAGCTGCTAATGGACTGCTATGGTTGTGTGTGTGTGTGGGTGGGCGGGCACACGTGTACTTGCATCGCAGAAAGATGGGGACTTGGACCAGGACTGATGAGATGCTTCAGGGATAATGCCAGGCGTGGAGTTGATATGTGATTTGGGAGATGGCTTTATGCAATTTTTTACTCATTATTCTTAATCACATACTTCAGCGTTTTCTTCACACTCCCCTTCCTCTCACCACTGCCCCCCCTCACCGCTCCCATTCTTTCTGCCGCCTTCTCATATCCTCAGTCTGGAGGCTGACAGTGACAAATAGAGGAACACCACAGCAGTATCTCCACACGACTGGAGGGACAAATTATTACAGGTTATTTTCCTCTTTTCAAAAGCTATGGTTATTCATGTGAGACTATAGAATATAGGAAGGCTTAAGAAGCTTTATGTCAGTTTCTGGATAACACATTGTTAGCTCACGTTCATTGCTCAGTATTTCCACATGATTACATCCGCTTAATATCCATTTTGAGAACAGATTTCTTAAGATGGCTAGTACCTTAACTAATGGTGAGTTTTACTTTGACAACAATGAATAAAGTGTTAAACTGGTTGCCACTTAGGCAACAAGATCATGTAGAAGATGGGAGCTTTATTAAGTTGAATAGTTGGTTGCAAATGAGAAACAACCCTGTGGTGGGAATGTTTTTAAGTGACACTCAAACATTCACACTTCTTGTCTTCAAGCTTGCAAAATACTTAACATTCATACAGTATTTTGCAGCATCTATCAGCCATTATTTTACAAGTCATACAAAAGTAAAAGGATTCCAAATGATCAAATCCTCAAGGTTAATTTCATTACATGAATTATGAGAGATGATTATAGTTCTTTAGTGTCAAATTTTACTTTCTGAATGACTATTAAGCAGCTTGGTTACTTAGATGGTCGGTTAGGTTAAAATAATATTACATAAATCTTTTTATTCAGTTATTCACAATAGACTTCCCTCGGTGGGCCAGGCAGGGTAAAGGACAAGTCTGTATTCTAGGTGTAGGCCGCATCAGGGGAATAGCTCATAAACATGTCATCTCTTCTTCTGGGAAAGCGCTGTGCAGCTGTGATGCCACACTAGACAGGGAACTAGTGGACTGCATAATTTCCTTCGCTGCAACCGACACCTTTTCCATATGTAGGCACTAGACTGGGCTTAAGTGTGATGGCTGTGCATCATTATGCCTTGGAAATGGAGGGTGCAAAAGTGCACTAGCAGTGACTAGCTTACATCTGACAGTTGGCCTTGTTTTACATTAGTCACATCAATTCAAATCCCCTCTCTCGACAGAGTTGGAGATCAAGTGCCAAAGACTTCAGTAACCCAGGGAAATAATTCATGAGTCAAAGACTACTTTGATTTTTTAAAAATGCTTTACAGCTGCTCTTGTGAAATATTGCCTTGTCAAGAATAATTTCACATTTTGCAAACACAAACCCTGTTTTTGTGCAGGAAAAAGTGAAAAAGAGGTTGTTCGCCCAAATTACAAAAAACTTATTTCCCCCTTTATCTCAAACAGTTACAAGCTATGCAGATTGTTGTAGTTTTATTTTCCCTGGTTTGGATGTGTACAGCGTAAGCCCACCTGCACATACACGATCAGCCACAACATTATGACCACTGACAGGTGAAGTGAAGAACACTGATTATCTAATTACCATGGTATCTGTCAGCAGGTGGGATTTATAAGTCAGCAAATTAACATTTTGTCCTCAAAGTTGATGTGTTAAGGTCTTTTCAGACGGAAAGCAATTTACGCGCCTAGTAATTCATTTTCAATGAGAGGCGAGCATGTGAGGGAGAATCTGACAGACGAAGCAACAAGCGAGTGCGATTGTGTGAATCTGTCGTGGTTGTGCTTGTCTCACACACACACACACACACACACACACACACGCCTGACCACTACCCAAGTTGAATTGTCTTATACTTTTCTGTCCATGATGCGCAGCACAAAAATCATTGGACAAGAGACCAACCCTCAGCATTTGAGAGTTTCCAGAAATCTAGTTATAGAGCGCCCTGCCGTTTACTCACCGAGCGCTTGTCTGCCTGCCTTGTCTGTAGCGCAGAGCTACCCCAAGGATCCAAACGACTATGCAGGCGGTATGTCGCTTCCCGTGTGAAAAGACCTTGAGAAGCAGGATTAATGAGTTAACGTAAGGATTTGAGCAACTTTGACAAAGGCCAATTTGTGATGGCTTGACAACCGGGACAGCATCTCCAAAACTTCAGCTCCTGTGGGGTGTTTCCGGTCTACAGTGGTCAGAGCCTATCATATGTGGTCCAAGGAAGGTAAAGTGGTAAAGTGGAGGCCAAGAGTCACTGATGAACGTGGGGAGCGAAGGCTGGCTCGTGTAGTCCAATCCAAAAGACTAAGTCAAATTACTGAAAAATGTAACGCTGGTTCTGATAGAAAGGTGTCACAACACACAGCGCATCGCGGTTTGTTGCGTATGGGACTGTATAGCCTCAGAATCAGAGTGAGGTTTAGTGACAGTGGGGAGCTAGGCCTTGTTGAGGAGGCCCGCTGCAGATGGAAAGAAAGTGTTCTTGTGGCTCGGGTTTTTGGCCCTGATGGACCACAGCCTCCTGCCAGAGGAGAGTGTCTGAAACAGTTTGTATCCAGGATGGGAGGGGTCGGCAACAATCTTTCCGGCTCACCTCAGAGTTCTGGTGGTGTACAGGTCCTGGAGGGATGAAAGGTTGCAACCAATCACCTTCTCAGCAGACCAACTTGAATGGAGAGCAGTGAAGGCAGTTTTGGTGCTATGAAATACTACCTCCTGTTGGCACCAGTGTCTAATGCGCATGATTGCGCGGCATAGGCGTGGTTTAATGACGTAGAGCAACGGCAGAAACACCGTAACTCTGGTATAGGGCTGAAACGATTCATCAATTAAATCGATTCAAAAAATGCTTTGACACAAATGCTTTGCATCAATGCTTCGTTTAATCCATGTAACTATACAGCACAGTGTTTCGCAGGGACATTTATTACTGTCACACATCGCGTTTACACTGTGAACACGACAGTTCACACGAAGTGGGGGAAGAGAGAGAAAACAGCGAGGGTCAGAAAAGAAAGTGTCCAAAGTATGGGATTATTTCAAGCTAAAGAAAACAACAACTCTAATGTTACAGTCTGTCCAGCGTAAAACGAAAATTTTGTCGCCTCGGCAACAGCACGACGTTGCCTTATCAGAAAGCACCCAGTGTTCTGCCTGCGGACCAGACAAGGTAACAGTAACTTTAGCATTTAACTGAAATCATGATTGATTGATGAGTTGAAGCCAAAGTAAGCTGCAGTCCTCAGCTGAAAATGTGCACACGTGTGTTTGTTGTTCTCCTTTTTGGGCCGTGAGTTGTAACCTCACAGTCAAGCGTTAACTGGGTGTCGGGAGCAGCGCCTTTTGACTGCCATGCAGCTCTCTCTGTAGCTCAGGCAATCCCTGCTACCTGCATGTGCTAATCCATCCTTTCAACCATATTCTTTGTCTTTATTATCGCCATCTTTATAATAACAAACAGCTGTTTCGTGTATGGATCCAGTGTCGGGTGCCATAGCGGTTGTCAGCTCCTGTAGTGTGTGTGACCCCCTGTCACCGATCAGTCAAGTAGTCTGAACGCCACAACGACTTCAAGACTGCCGTCAACGGCAAATTGTGTGAACTGCACGGCCATCGGCCCGACGCTGAAAGCCGGGTAGTCTGCACGAGCCTGTAGTATAACTTGTATAGCACTCGGGTGATGTTTGTGTTTGTAAAGCAGCTGTCTGGTTGTTAGTCTGATGTTTGCTGTATGACACACTATGAATTTCCGAAAGGACTAATAAAAAATCTATCACCTATAAAACGTGCACAGCTTATCCCGTTACCGGGGGGCGCCGCCGCTGAGCAAAAGTACTTCTTAAACGACGCATCGATGAATCGTTGAAATAATCTATAGAAGCTTCGAATACTAAAATCATCGTTAGCTGCAGCCCTACTCTGGCAGCTGCAAGGCTGCACAAATAAAAGTCTCTTGGCTCAGTTTGTTTGTCTGACTCAGATCGTCACTGTTTAATCTGCCCATCTACAAGGCTCACCTGCCAAACACCAATGTAGCGTCACTGATGGCCAAAAAGTTTTTTTTAGATTCGCCTAGAGTCTAACCAATATGGTAACATCGCTCATGTGTGACGGGACGTCGCACGTCATTTTTGGGCCTACACAGAACCCTTTAGATTTCTTCTGCTCTGCTTTACTGGTTAACACTATGATAATATGAACAAAGGTGGGGCTGATATTTGATTCGGCGGGTTTAATTTCTTTAAATGCTGACAAAACCACTGAGAAGGAAAAGTTGGGTGTATGGCAATCCATCCTTTATTTCCCCCTCTTTTGCAGTTTGAACCATCATCTCACTAATGTGACTCTGCTGGAAATGCGTTCACAGAGAAGTTTCATTTTAACTCAATTCAGTTCAATTAAATTAAAATGAATTAATAATTTACAACTTAATTTATTCCACATGATTAAATGTAAAGTGCAAGGTTTCCTAATGACTGCAACACTTCTTCACCTCTTACTAATCAGCAAAAGCTGTGGTCACAGTGATTTCAAGACCAGTGAACACCAACAACTTTATTTGTAGTTTTTGCTTGTCTGGGTAATATTTACATATTCCTTGCTTCATAACCAATCTATAGTGAAAATGATTAGCAATGTTTGAGCTGTACTGTATATTCAACATATCAAAGAGCTCCATCTTTATCCTTCTGTTGAAGGTCAAGGTGTACACATCCTCTTTTGTGTTGGAAGAATTAGCCATTACAAATAATCGGTGGCTACCAGTGCCTTATTAACAGCTAGGTGAACCAAGCAAAGCTATAGCATTAATATATGTGTTGACGAATAACAGTTTTCTGGTTAAGTCATTTATCTTGCTCTGAGGAATTGCCCCTAGAGATCTATTCTTAACGCAGGCTGGGGAGACTCAGGCCTTACTGAGGGAGACATAAGAGCTAATTTTTACACTGCTGCACTGAGCTAGTTTATTTCCCAGGACACAGATCTTAGACTTAACGATCGCACATTGTCCATTAGTGTGACACATAAGCCAGACGAGACAATGTTAACCAAAATCTGATATGGGTACTACATTCTACTGTGCCTTATGTTAATATGCTGACACGCTAACTTTTTAGCATTACTGTTTCAGTACTTCAGCGCAGATTTGGTAGTTAAATAATGGAATCTCAACACCACCGGCCCCTACAATTGATCAAAGGCTGCTTAATTTTGTGCATTAATTACTGCTGAGGTAATGAAATGGCCCATCACTCTCCTCATAAACCAGTAAACAGTGGGGCAAAAGAAACCATCCTTCAGGCACAGGCGTGATTATGTAAAGGCACTGTTAATCATCGGGCCCCATGTTCCTCCCCATTTTGTTTTCTTCCCCTCAGTTGCTTAATGTTTACCACCAGTAAGATGTTTTATTTATTAGTTTTGTCATAAATTTCTGTTTCACATGAATCTAGCAGCTCATGCATGCAGTGAGTGTTGAAATTAGCATCTCATTACTTGCCATAATTAGGCCAATGAAGGCCAGATGTTGAGCGTGTGATCTATGTGTAGGCCAATAGCTGTGTCTAGCTTTTTAATTATAATCAATTAATGCTATACAATAAAGTTTTACTGCTGGCATGAGTTGTAGAGCCTTGATGAGTGATATGGCGGGCAGACGCAAACAAGTTCACTCACGTTGTTGACTCACTGTAGAGCTGTGTATTCAGGGTTAAATGAGTGCAGTGCTAATGAAGTCTTATATCAGGGGTCCATAATCAGATTTTGTATTTCTGAGAGAGCGAGCGAGAGAGCGAGAGACAGAGCGAGCGAGAGAGCAAAAATCTTTTCAACTCTCTTACACATGCAGTGTCATGATGATGTTCATGGCTGCTGGGTATGAAGATATGGATTATGAGACATTTTTATCACAGCAAATGACTGCATTCAGAGAAACCATAGCAGTAGTTCCATGTACCACAACATAGAACTCTGTCTCTGTCAAAAAGAGGGCAAAATCCAGCTGTACTTGTTGGCAGCAGGTGATAAAATTCAATTCTACTGTTATGCACTGAATGTAGGTGGGCAGTATTAAAAATCTGGGTGGAGCTGGGCGATATATCAAATCGCTGATGAGGGGTATTTAGTTACGTAGCTTTAGTCCCCCATAAAGTGTGTAGATAAGCTCAGGTTGCAGTATAATAGTTTGTGTGTTGTGTTTGCTAGCACAGAAAAGAAATTAAAAAGGCCCGGTTTAGGGGAATTTATCCATATCAGCCACTCCAAATCTCAATTGCAGAGAGAACGTGTACAATACGTTATTTAAAGGAACTTAATTTTAACTGTATTATTTTAGTTGTTTAACTTTGCCAATTAAGTGAATGCAAGCAGAAATAGCCACCGCCGTGTTCCACCCTGAGAAGAAAGAAGTGACCTGGAGTCACTCAGACAGCATTCAAACTTTAGAAGTTGTCACGTCCCCCCCATTAAGCCATGCACATCTACCATCATCTGACGCTAAACTTGACAGAGGAGGATGAAATGAAGTGTGTCAAATGCAGTTACAGTAATCTCATTCAAAATGCATTTCCCTGATAGGACTTATTTCAGTAATACATCACATCTTACTCCTTAGCTTTTCATTTGGTTGTGTTGCATCTAATATCAAGAGCAATGGCAGCCAAACTAAAAAATTAAATGAATGACTGGGCCAGCATACATCTTGAATTTGAGTGCTTCTTTCCTCAAATGCTGCACTTTGTTCTGAGACAATTTGTCTAAGAAGGCCGTTGTCAGTCTAACATGTTGCTCTCATCATATTCAAATCAAAGTTATCATGTATGCTTAAAATGAACCCTTAAAATGGCTTTCAGTCAGTGTTGATAGCTAGTACTGAGCTAAACAAACAAACCTTTGATTACAAGGCGCATTATTTTAGAGATGCATCCAAATTTACGTCATTACATCTGCAGAGGAAGATGCAATTCCGGTCCCTAATCTTCCAATTATGTAATATAAATGCAAATTTAAATGGTTAAAGTGACATTGTTCTGTCAGTGTTATGTATACTATTATCACTGTCAGCTGCGGTGGATGCTTCCAATATCCAGTGTCCTCTGGAGAAGGGATATTGGGCACATTGCTCTGTGTAAAAAGTGTGGCTGAAAGGCACCTCCCTAGTCATTCAAAAAAAAAAAAATGAATGAGATTTAAAGGTCAGTTTGTGCATAGCACATTTTCAAAAGCTCACATTCAGCCTGTATTATTCTGTTCAATGCTTTGCAATGGAAATCCTGCCTCTCTCTCTTAAGAAACAAACTTTTTTCCTCTCATGAGGCAACATGAATACTGCATGACATACTGGATATAGAGTAAAAAATCCCAGCTTCTTTTCAGAATATTCTATGGGTATGGTCAGCTGTGGGGCCTCCCATGGACAGTGATAGAATGATAAATACCCTCATCTAGAGAAAATGTCAATTATCAGCAGACTCAGCAGCAGTGCTGGTGGTCCTCCTGGCACGATAAAGATCTAACATTAATAAGGCATGCTTATCTCTGGTAAGACAGCCACCGATTGATTTTTGAGAGAAACCTGGAAGAAAAGGAAGAATAAATTATTTAAAACAGAAACATATTCCACCAAAGAGAAATGTAATGAAGTACACCAAAGAAAAAAAATAGCCATATGACTGCATTATATTAGAGTTCAGTGCCTGCCGGGCGTCTAATGTTTCTCATCCATCAGCTCCTGCTCCTGTGCCTCCCTTAGCTCTAGCATAACCCATGGAACATTAATAGATACTTAGAAACATTAAATGAGACCCTAGGTCACTACCTCCGCGTGTTGGCAACAACAAGACTTTGAACAGATTTTTAAGTTTGAGGACTTCTAATTAGTCTCCAGAGCTCCTTCTGTGTTCTTCCTCTCATCATATCATATTGGTTTGCTGAACAATAAGGCTAACCAACGGGTGCATGGGAAACTAATGAACCATTTCAAGGACTGGGAAGGGGAAGGAAAATTGGCTCAAGCTGGCAACAAGTTTTGACACGCAGTAGGAGAAGATGAATTTTAGAGACATTAAAAACAAAGATAAGTGGCCACAAAACACTTTTCATGAATGTTTACTTGTGTGTACTTAATTTCCTCAAATACAATTCAATTTCTGACTCTGCTGTGGATGCACACAGTCAATGTGGCAACCATGACTAGATTGCCATTTCAAGACCAATTGTAAGCCTCTCAGGAGGAGAAGCCCCAGGAAGTGTGCCGCAAGCCTGGGATTATAATGATCAAAGTGAAATGTTTGTTGACTGAAATCAATAGCATCGGGGTGCCTGGAAATTACTATTAAAGATCCCATCGATTGGGCGGCAATAGTTCAGTGACTAAGCGACTGGACTTTCAGACTTACAACAATGGTGAATGTTTCCTGGGCCAGTTGTTATCCGAGGGATTACCTTGGTTGAAATGTAATCAAGCCAAAACTGCATTTTAGTCACTGGGTGAAATCCTGGGTGAACTGCAATCTACTGGCATTTGAGTCATGACCACAACAGTAAACTGGTGTGATCACAATGATTTGAACTGTTAAGTCAGGGGAAACTTTAAAAAAGCACTTTACTTTGAATAAGGTAAAGAATGTCTCTCTTTGTATTTGCACATCAGGTGTTGAGGACACACAACACTATTCCAGCTGTTCCAGCCGTGATTTGTGTGTCAGGTAACGTTAGATTGACTTGCCCACAGACATTTAACTTACTGTCTGGTTTGCCAAAACATGAAGACCATCTCGTCCTCCCGGCGTGTTAGGCTCTCTATTTGCTGCTGTGAAGCTAAGACCCTCCCCTTCTGGTGGACCACCATGGGACCTTACTTCAGAAAAAATATGTAAGGTAGTCAATGGGAAGAGTCAACAAATTTTTTGATCCCATTTGAATTGTGCTCTGAATTGCACATATGATAATGTTCAATTTAAAATATACATTTCAAAGTCAAGAAAGTCGCAGTTTGATGTAAAACTGTTGAAGACTGTGAAAATACATAATTACAAAGAACCAAAAGTCGCAAAAACCCAAAAGTCGCTTATGTGGCGTCATAACCAACGTGTAACGTGTTCTCTCAATGACTGAAGCTAACGTTGGTGAAGCTGAAGTACTGAAGTCAAAGAACTTACATGAGAGGATGATGTGATAAAAGGACAAAGTCGCTGGATTTAATACATCAGGTGAGATTTATTTCTGTGCGGAACATAGCTAAGTTACCTAGCTAGTAGCAACCAAGCAATGAACGTTAGCTAGCATTGCCATTAACATGTTGGTGACGTACATTGTGCAAGACGAGAGCTGTAGTTTTTTGAACGGTTTTCACACAATTATAAATGTAACTTTAATGATTTATGACAAACGTTAACTTTCTTGATTCTTAAATTATCTTTTAAATTGAAAAACACCATATGTGTAATTCAGGGCAAAATTCAAACAGGATCTCGCCATTGACTACCGTACCATATTTTCCCTGAAATAAGGTCCCATGGGCCAGAAGCAGAAGTGAGGGACTTAGGCTCTCTATAGCCCCTTTTCCACTGCACGGTACCAGCTCGCCTCGCCTGTTTTTGGTTTTCCCTTGTAGGAATGGTGTACCTGTACCTGCTTACAGGTGCTTTTTTTCGTATCACCTCCGTGCAGGTTCCAAGCGAGCTGAGGCGATAATAAAATGTGACGTGAAAACACAGCAGACTGCTGATTGGTCAGAGAGAATCATCACTATTCACTGCATCATCATCGCGGCGGCGGGGGAAGCCCGTGCCAACCCGCAGGAGGAGCTAGCGAGGCCGGCCAGCCGCCTGCTCACAGAGCCCTCTGGTCCCAACGTCACACAGACCGCTGCAGCAACAACGGCAGTAAGGTTTTCATACCGCTTATCCGTCTTTACATTCTGAGTAATGTTGAAATGCTTTAACTTAAATCAAGAGACAGCTGAGTATGTTTCGCTGTTGTTTCTGCTGTGTGTGTCGCATTGAATATTACGTCACGGCAGTTGTGTGTGGCGTCACGATGACGACCAGATACATTGAGGAGTACCAACTGCAATGGAAAACGAAGCACGGCCAAACCGAGTCGAGTTGAGCTGGTAATGGAAAAACGGCATATGTATCAACAGTTTGCTAACCCACAACTTAGCTAACGTTAGTTACATTACTTACTTGGCTCTATATCGTGGTATTTGTCATGGAATTCTCCAGAATCGCTTAGCCCACCTTTAATGTCTACATGTGATTGAACATTGATAAATTATTACACAGCAAAAGATACACCACCAATCAAATGAGAAATTTGGTTTTAATCTCTGATTTAGTCTGAAGTCTCAAAATATTGAAAAAAAACTTGCCATCACAATTTCCCAGAGGCCAAGCTGACATTATCATATGGCATGTTTAGTCCTACCAGCAGTGCAAATCCCAAATATATTGAAACATATGTGGCAAAGAAGAGCATCAGGTCCTCATATATGAAAGGCTGGAAGCAGTAAATTTCAACTACTGAAACAACTAATCAATCAAAAATTGGTTCAATTCCTTAAGAGAACAATTGTTTCAGCTCTAGATGACAGATGTCAGTGATTAAAAGTAACTGCAAGTATTTGTAGATATATCTGATTCTTCCTTTCACCAGTATGTCTCAGGACGGTTGTCAATCATGACTCAAACATAAAATTGTTAATGGCAGTGTGGTTCTGCATACATCAGTAGGCAGAGTACACTGCAAACAGTACTAGACTCAGGGGTCTGATTCCCAGTGGGACCACTCATGCAAAGAAAAAGAAGTGCATTAATTCTTGGTACTTTCAGCTCTCTAGGGAAAAATGCACTAGCCTGTGTTAAATAAAGGTTCAGTGGTTTGTGTAATGCACAACTGAACACACAACTGAATAAAATACAAGCAATGAACATCAAATCCCCCCTCTCCACGTGCTGACAAATGGTTTTTTAATTATTATTTTACATGCTAAATCATAATCGCTTAAACTGCCTCAACTTTCCTCAAGCAACACCATATCACTCCTATTTCTACAACTCGCTGATGTGTGCCTTAATCCACTCCACTGTGGCACACATACTTCTTTGACTACATCTGTATGTCATCATTTAAAATCCATTACATTTCCTAACAGAAAGACATTGGCAGCTGCTTTTCCTGCCTTGTGTTGCTTCCGCTGGGCAGAAAATTGGTAAAGTTGGAAGAAACGCTCTCATCAGTGTGGAAACTTTTTCTCAACAGGGTATCGTATCTCAGTAAATCCAAGAAGTTAATGGCCACTGTGCCACAGAGGCTTGCTCTGTTTTTCACCAGATGCAAGATTTTTGGAATTCCCCAGATTCTAATGTGCACCAGAACAGCAGTTTTCCAGCTCCAGTCCCAGGCAGCATGTAGCATCTCATTAGCTCCGGTCACTGATCGAGTGTGACAGACATGAAACCTGACATCTGCAGACTTCCACTATACATCTCATCTTGTTTCCCATAATGTTTTAAAAAATGTCTTTCTGCAATTATTTTTCTTCCTTGGCCCTTGCCTCAGATATGTCATTTTATTGTTATTCTTATCCATTTGCATGGTTTAGCATTTTTCAAAACTTTTTTCCCCACTTTGAACAAGATATTTTGAAGTCAAGCAAATGTTGCTGAAGACATAATATTCTGACAAAAATGCAGCTAACATGTGCATTTTTGTATAAATGCTTTATTTATGTAAAGGGCCTTTTCTATTGTATTTATTAGATAAATATATATTTACGTACAAAATAAAACAAATTTAAAATTCCATAAAAAAAAAAAAAAAAAAATGCGTATCCCAGCATATATCTTGTCCTCAACACAAATGAAATAATTACAAAAAAATACTTGTAATAAGTGAAACTACTGCAGTACTAGCTCCAGGATTAATGTTACACTTGCATGCATGCACACAGGCCAGAATCACGCACACACACACACACACACACACACAAAAGCAGACTTTAATACTGCAGCCAACTGGCCCTTGAGCGCCACTGCGAATGGACAGCAGAGTAGGCTCTACTTTCTCTGCTCTTTCCCTTTGCCTTCGCCCCCTCAGCACTGACAGCTGCTTCCTAACGAAACCCACTCTCTTCCAAGCAGACCCTGTGATAATGAGGCTCTGCCCAGAACTACAGGCAACCAGGGAGCAGTGTCAACAGCTCGGAGCTGACCTCCTGAACGGACTTGCTTCCCCTCGTTCACCGAGAGAGCAAAAGCTGCACCTCATTGTTTGGGTGGAGAGTGGATCCTTGCCTCGGGGAATTGTCCATGTCCAACACTAAAACTGAGCTGAAACTGCGCAGAGGCTTCATGTGCATACATATGTGCGTATTCATGAATGCGCACACACCAGCAAGAATGCGCATGTAGACAAGCGCGCACGCACGCACACACACACACACACACACACACACACACACACAATGTAGAAGAGAATTACAAGTGATATATCCATGTCACAGAAAAGAGGATTTTAACAGAGGTAAATCTCAGTTTTACTACAAATTTAAACATACCGGAGAATCAGCAGACCCCACCTGCATAATATTTTGTATCAACAATGAATAAATCAAACCAGTGTTGGCAGAAAGGAACCGACCTGAGGCAAAAAATCTTTATGGAGAAAAACTCTTTGCATTGTTTATACATTCACAGAGTGACTGATAGTGTAAAATTCATCCTTCATGCATTAATCGTGCATCTCCTGTGCAAGATACTGGAGATCATTCTTGTTAACGTTTCCCAGTTCTACTATTATATATATATATATATATATACATATATATACACATACATACATACACACACACACACACACACACCCACCCACCCACTTATTTGGCCATTTCTTGTAACGCCTATTAGCTGAAAGAAACACAATTGCATGTAATAAAAATTGGTGCCTCAGTGGATTAATCTGTTCATGGACAAAACATTAACAGAAAAGATCTGAACAACGCACAGTGTGTGACATATTGTAAGTATATCTTTCCAATGCATCCCTTGGTGGAGGAGACCCTTTAAAAGACCAGTCTGTGTTTGCTTTGGTAGTTACACAAACCCAACATTAATCACACTGGCTAAGCTCTGCAATCGACAACAGACACCCTCTGTAATGAATAAGTCAACTAATCTGCGCCGGCTTACAGACTGCGAACTAGAATAAGAGCAGCCGAGGGATAACTGCACAGAAAATGGAGTAAATAAGGATTTTCAACTCAGCAGTGTGTCTGGTGAAATGAAAGTCTTGCCAGACTCTGTGCTACTTTAATGGAATTAATTGACTCATTCAGCCAACAAAAACAAAATAATTAATGGAAAAGTTAGGAATATACCAATAACAAAATCATGTCCTGCTAAAGTTTGGTGACAGGGTATTGTTAAAAAAAAAAAAGAAAACGCCAAAAGTTTTGTCAATTAAAACACCAAAGACAAAATATAATCAAAACTTTCTCCGCATTTTGCTGGTTGGTGCCACAAATCACATTCCAAGTTATTATTGCCCCTATTACTTGGCTTCAAAGCTGCTACCATCAGGCTTTGAAACACAGAAACAACTATGCCCATGAAGCATTCTGGCTAAGGCATTTAAATAACCACACAAGCAGCAGGGTTTATGGATGGGCTTCAAGGCTGTTGATAGAAGTAGGTTTAACCAGACCGCTGTGTGAGCAAGGACACTGACACCAAACCAGAACCAAACTAAACTGAATCAAGCATCAACACATCACACAAAGCAAAACACAAGTCACTTAGCCGTCTTATATCCAATATTCAATGCTAAAGACAATCGGGACAAAATGTGGAGGAGGCAGATGCAGATAGGTTTGGTGTGCAATTTAACTTGTAGCACAACAGAAGCACAACATTGCCACTGGTGAAAAACTAAAAAAAGACAGATTTACTCACCATTAAAACAGCTGCAGGTGTGGAGTGTGGTTCCAGTTATTTGTGCACTGGCAGGTAAAGTCTCTGGGCTAACTGGGCCTTCAGTGTGTGAAGCATGGTTCTTTAAAGTTCAGTGAAAATGTTTTTCAATCGGGAAACCCATTAAAATAACATCCAGCATCTGACTTCATTCCAACCACTCTCTACTCACAAATGAGCGCCTTTTATTTGTTAAAACAACAACAACAAAACGGACTGAGTATCACTGCAGGTATAGTTTATCAATCCAAAAATCACCCAGAGTTTGTGGTGGCAGCGATCCTAGCGGAGTAGCAGAGGCAGGAGGGTGGCTGACTGGCTGCACCTGGCCGATGCTAGCCGCCGGGGTGCTAACGTTAGCTTTCCTGGCACCAGTTATAGTCATCTCTAAACTCGGGTTATTTTCCTCCTTTCGCGCTCACCTCGGTGCCAACTGTCTCCTCTGGTGCTGCTGCAGAATCTGGCTTCGTTTCTGCTGCTGTAAACATTCAGTCAGTCTTTGTGAAATTTAAAACAAATTATTTTCTCATGTCACCTGTTCGCCAACTGTCTGATAACTCAATTAGGCATGTGGGTGTACTTCGACTTCCTGTCACATTTGTGACCTTAGTTAGTTAGTGAAAGAAATTACTCAATTTCATTCACACCCATTTGTTCTGCATTCTGTTGCTTATTGCATTTAATGATTTTTATCAATCTAAAATATGTATTCATTTATTATATTTTTTACCTGATACTTGTAATAAATGGCAAGTATATTTTGGAGGGCACATATGTTGATTTGTAGGACGCTGACATTTAGTTTGCTTACCTATTATGACAAAAATGAACAGGTTTATTGGGGGTCCTCACTTAGGCCTCATGTCTGTACTATTTTTTGCTAACAGACTCACACAGGTCTACACATTGTTACCTACAAACAAGTCTTCTTCACAGTTATTTTTCTACAGCCAGTATAAATTATAATTTAAGGATGATTTAGCCTATATTATTATGTACACTGCATGATCAGATATATTTTTAATTTGATAAAGTTGACGTTGTCAGTCAGTCTACAGAGTTTCACTTTCACAGCAGTCTCAGTTTGCAAATACAGGATGAAGGGCTCATCACCCAGAAACCGTAAAAACCGAGCGGGAAGCTTCCGGTCTGAGACCCGAAGGCAATACAGAAGTCCCTTAAACCTGCATTCTATCGAACAACCAGCAGAGGGCGACTCTGCTGGTTCGAAAAAGAAGTTAGAAATAATGGTAAAATGACCCTGCTTCTCACCTTATTAATTACCTCAGTAAACACTTTCATAATGAGTTTATGGTCTCAATCGCTAGTTTCATGTCTACTTCAATACAACATGAGAGTGACTCCTACCCACGGCACCGTGTAAATTTAACCAGCACCGTTGAAAAAGCTTATTAGGAGTTGGCTGTTCACTTTCTCTGGTGAGTACATTTAGTTTTAGACTGTTGTTCACTAGACAAAATTGTCAGACCTGTTGAAATGAACTTGAATTACAGATCCTTCTAGCTCCGCACACAGCCGTTAGCTCCACTGTTTAGTCCAAATATGGTCACGTCCGGTGCCGGTGGTTGCAAAAACTCAACATGGCGGCGCCCTATCAGCCAAACTCGAGGATATTGCTAGGTGTATTCTTGCCCTTGCTCCTGAATTTCGAGTTGTTTGTTTGCCGGTATCACTTTACCTGAGAAGTAAAAACATTATAAAATGGGCTTCCTGAAAAACAGTTGGAGAGGGTCACAAAATCATATTTTCCAAATACTTTTGGACTTGGAGTGTATGTATGTACTCGGGGAGACCAATGGATACATTTTCCATGGAATAGTTCATTATCTCAGTCTGCAGGATAACCACCACTTCAGCGATCCTGTCTGACCCTCGTCAAGTTCGCTTTCATGGCCCCCACTTGCCATTAACAATGATCTTAGGTCCTGCTGGCCACTTCCTCTTTGGAACGACATTAAGTCTTCTGTGGTGCAGATGGCAACACGTAAGAAGATTATGGTGGAAAGTACAGCCTTCATGGTTGTAATTTAAACAGTTTAGAAACCACTTGAATTAGTGATAAATCCTTCAGGACTGGTCTGTGAGCAGATGTGACAAGATGAATTATTCTACCCTTAACAGGAAGCTTTACCGGAATCTAGGAACATATGGTGCCGTACGCCTCCATCTCAGACTATAAATGTTATTGGGGGGATAGACATTCCCAATAGTTTCTAAATTCAGGAATACCAGCCAAGAGGTGCTATTTGACTTCTGTTATTATACAAGGGTCCTTCCATTCATTTCCAATCATCAAAAAAGTTGGCAGCAAACTATGACTGTCTAATTTAATTACTAAATGTGGAGACCTGTCTGGGGTTGTCAGGACCCGCAGAGATAGTGGGAGGCATACTCAACCAGATTATCTGCTATTCTGAGTGCAGCTGTGCTTCATCTTGGAATACTGGGACTCTATCATTTCTTTATGTCCCTCAAATCAGTTTAAACTATGTCTAAATATGGCACATAATTAAATGTGTGCCACATGGAAGTACCCTCAAGCTACATATACCTGAGAGAGTATAGCATCTACAAGAGATCTGGGGCGTTGTGGATGTGATGGCAGTCATATTGGTCAATCTCAGTGCAGTTTTAGTAGCAGTTACATTGTCAGACATCATGTTACACTGGGCCTGCTTCACTCATACAACTGAACAGTACAGCATGATCATTAATGTGGCAAGCCACATAAAATAATAAGCTGACACCATCTCAGTCCGGCCTCAAATATGAATCAAAAGAAGTCTTGTATCTTTGTTTCAGGAAGCGGTTTCAGAAGTTGGGCAACAGGGATATGTGAAAATTACATAATAGACATTACCATATACAGCCTAATATATCCCATGAGGAAGAAACCAGTCAGCAGAGACTATACCCTGTTTTAGAAACGATCACGGCTAACAAGGTGGAGATGCTTTGTTCTGCTGGTCAAGAAATAGTGGCAAATTTCCTGCTACAACTTGATCTCAGAATAGTAAAATTTGTGGTGTATTGAGCGAGTCAGGCTAGACAATTATTACATAACCACAGGGTTCACACTTTTCTGTAGCATGCAGGCCTTGAGGGGCTTCTCATAATTTGTTCCCCTGTGTCAGTAAAGATAAAATCATACAGTATCTCACTGCATGCTCATTGCATTCGTCCTGGTAGTGGGTAACAGTTAATATTACACAGGAAAGCTGGCTCTGTAACACAGTAATTCCTCACCAAAACCACGATGTAACTCATACTGTACATTAACCACAGCACATTAGCTGACAGGTTACGTTGTATATCGTGACACAATGAGGGAAGGCTGCTCATTATCAGAGATATCACAGTGTGTAGGACAGAATTATGAAACTGTCTCTCTCTCTAACAACTCTCTCTTCTTCCTGGCTTAATGTAGAGCTGCTCCGCTGAGAAACAATTAGGGCTTATTTACATTAAATATTGTGCCTTCTGTTTATCTTTTCTTGATTTTCTTCAAAGGAACATGCAGCATGCTGTCATAATTAGTTAATAAGGCATTTGTACCATTTATTATATAATTAGAAAACACATTTAAAGAGATTTTGCAACACATCCTTATAACTAAATGACAAACTAGGTCAATTGACCCAAAACGACATGCATAAGTCACATGGCCTGATTAACATGACGTTTAACTCATGTTGTGAAACGGTTGTAGTGTGGTTGGGTTAGGTTTAGGCAACAAAACTACTTGATTAGGTTTAGGAAAATACTATGATTTAGGTTAAAACAAGTACGTAAGTCACGTGATGTAAGTAACGTACGCCACATTATTTGAACTTATTTGAAGTCTAACTTTCTTTCATACAGGACTTGAACCTCTTCTCTTGAGTGTCCTGAGTTTACTTGACACATCCCATCCACCCACCTCCTTACATGTACTTTGTCGCTCTTTATACTACGTCATCTGACTTTTTCCGGCACTGGAGGTCACAGCCTAACAAAAAATTTAAATATGGTAACAAGCTGCTGCATAATCACCTGTACAGACATTTTTCTGGTGAGATTTCACTAGCACAAAATAAATTTTCTCCGTTTTTAACAGTTCTAAGCCGCTACATATAAAACTATTTCTATGCAATCTACACGATTCTACAATTGACATGCATTATTATTATTATTATCAAATGTGCTGGATTACTAAAGCAAGGCTGTTCTTGACCAAACTTCTTTTGAGAGGTTTACTGAAAAACCCAAAATGATCTTCATTTTTTAAAATAATTTCGCTCTTGAGAAGAAGCAACATGTAACCATTATATTAAACGTATTCTTGATTACAACAGTGACCTATATGTTTTCTGTGATAATGGAACATGGATATATACTGCAAAGTGTGTAACATGTTTGATTATAGTTGTACACCAACCAGGCATACACAGTATTCCTGACAAAGAAATGAGGTGATGGGCAGACCATAAAATGCAAACATATTCATAATGGCATAGTTTTTTGTTGTTTTGTTTTTTTACAGGGTTTCCTTGTCACAGTCCAGACCCATTTTAATTTCCTGTCAATCACCCACTTTATTAATAAAAATCTAAATTGCTTTTTCTATTTGTAGCCTCAAACCTTTGTGAACACACAAGGATTTATCTTCAAAGGGCTATAGCTGCATTAAAAGTAAAAAAAAAAAAGATATGTGTTTTAGAGCTGGCTATTCTGCTTAATTTTCATTGAAGCAGGATTCCTTTTAAAGTCTCCTGGTGGACATGATCATTTTCCAATCTGGGACATCCTGCAGACATGCTAAAAAGGCCATAGGTCATAAAACATTTCATTTACAATGTAAATGCTAATAATCATCATAATCTCCATGTTGACTGCAGGAGACTGTGTTCTATTTTATTTCTAAGTCTTGTCTACAAAGAATTTGGACTTTTGTGAAAAGTGCAATTTTCATGAAGTGGGATGAAGCCGGGTGTGCTAAAAGACTGTCCGGCTGAGCTGAGCTGCAGGAGGCAAAATCTTCTCCACAGTCTCAGGCAAGCTGGATACATGTCGCCATCCTGAATGAATAATTTAATCCTCAAAGTGTACTTCAAAGCTGCTCACCAGGTGGTGAGTCTCCCAACAGCTGCCTCACAGCCCAGCAGACAGTCAAAGATCGAGCAAAATGATTTTCTCAAAATGTTCGACAAAACTGTGTTCGGATGATAACATTGTGTTGGAGTACAATCATACCTGCCAGCAAACATTCCTTTCCCTGGTCTTTTTCAGCTTCTGTTCAAGGGGACAACAGTGAAACAGTGGTTATGCTGATGAAAAGGAAAGCCTAAATTGATGGGGAAGCTACCCACCTGAAAGATTCCACCTCTTTTTTGCAAAAAGCTGCATCATGGCTTCTCAAGATCAGCAGCTCCAATCTGATCTTTTTCTGATGCCATCTCTGAGGCTAAGGATACTTGATACAACTCCAGCAGATGTTGGCAAAATTCATCCGCACTTCATTTTAAATTCCAAAATGAAGGCAAGCTGATTTGTTGTATTTTAAATGTAAGCTACAGAGAAATGTTTCTGTAAAACACAATCCACAATGGAAGTCTCCTGGCTGTGATTGGTCATTATTGGCACTGCACAGGGACAGGCAGGCCAAAAACTGCTGAATGTTGATGATCTCCCTGACACAGCCAAAACCAAAAATCCTACTGGAATGAATAATTTGTATAGAGCAGGGGTATTTGAAAAATAGGACTTTCTTTGTTTTGACAGATTGGAGCTTGCGCTGAAACTTTAGGCAAGGCAGTACACAGAAAACAGCTAAATATAAACCTCATTATACTCCATGCCATCATAGTTTCATTGACACTTCAGGCATAAAGAAATGGCAGAGGTGCAGAGACGGAGGTTGCAATGGAACAAAAATGTGTCATGAATGAATGTGATGGTATCAACAGCACGCTGTAAATCAAACCATACGCTGCATTCCCACAAGATGACAGTCTGAGCCTGACAGAATTTTTTTCTCTCTTGCAGAACATAATGCAGTGTATTTACAGAAAATTTTAATTTTATTATGGCCAGTGATACATTTTTTTACACAGCAATATTAGAGTTTTTATAGACAGTGTTAATATTAGAATGGTAATTTGAATAGATAATAAAATGTATGTAACAATATGGAATATATTAATGTACTTAATTAAGCAAAATTGAGTTTATGGAGGGTAATAAGACAGGTCCTCTGATGCAGCATTTTACTATGCTTACTCAGAAGTGCACTTGACAGTGGATATTTAGGAAGCTACAGAAATGGGATTTGACCATGAAGCGTGAGGGGGAAAAAATGCTGAAATGAAAACTGAGTAAGGGTGATGTGTAGAAACAAATTCATGATGCATTGAGCCATCTTTCATTTCCATTGACTTATTAAACAGAGTTACTGCAGGAGGCAAATGATGGAGCTCCCCTGGAACTCACTACATCTTCCCACTTAACAGGGAGGCAAGAGTGCGCCAAACCCTGCAGGCTGACAACACTCACCAAACAAATCATGGCAACACATCCACAGGCAGTCCAGAGTAAATTGTTGTATTAACCCCCAGGCAAGGGTCCCCCCTCAACAATTCAATAAGCAGAGATGCATTCCTACACATCCTAACAGAAAGCTAAGGGTCTGACAGCCCACAGAGCACGCCGGTGCCAAGCTGGGAAGGCTGTCAGTGTTATGGGTCAGTGTGTTAATTGTTTTCTGTTTCAGGACGTTTAACTCTTATGGCGTCTTCTACTGCAGTCATCATGCCCCATTTTTGGAAGGAGAAAAGAATTGGAGTAAACGATTGTCACTGGCCATTACAAGTCACATCATTTTGTCAATGTGCAAATAGTGGAGCTCTTCCTCTGAGAATAATGACAAACCTGAAATTATGGGTTTCCAAATGCAATGAGAGCAATTTTGAGACATTTAGCCACACAGTTTCCACAAAACTAACACAATTTATTTGACTTAACTACAACCTTATTTTTACTTAATTTAAATATTTTCATTACTGTTAATATCTGTTCAAAATTCCAACAAAGTACTGTTTGTACTGTGAACCTTCATTATTCAAGAGAGTTATTAGAAGCCTGATTGTCAGACAAAATCTTTTAAATCAAAGTCTACATAATCTTAACTGTTGCTCAAGCCACAGTGAGGTCTGACTGCATGACTCAAACTTCAGAAAGAAATCTGATGGGTCAGGGGTGAAGGACACTGTCAGGAAGCGGACGCCATTATTTTGGCTTACTATAATCTCCAGATCAGATTAACTTCGCCTCAAATTAATCTAAAGTATTATGTGATCTGCAAGTCACGAGGCCCTGCCAACAGTATGTTTAAGCTATCTGATGTGGTGTACACGTCGTCTTCCCGTCTATTCACATATATACCCGGCGACACATGTTTCGTTGCAAGCATTGCTAATTAGATGAATGCATTTGTCCGTGTAGCTTTGGTGGAGAGCTGACTACAAATGAAGCTGGCTGCATCCATTCAAAAGGAACTCAGCTTGATCTAACCGCCACAACTTTGTTCATATTTGCATTCAGTATTATGCCTTGGGACGGCACTTTCTAGCAAAGCATTCATTATGTGAAAACCACAGATTTTAAAACTGGAGATAAAGCATCCAATTAGCAATGTATGGTAATGTTGACATTTTACTCTTGCATTAGGTAATGTTATTCTGTAGTTCTGCGATGTGGTGGCTTTATAAACTCTTTCTTCGTCCCATGTCTACATAATACCTCAATTATCCATAGATATAAACTGAGAGACACCACGGAACGTCAGCACTATTGTACACAATGTGTGCTATAATTGATATTTGAGTCTTGTGTCATTTACATAACAGGATGCAATGAAATATTTAGAAATCAGAAATGCATCTCATAATGGGCTTAAGGTTAGTATTGTCAGCATCTCTTGCATCCAAATGAGAGCATTTTATAAACATATATTGTTGGAGAAACCAGTGTAGCAGGGAAATTAACAAACCAAAGATAATATTTGTTTTGATATGTGCAAAGACACTGCATATGGAGAAGTGGGGCTTGGTTATAGGCAGGAGGTAGACACTTTATTGGCCTACAAAACAGTCAGCCTCGATTGCTTCTCCCTGTGTGTATATCAATTCAAAGCACCTTCTCTGTGTTGTTGATATTTTTAGACAGCAGTGAAATCTCACTACGAATGCAGTGTCACATCTTCCAGATGACTAACAGCGTCTTTTTATTTTAAAATTGCAAACATGCAGTGTTTGTCAGTTTGTTTATATAATAATAATAATAATAATAATAATAATAATAATAATAATAATATATTATAATAATAACAACAACAACAATAATAACAATTCTATCTGATCATAGGACAATACGAAATCATTTTAACCAATCATCACCTGTGTGTGTGCCATTAAATGCACTAAAAATGAAATATATTTGCCACTAAAACTTTTTACACTGACGTGCACCATTTTGCGGAAATAAATAGTTTAAATTATTTTGACAAAATGAGGTTAAGCCCTTGTAAAGCAATGAACATTTTACAGTGGCAGCCTTTTTTACATCTCACTTTATTTAACAGGTTTGTTATGCTGACAATTATTGCACTTTAACTGGTTGACAACATTTCTGCTCTCAGTAATTCTGTTAATAATTTCCATCGGATTTTGTGCCTAATGAAGATGTCAGAGCTGTGGAAATTATTCCATTCAGATACATTTCATTCAGCGTGAGCCAATGACCAGAAGGTTAAACACACCAACAGTTGCATCTTATCTCATTAATTCCAAATATCATAATGTTCTTATTATTAATTGCTTTGGCATCTTCGGCTTCTATCTACCTTTTTTGATTTAAATAGTCAAATACTGGGAGGGTGCATGTGTGCCTTGTCAAGCCGAACTTTAGAACTCCATTCAGGCTGCTCAATTCTCATGAAGGCAGACAATTTTTCCAGGTGCTGTTTTTTTTTTTTGCCTCCTCTATGCCTTTTTTCCTCCCTTTGCTATTGAGAACCTCTTCCCCTCTTATAGACATGATCTGACAGGAAATCTTTGAGAGGCAACGCTGTGCTAACTGCCCAGAGATTTCAACTGTCTGTTCTTGCTGGAGGAGAAGCTGAACGCTGGCCTCCTATTAGTCTAAACACATGGAGCCCCCCAATCCCCTGTCTCTCTCTCTCTCTCTCTCTCTCTCTTTCTCTCTCTCTCTCCCTCTCTATTCCTCTCTCTCTCTCTCTCACTACTCATCCCAGTCCTGGCGAGGGGGCTGACAGCTCTCAGCGTCCCAGCCTGTCAAAAAGGGCCTGTTATTCAGCACCCTCCCTCTGGGACAGGAGAAAAACACACACACACACACACACACACACACACACTCGCGTGAATCCGCAGACGTGCACACTCACAGAACATGCTTTCACAAAGACCTTGTACACAGCACACACCCACGCACTCTGTCTCTCTCTCACACACACACAAATATTTTTCCTATGCCCACGAAATACTTGCACATACAAAAACTTTTGACTGCTCTTAGAGGATGTTCTGCTTGTTGTCAGCATTTCTCAAAATATGCTGACATTTTGCATGCACTAATCAGGATCAAATGTATTATCCATACAGACACTAATTTACTGAGCTTTTGCCTTTCCCACAGCAGCGCTGACACAAATTCCTCTCTTTATGGAGTCCTCTTGTCAATCCATGTGATTGGCTGAAATTTACCAATCATTAGCTACAATTTAATAATGCCTGGTGAATCGGAAGAGCTGACAGGTGTCCAATCAGGAGTTTGAAATGATTCCTTAGAGATTTTGAATGCTAGCTTGCAAATGAACCTGCAGGTGCCTCCACAGCTGTATTCCCAAGTCCATCACAATACTATGTGCATACTAAAGAGCAGGAATTGCTCATTGCTCAGCCTGCTGTCTTGTCCTGACACTTTTACGGATTTGAACAGCAGAGATATGAAATGAATATGGCCATAAAAAAACTCACTTAAGACTAAACTGTACCCACAAAAAAAAAAATAAAAGAAACACACACACACACACACACACACACACATACACACACGCTTTTGGACAGAGGTCCAACCAAAAGCGATTATTCTAATGTATTACATTTAAACTTTATGAAAGGAGAGGCGCTGCTGTTAAATGCTAATATTTCATTTTCATTCTGTTTTGTGGAGGATTCATTTTGTGAGATTGAAGAGGAATGTTTATGATGTGTGATAAAAACAGAAAGACATTCAAAGCCATTTCAAATATTTATCAAATGACATGATAGCAAGCCAAATTCACACAAAGTAATTAAAGTATTTCAAGATCACTTTCACTCTTGCAGGTCTATTAAAAACCCATGTGTTTCATATTGTTTTGCCACAGTAAGTGATTATTATTTAAATTATTCAATTTAATTTATCACAATTATTAAGATACATAGAATTATCATAGAAGATCAGTAAAAATGACTTTACTGAAATGTATATTAATTTTGGCTGATATATTTTTATATTATTTGTCCCACTAAATAAAGCGTTAATTTGTCGTTATTTCCACTTCTCTCACTTGTAGTGTAGGCCTACTGTATATGCATATGTACACACACACACACACACACACACACACACACACACACACACACACACACACACACACACACACACATAAACACATTGTTTTCAAGTGTCAACATTTTCAATGATTTGGGTTATCATATCTACAGCAAGCTGTTGCTGTGTAGGATGGTTTTAGTATTTATTTTCAATTCTAACCCACAGCCCAGGAGTTGCTGGGGGTAATCCCTGTTCAACTCAAAGTAATGATTGCGGCTGATCGCATGTGGTGCCACTGGAGAGCTGCAGCCAGGTGCTCCATAAGCCTTTAAAAACCATCACAGAGTAGGGGCTATTTCTTACTTGATTAGCCATACAAAAAACTCTCTTGCCCATTCACTCAGGATGTTTGGAAATAATAGCAGCAACAAGAAAAATGCCTTGTGTATTCAACCTTCACCATCTGAAGCTTATCAAAGTGAGATAAAATATAAAACAAGGGAGAAGAAACTTTTCTGAAATGCCAACTAAGCATGAACATAGTTCCCTTTCTTCCCATGTGGCCCCTTTGTGAATAATTTCCCTCAAATCTGAGTAATCACAGTATTAGTGCCCTTTGAAAAATACTTCTCTGTCTGCTAAATAAAGAGCTCTCTTAATTTCTCTTCTCGACGCCGGCTTAATTGCGTTAAGAATTAATGGTGCATTTTCACGGCCAAGCTCACCACCAGATACCGGTTACACTGCTCTTCCTGCTGGGCCCAATGCCACACAGTGGGCCCAGAAGTGCCTGTCGAGCGCCAACCCCGGTCTCACTCCTGCTCGGGGGTGAGAAACTTTGCGCTATACATATGCATGAGTATCCCTCATATCTCCCCAAAGACAGCTATATCTCACCATTAGTCGCTCTCAAAGTCTTCTGCGGCGCACGGTATTGACTTCTGGAATAATTTCAGGCAATCCCAGACGTGATTTATGATGATGCACATTATCGATCACTTAAGAAGATATTTAGGTATTCAGAATAAAAAGTTATGTTCTCATTATGTTGATGGCGTGAGGCGCCAGGCCAAGGGGAGAGGGGGGAAGTCACTGTACACTTTACCGGAGAGGTAATTAGCACGTCTGAGTAACAGTAGCGCTCCCCCTCTCTGCTCTCCTGCTGCTGAGGCTGGGCTGACTTGCCTTAGCGTTAGCACAAATTGTTACTGTCGCCCCACAGGTGGGAAACTAGCTCTCATCACCTCATCACCCCAGAGGATGTGAGACACAGCAACATATATTAAACCGCTATCCTCGCAGCATGCAGCTAGTGTCTTCATGAGATATTTTACTCTTTATGGAGCCCATGGGGGACACACAAATCCAATACAGCTCCCTTTTAGAGGGGCACAGGCGAAGACATGCATACAAACAACTGGGATTTAGAGTGGTTCCTCTGCTAGAGGCAAGAAAAGTGACAAGCCATTGGAGAGCTTTGGGCAAATGCATCAGCACTGGCAATGCCATAGGCTCTGAGACAATAGAAATGAAGGAATTTACCTAATGTGAGATGGTGCATGGTTGAAGTCTTTCTGCAATTTCAAGGCTGCCAAAGCAGATAGAGGAATAGATATATTCCACCTAAATGTTTATACCTGCTGTGTGTGTTAAGGATTGAACTGACCAGAACTGGAACAGTTACTGTAGTTAGAAATCACAATTTTACGCTTTAAGAAGTGTGGAGAAATTATTTTCAAAGATAGAAAGTGTTGAAAACTTTTTTCCCCTTACATCTTCTTTCACCAGGCAGTTTGGCTTCAAACCAAGGATGCCATTACCCTTGTTGGGGCCTGCTGATGAGAGACACCAGACTTTGTTCGTGGTGGGGAAAAAAGAAACATGCGCAACACTTTCTAAAGCTGTTAATGTTTTATCCCATAATTCACAGGCCTGGGACTTGGGAGTATGTCTTTGTGGGAAAGTCTTGGCTGGACATGGTGGAACCAGCATCATTAGTGCCTGTCTCCCCGGGGTGGCATGTGTGGAAATTACTGCCCCAATCAATAAGCAAAGTCCAAGTGTTGAAATATTTATCCAGACAGAGCTTCAGCCTTGCGGTGGACTGTCTGAGCACTCTTCCTGCACCTTAAAGGGTTATTCAGAAAGCCATATATGGGCAAGAGTACACCTTGAAATCAATGGGGTGCCACTCACTGGCTGAGTGCTGAGTGCTACATGAGTCCATTAATTTATTGTCGATACATGGGGCGGAAACAGCGTAGGAAGCGGAACTCCCCTTAAGGTGTACTCAAAATAGTGTTGTCACGAAACTAGCATTTCTAACTTATACAATACCTCGAAGAATATCAATGTTTGATTTTGTGCCAAGACAGGCAAACTATTTTCAAGTGAAGCAAACTTGTACATGTATGAAGCCCATGCGTGTCAGTGTCAAAGTGAGAAAACTGCAGATTGTTTTCTTGACACTAGAGATAGTGAAGGAGTTGGTTTCTTATTTGTCACATAAAATTTTCTGCTGGTGTTCATAGCATGACTCAAATGAGAACAGATATTCTGATAATTGATTTTCACTGCAAAAAAATAATATTTATGCCAATGTTAATTCTTATTAACTTAACACCTATTTCTTAGTTTAAATATAATTATTCAAAATTTAATTTCTAAAAGAAAGACATGTTTTACACACAACTACATATTAGTGAATCTATATCTATCATCTCAATATTTTAAAAAGCTTAGTCGCTGCCTGTTTACATCATAAACTTTGCAGATTAATTCTGCAAGGGCCAACGCATATACACCCGACATCATAGTGTGATTCTCTCGGCAAGACTTCCTTTGAACTCCAACACTTAGCTTGTTATCTCACTTTATCTTCCCACAGAGCATGTTACGGACGATTAAAAGCTCTATGTGATACTTGGGCTAACATCTCATTATAAGAGAGAGCCCATTTGTATTGCTTACCTCCATAGTTAGAGTCCACAAAGGATGACAGCTGACTTCCCCTCCTCAGCTTGAAGTACTCTGCTGAAACATACGCTCATTACGGAACCATAAAAAATTGCTCTCATTTGTTAATATAACATTTTCAGGACCCGGCGATAGGCTCAGACAATGCCTGGCTGCAATATAATGTGGCCCTTTGAGATGTGCAAGTACAAAATGATTTGGTCTTTTTTTTGGTTTTGTTTGTTTACCATTACTCAGAGTGGCAATTTGTCTGCATTATCTTGGGAAGATAATTGGTCAGATGATGTCTCCACAACTCTCAATAACATCCGATCCTTTTCAGACCCTTGACCTTCATCAGATGCCTATAAATATATTCTACACACTCTGTTTTGCCCTGTAGGAAAACATGCACCACTGATCACTATGTTCTATTTGTCCACCATGCCAAGATGTAGAAAGTCACGGAAATTCATAGTGGCCATAAAAGCCTAAAGAATGAGTTTTCTGTTCTGCAGAGGGGGCCGTCATGTAAAACTGCAGCAGTTGCACAACTACTGCATCATTCCCCTAATGATAATCTGATCATGTTGATAAGCTAAAGGGGAAACAGTAGACACTCTCGGCTACCATAAATCTCAATACTGACATCAGTGTTAACAACCACCAAGGGGATATGAAATACTGATGACAACGCTGTAGAGTGTGCGCAAATACCACTGACAAGTGATCAGAAGATTCCTTGTCTCTGTCCATAATCATGTTGTACTCCTCATTAACTTGAAGGTCTTCATTAGTCGTGGCACTGCAGTGGTCCTAGACACAATGTTTAATTAACATTATCAGCGTTTGTAATTGTCATTTGTTTGCCTTGTCAATTTACATTTTCCAGGTCGCCTGAGAAGCTGTCTCCGTGTGTTCCTCTTGAGATGAGCCAAGATGCCTTTCGGATACTGAGAGTTCGTCGAGGATGAAATGAACAGAAGGTCCCCGTGCTCAGTTACTCCCTTGACCCCTTTCACACATGTGAATGAAGATGAGACAGGCATGTGGAAAATATTTCAGAGCGTGACGTCCTCCTATTAGAATCTGTATCCTAAAGAGAAGCAATGTTACCGAGAGCATGAATGGAAAAAAATTTGGGGGGCAGAAGAATGTGCTGCACATTCATGGAAGAGAGATGGCATCTGCAACCAATTCTGTCCGCAGCGTCAGACCTCTGACAATAAATCTGTAGTGTATCAGTGATTGCATTCGAACACATGCAGGTACACATGCACACGTGTGTGGCCATTTCAAAATGTGTACGGGTGTGTTGTTACACATAAACTTTTGTTTGAGTGTGTAATTGAATGTGTGTCTGTCTGTGCTTGTATTTTCATTACTTGTGTGCTTGCAAGTGTGGTGTGTATTTGTGCTATCCAGTGCGTGTGGTCGGCTGCGGTGTAGGTATATGTGTCTGCAACTGTTCTACAATCTGTCTTTCATGGTTTAGTGTGGACGCAGTCCAAAGCGCCCAGCTGCTTTAGATCAACACTCAATCACGGTTCACCTCATCATAGCTTAATTCTTTTTGATTCACATCGGTCTGATCTGGCCACCTCAGTGTGTCCCTGCTCACACTAACTGGCACTGTCTGGTGGAATTGGTTCCACATCCCTCCTATATTACAACCCATGGAAATCCTGTATGCAGTAGTTGTGCAGGGATGCAGATGGCAAATCAGGACTGGCTGCAAAATGTCTAACATCATCTGATAAAGCATATTAATCCAAAAAGCACAAATCAATTCCTTGTCTACCTCTGTTTATCATGCTCATGAGAAGCCTCACACCCCACAGGTCACCCAGATTTTTACCTTTGTGCATAATGAAGATGCTTGATGCTTGGAAAAGACTTGTTGAAACTGAAATGTGTGACAGCCTGAGAATCAAAGAAGGCAGATTTTAAAGAATGGATTTTCGAATGTGCGATTCAAAAGAGGCATTTTTCTCCAAGATGAGACACACTCCTAGCGTCTGACACATAATTCGCCAGGGCCTTGAATATTGGAGGAAAAAAGGCTGAAAGCATGCTTCTTGCAAAAGACTAGAAAATGAAAACAAAAGGCAACGCTCTGTGTCTCTGTTACCATGGTTTGTCTCACAGAGCATTTGGGACTTGCTTTTGCAATATGAGGAAAAACCAAGAAGTTTACGCTCTCTGTAATAAGCTGACAAAGAGAACCCCTGCCAAGGTGGTGTTAGCCCCCCCACCACCAATTCCAGAAGCTGAAATCCCAGTGTGAGAATGTGAGAAATGGTGAGAACCTGCAGCAGATTTATTCACTCTTGAGACTCCCTTTCTAGCAGTCGATCAAAAATATTTGTGTTCACCATCTCCTATTGTTGAAACAAATGAGAATTTTTACACTGGCACACCACCTCCACACGACAAATTCCTAACACTCCAAGAGATGCCTTTATCCTGCTCCTTTTTTCTCAAGCTCTTTGGTGCATGAAAGGATCACAGTAAACTGTAAAAAATAAAATAAAATTTAGAGCGAAAGAGAGAGCACTGTGAAAGCTCAGGCATTAGCCTAAATACAGCAGAATTGATTTCAAATTGTTTCCAGGGTATAAGCCAGGCCAGCCAGAGCAATTTGATCTGAATTTGTGTAAAGCCAGTTTTCTGTGTGCACTCGTTAATTTGAATGTTCATTATTGGTTCATTAGTGACTTCCCAACGTTATTGCACCAATTCTTTACTACATCAGTCTTCTTCTGATAATAACTGGTAACATAACATAGACTCAGCTAGCCTTGCTCTGCACGACTTCATGCATGAGACATCAGTCGCCTGCCCATTAAGTCTCTCAAACTGTGTGAACTCAAAAAGTTAAGAACAAGTACTGACAGAAACTACACACACACACACACAAACACACACACACACACACACACACACACACACACACACACACACACACACACACACATTGTTAGAATTTAGAACACTTTGCTGCATTAACATGCATATTGATGAGGAAACCTGATTTCCCAAACTGTGCTTCAACTGCTTAAATTTAATATTTGTAAAGGTACACATTAATAATTACCCAAATGAATAACCCCCTTAGCTTACCAGTTAATGTTTAATATATTGTGATTATGGTGGAACATTTTAAAGCATAATAAATAATAATAATAATTCATTAATTTAAACATAACTTTTTAAACAAAGTTACAAAGTGCTTTACATGGTAGGATTAAAACATTTCCTGACTGCAAGGAGGCAAATAAAATCAGACAATTTATAAAATCAGACAATAAGTAATATCAATTTATCACTGATTTAAAAATAAATTAAAACCTTTAAAATAATATTCAAAATGCCAGGCTATTATCTGCGTTGCTAGGTATAATCATTCACTACAAGAGCTTTAAACAAATTTCATGACCCAGCAAATCCCAGGTTGTTTTGCTCACAAACTGCTTTGGTTTCCTTTGTGGTCCCTGGGTTAATTATGTCAGTTACAAATATTTTGTGCCTGCTGAATATTCTCCTTTAAGTGGGGTCTACTGTGTTGAAATCCAACACTCACCTCAGTCCGATTTCCCTCTCCACAATGTACACATATGCGTTTGATTACCTTTCCCGCTTGGTAAGACAAGTGAAAAGAAAAAGTCAAGTCCAACTTGTATGTGCCCCATCTCCGAAATACCTCATCTCATAACAGACTTCCACCACAGGAAATAAGGAGCAGTCAAAGGTCAGGACAGAAAAACTACAGGAGAAGGATTTGCTCATGTCTTTGCATTTTTTTTTCCACTTATCAGATTGTTCTGTATTTAACAGCATTGGGCCAAACAATTACAGCTAAAAAATCCAGTAAATACACAGAATACAAAAGAAAACACATTAGGCCTAATATACTTTACAGTATTGTGTAATATACTGTAAGATAATACAATAGGTCACTGTCAGTGATTATGGGCATAGGTTTAAACTATGTGAGATATTTCCCAAAGCCTGGATAAGATCTTTCAAACTGAGGCTGATGTTATTGTTTTGTCTCTATCTGATATTCACATGTCAATCAAAAGACTTTCTATCCCAGCTCTTCTCTTTCTTTGAAGGCTAGAAATCCAGCAACATAATCATCTTTATGCTATATTTCAAATTACTTGGAGAACTTTAAAACCAGTTCACAAAACAAAGGCTATTCTCAGCTAGTGGTCGGAGGAGTGTGCACTCACAATACATACCAGATTACTAACCCTCCTTCAATGGAGACACAATATATTCACTCCGCCTTTTCCCTCTGTGCACTGTTCGGCAGATGCCCACACAGGGATAGGGAAAGCCATTGTATCTAATTGCAATGCTCAGGATTTTGATTACACTCTTGCCTTGAAAGCACAACACTGTAAAAGAACAATTGCTCAGAGAGCACCAAGCAGCAGGAGGTGCAATTTCAGCCCCTTCTTAATGAGAGAACATATCAAAAGGTAAAAGGGAGGAATTTATACTTTAATTCCATTTCTGAAGTAATAAAACGTGGGGCCCTTAATTTATTAGTTTATTAAAGGTGAAACTCAACCTAGGACTATTTCTCTCCTCTGTGGTGTGTTTCATGGATCCTTCCATCCGGTTCTGTTTTGCCCATATTTCTGAAATTATTAACCACAAAGCTGACTTTCCCACAGGGGTTGAGTGATGTAATGGATTAATAAGACAACTATAATGTGCTGTAGCTCTTCTGTCTCAGGGACACACTTTTTACATAAAATGGAACCAGTCCTGGGAACCCATACAAAAGTCACATGGCTCTGCAACCGCAAACTGCAACAAGTTATGTTATTAATTAGTGGCAGTTTAACTTGCTGTCAAACTGAACTGATGCAAAAGTTCTTAATCTTGTAAATATTGTCTCTTGCTCCAGAAGAACAGAACTTGGTTTCAATTGATAAATAATAATTGATTCTATTTGAAACAATCCAGCAAAAACCAACCAAACTAAAAAAACATATTTCTGATTTCTAATTTAGAGAAAGTTTGAAATGGCACAATGCATTTCAAATTGAAATTCAAATGATCTTCTTTAAAAAAAAACAAAAAACAAAGCCCTGATTATATGTTTAGATTATTCTATTTTTTACTTGGAAAATACATAGAACAAGTATGGTGCTATTGAAATTGGTCATCAAAAACACACTCTGACTTTCAGCACATAACATGAGAGTCAGAGCATGCTATAAAATTCTTTTTACATTTATCAGTGTGTGACCCTGTGTGGGAGGGCTTATTGCATGGGTTAAATTGTCTCTGCTGACACACTCTTACATCTTTGATTCTTCTCAATCAGACAATCTTTTCTTATTTTCCTTGCTTGCTACAAAAGGTAGTGAAGTGGTGAACGGATTTACATCACACAGTGAAGGAAAACTGCTCTTTGCTGAGTGCTAGGTGACAAATGACACTGGCCCCTTTTGTCACATGGAAATAGTCAGCAAAACAGTCTGATTATCAGAATACCACTGCATCTGTGGCATAACATGTTCCGAATGGATTACATTGACCCTACATGTGCAGCACCTAAAAAAGAAAAATACATGTTCCTATAAAGAAAATACATGAATCAGTCAAGAATTTCAAGGTTTTTTTTCGAGTGCAGTTCAATACTTTTGCATCTAACCCTGCTGAAAGAACTGACACTCTAACATGTTTCACTCTGCTTTACTGTTAAAAAAATGTAGAAGAGTGGGTGATCTATATTAGACATTAATGAATGATTTGTAACTGGTCATATGCAGGTGTGGACTGAATCATAATCCTGACCTACTTTAAGATAGGAATACTGCATTTCCTAATGTGAGTTAATGTCTTGATAAGTATAGAGTAATAAAGTTTTAGCGTTTTAAGTTGCAAAATGTAAAAGGAAAATATGTGCTTGAGCAATTCATTGAATAAACACACATCTTTAAAATGTGTTTTAAGATTTAGTATTTTTTTTAAAGCAACTAAAAGATTCTGAAGAGAACCTACATTAATTCTTTACAACATTAAAACACTTGTTTCAGAATTATTTAACAAATGTCAGAATTTTGCCTCAGCTAGTTTTGAGAGATTTAAGATTTACAAAAATAATCCTACCCATTACAACAAAATGACTAATGAATTTCTATTTAAATAGGATTATCAGCTATATTGAATTGCTATTAGTGTAGTGTGTGAGGTCATGTCTGCCATAATCCACACATTGACTGTTTTAAGCTCAATTATAAAATGCAATTATGTCTGTCAAGAAGCTGAAATTTTACTCTAACCATGTTGAAAATTCACATAAATCGCAGCTGGTATTGTATTGGCTGTTGAATGTGGTATGAGTATAAACAGTGTAACATATTAGCTGGTTAGCAATCTTTTTAATTCTTACAAATTTTGTTATGCATATATCACACAGGTAGATTTATACTGTACACATGCACTTTTGACCTTTGTATAAAGGCCATATTATTTCTGTAATTACATGTAATTTTGCAGGTGACAGTAGTGCCTACACAGCTGTGTCACTGTTGAACCTATAATCAAAATGAAGACTCTCTTAGGTCTTATTAATATATTAATAATAAATTGGTGTATGAATGTAATCATGTATTAATCATAGCCCAGCCTTCGTGCATCTTACCTAAAACTGAAAGAATATTTCACTACACCATACGACACCATGGCAGCCAGTGTGGTAGTTAAGTTAAGTCATGTATTGTTGTGTGATTTATGTTATTTGCCTCTAGTCAACAGGCTGGGAAAACAACAAACTCCGAAGGTAAACAACGTTGATGCACGGGGGCATACTCGTCTTGATTAATGAAAGGAAGTCAGATCTCATGCAGATTAGTGCAGTGGCGGACAGCATCCTCTGTGAATATTAATTTCCCTTGAAGAGGTGTTCTCGCCCTCTCTCCTCAAACACTGCTCAATATATTGGACGAGGTCACCGGAGAAGGTCACAGACAAAGTTTTCTGGCAGCTAAATTAAAGTGCTTCATTAATGGACTAAAAAGTAGTGAATCCAATCAGTGTTTAGCTGTTATTCCTTTTCGTTCATCACCCGCCTCTGTTTCTTAATGGATGCCATTATGTTTAAAGAGACCTTGATTTTTGAAATCAAATGAAGTATTTCTTCCTTCATAAACAAATCGTCTTAAAATTACTTTCTCTTTCACTTGTGATTTCAATCAATTTATTTTTATCCAATTGTATATTTCTCTGAAGTTCTGTTTTTCAACTGTTTGTAATATCTCCTTCTTAATTGGGATTTTTTTAAAAAAAGTAAAACAAGTCAAATTAAAGTAAGGTGAACTATGAGCAAAATCTCAATGATTTTCACTTGAAAGTAGTATTTGACACAAAGGTGTTCTTGTAGAATTTTTTTTATTCACTCTGAAGTTTCACAGAATTTATTATTTCAGCACTCTTCACATCTCCAAATATACAGAATATTTACAGAATCTGGTGAAGGCCTCGATGAAGCCTGGCTCTTTGTTAAGGGAACAGTGCCGTTAGTGTTCATGCTGAACAATGCTAAAAGTGACCTTGATAGACTCAGATACAGTAGCACACCCTCATGGTGACTGATCTGAAAAGATAGCCAGATATAAGACTTATCCAGTCCTTTCACCTGTCAGTGTTCACGAGGGAAAGGAGGAAAAGAGGCGGCTTCTGCTTCAGGGTATCAGTGACAGAGTGAGTGTGTCTGAGGAGATCGGTGAGGGAGATTAACAGCTCAGTCCATCTCTTCACTGAGTGCCGCTGAACCTTGACACAGCTTAGAGGTATTACGAGGTCACCGAAGTAAATGACATTGCAGTACTAGTAGTGTATGCAGATACCTGAAGATATTGATTGGTGGAGAAAATTATGCAATAATGCCGGAAGACATCCTGCATCACACTCCGTATGCTTACCACAAGGTACCTCATTAATGTAGAAATGAAGATCATCCCCCCCACACATGCTCAAGGACTCTTGAGCATGTGCTTTTACAGTGCTTTTGTGATTTTGAAAATATACTGTAGTCTAGATTTAACGTTGCAGGCATGCTGTAATGAAAGGAACCCTCTTGAAAATCAATATCTCATTCAGGGGCAGCAGAAAAACACATGGCATGATTCAAGGCTTGTCGGGGTTGCTCAGAAATACAAGGTGAGTAAAAAGAAGTTTCAGTGCCTTTAGTAGCAGTCTCGTATCCTATGTGGCGTTGCTGTATTCTTGGAGTTAGAGAGTATTTTGAGTTAAACTTTGACTGCAGTGGAAGTTGTATTATGTGGGTTTTGCAGTGCCAGCCTTGCTCAGCTGTCTGGTTAATACTATCATCAAACACTTTTTCTTCCAAAGATGGAACACACACCACGTCTGGTGCGAATCTCTTTGTCTGTTTTGACAGAATGTTGGAAAAGTAAAAGCTAACAAAACTAACAAGCAGGTTTCTCAACAAACAGCACCCTGTGTATGTGTGTGTGTGTGTGCCTGTATTCTTCTGAGCAGTAACACACACATATACCTGTGTTTGTGAACGTGTGTTTTCATCCTCCCACAAGGAATGTGCATGTTTGAGGTCTTTCTACACAAAAATGATCCTTCTCTTTCAGTATCAATAGCAGCTTCAATATCAGCTGCTATTAAGTTAGATTTCCCATGGGTCCTGCTCAGCACAATTTTGGAGAGATTAAGAAGTAACTCAGAAGGTGCCCAATAAATCAAGTGCAATGCAATGACTCAGGCTCCTGCGTGCCAGAACCGGTGTGCAGAATATGAAAAATCCTAATGCGCATGATGGAAGTTAGTCTAACTTTACGGCCAAAACAGTCGTTTCAAGACGGAGAAACTAAAGTAGGCACATAGGAAAAAAACACATTAGTTACTAGATAGTCATTGCAGGGGTGGTAGGTGTAATGTGATTAGATAACTTGTTAGTAAGCATGTAAGACGTGGGTCAGTCTGTCCATGGATAACAGAGAAGCAGGAGAAAAGAAAAAGTGTGTATGCATGTGTGTGTAGGAGTCTCAGTGGGTGTGTGTTTGAAACAATTATCCAAACTTTGTCCTTTTAGTTATACTGTATAGAAGATTTAGTCAATTTTGTCTTTTTAAATCTCTTTAATTCCGTGGCATAAAGAGTGAAAAATGAGTACTTAGTGAAAAATGGGTGAACTAAATTGGCTTGGAATATGTGTGGGTGTGTGTTTTTGTGTGAGTGAGTGTGTAAGGGAGAACAATTGTGTGTGTGTGTGTGTGTGTGTGTGTATGTGTCTCTCAGGCGCACAGCAGGTGATGATAAGGAACCATGACAAATACACACACTCACAACCATTTACAATCTGAATAGTAGTCATATACTGTACACTTCAGCGACTCTCTGGGCATCCATCATTGACATAACAGGTGGCCTGGAGCTGACCAGGACAGAGTTGTGAATATCAAACTCAAATGTGTCACAAATGAGTATTGGATTTTACACTCCCCTCTGCCCAAACTCAGCGTTGGACTGCGGTGTTGTTGTGCTGCGAGGCTGAAACTACAATTCAGATTGCTTGCAATGTAAAAGGACTCCTGGAAAGAATTTTGCAGTTCTAGGATGCCTGCAAAATATTGCGTGCAGCTGCGGAAAATCTCTGTTCCACCTCCTTCGCTATGTAGCAGTTGGATATATTACGAGCAGGCTCTCCGTCTGCACTGGGCTGGAAGATAACCGGTGTTTCCCCCAATGAGAAAACTTATTTCATCCCATAAATTTCGACTTGATTTACACTGAAATGTACACCTGTGGCATTCTAAAGGGCATTTAGTGAGACAGACTAACAGCCCAATGAAGTGTCTATGAATCTCCACAATTTCCCCACGGAAGGAGGGGGATGGAAATTCATGGTAAACTTTATATGGGCGCAGCAGTCAGAGTGGCTGTATATCTAGAGGTGTCATATGACATTACACTTTCTCATATATTTGGCTCTGTTTCCAGTCTTCCTGCTGTGTGGTGTACTTTTGACCTGCCCCTCTGTAAAAGACAACGTTCATGAGTAGAGCCAAGTCTGTCACATGCAGTGGCGCCCCCAGAAGATTTTCCTAGGGGTGGCCAGATGGGGCCACTGAAAAACCTGGGGGGGCACACTAAAACCAAGCCATAACTGAATTTCAGGAATTCTATTCCGCAGTATATGGACTACTTGAAAACTATGTTAAAATATTAGTTATGGAATCACAGACTGATATACTTTGGTTTCTTATTTTACAGTTAATGTTACTAATTGCCCATAGACTAAAACCAGTTCAGTTAACATTGAGTTGAACAATGAGTTCCATTAAAATTCAGTTTTAATGTGTTATGTATCTGTATGTGTTCATCAAATACACTAGTTGACCTTTTCCTTAAAAAAAAAACACCACAGCTTTTATTTTTAGGAGTGTACTGACTGCAAAGAACAAAACATTTACTGGGAACAAGCCAATTCAAGATTACAGACATCATGGAGCATACATATTTTTCTTTCATATTAGACTATATAATAATTTAATTGAAATATACAATATGTGTCTGTACGGAGTTGTGAAATTATTTATTAACAATACTATTTCATAAAAATGCCAATAAAACTACAATACTCTTTCTTGCTACTGTGTTTTTAAAATGTCAACAAACAGCATGGCTCCACAAAACACGGAGAGAGGGCGAGAGAGAGAGGGAGCGAGAGAGAGAGAGAGAGAGAGAGAGAGAGAGGAGTTAATTTACACAAGTTACAATACCTAAATTAAGAATTCAATATTTAGGCCGACACAACCAAGCCCAGAACAAATGAGCCTACAGGGCATAAGCAAACAGCAGTGAGCTCAACACCACTGAAGTCAACAATGACTCACACAGACAACGATTTAGGGATCCAGACCCTTTCTATACTCACTTTCCACAGAGATCCTGCAATCAAAACAGAAAGAATGTCCGCCAACACATATCCCATTCCCTGCTCCATACATTCCATACAGCGCAGCGAGCCGGATACTGGAGTAATAATCACGGATAATAAAGCAGCATGAAAGTGGCTATATGATAACAACATCATGGCAACAAGCGTAATCCATAGTATAGTATCAACTGATCCAACACAACAATTTGTCCCATGCATGGAGCAGCAGTACAGAGTCAGGATGATAAAAGATGTTTTCACTCACCACAGCTGAGGGCTCACGTGACTTCTGGATGACTCTGAAATTTTTCAGAGAGTCTGCCGACTCCTTGTGGCCCCCCAGTGCTGTTTAACATTTTCCACGTTTAACGAGTTTAATAAACGTTACGATCCGACTGTCACTGAGCTCTTTTCGTCCACCTGTTTGCTGCTCAATGGAATGCCTGTTGGGCAGCGAAGTTTATCCTTTAAAGTAACATTAAGCTCAGTTTCACACCATTGTCCAGGTGACTCCCGCTGTTCTCATGTCACAGGATGGTCTCCCTCGAAGTCAAAGGTGCTTATCAGTTCACGCACGGGCACTGTCAGTGGGACAGACTAGTAGCTTTTACACACAGTACAATACACAAAACTGTGTAGCAGTGTGACAAACTTATTATAAACTAGCTAGGCTACTGTCTGTCTGTATATTAATTAAATTACACTTTTTTGTCTTCTGCAGCTTGTCGCGAAGTTCCCTCCAGAGAAAAACACACACTGGAAGCAGCAGGCTGACCCATAACTCCGATCTGCTCTGCCTGTTAAGCCCACCCGTTAACCAATCACAATTTTAGAAACGTGATAGGCATCTACATTAACCCTCTTAAAGTGACAGAGCCTAATATGACATCACTTATATGCTGCTAAGCACCTTTTAACTCAAACCCAGGAGTTACATAATATATACAGTATATAGCATTTTATGCTTATGCCCCTCGCCAGGGGGGTGGACAAAAATTTTATTAGGGTGAACAAAAACAAAAACTTAATCAGCAGTTGAACATTTTACATCCAACAACACATACAGTATACCATTTTAATACATTTTAAAATGGCTGTACAGCAGTAATGACACTTTCAAAGTAAAATGAAAGTGAGGTTTAAGGTATTTCACAGGTTCTTAAAAGCCTCATTTAGCAAATCAGAAGACTTGCGACTACTTGTACAACAGTTTAAACCCACAGACATGACATGCATTCTTCCATAAAGCCCTTTTCAAAACCTCTTTACATGTTACATTCTTATAGAAATCAAACAAGTCAAAATTGTGCAATTGTTTTGGATTGAATAAAAATCCATTCATACTGTGTGACCTGTCAGACTACATCGCTTAAACATTAGATTTGGTATATGTTGAATTACACATGGCAGGGAGTTTGTCCTGCAGTACATAAACAGGTATACATGTCACAATAAAGAAGAGTGATTGTAAACAAGACTATATGCAAAAGTATTTATCCAAAGACAATTTTCAGCAAACATTTTTCTACGCACCACATTTTCCAAAAAATATGTAGCTTTCGTGTGTGCTCCACTAGTGAATGAGGCAGCTGTCTTAAACAGTGACTAACATGAAACTGGGTTTTATACTCAGCAGTGTTGTGTGTCTGTGCATGTGCAGCTCCCTGTCTATTTGTCTACTGAATGTTTTTCTCTCTTCTCAGGAGACTCAGCAGACATTTGGTAGACATATTCGCCATTAAAAAACAGGACCACAGGGGACACTAGCTAAAGATAGTTACCAGGAAACAGCCCTAGCAATCCAAAGCATATGTGGTTTGATATTCCATTTGATAAGTTCCTACATCCTGAGTTAAATTATTTCATATGCTTAGGGAACATTGAGATTTTCATGTCTGTGGAACCAAAAGGAAGATGTGTACTGGTCATAAGTAGCACCACATGGTTTCTTTATTACATCCAGTATACTGTGGGCCAGATTTAAAATTATGATCATGTTGGTACAAAAATGTTATATTCATTGACATTATGAATACAGGTTTTTATTCTAGTTGCAGGCAACAGTCATAAATCATAATACATAAAGACCACAGTATATCTGTTTAGAATTAGTTAAAAACTCAATTAAATGTACAGGAATTTGTCAGTCATGTTTTATTCTACTGGTGCACTTGGCTTGAATTCAGCTATAGCTCTTTCACTCTAAATAAAGAACAGTACATGCATTCAATACCGTGTACGTTTGTGCATTTCTGCAGCAGGAGGCTACATTAAAGCAGATGTGGCCAATATGACTGACTGCATATGATCAGCAGGTCAACCTTTTCTGGCGTGGTTGGTCGTTGGTCATCCAATTTAAATAATTTTCTGATGTTAACAACTCTAACCAGAACAGACTCTGCTTTAACTGCTATAATCTTGCAAACTTGCATGTTAAAGAAAAAGAAGCTAAACTTAATATAGATGAAAGTGTTGTTTTTTTTGTAATTTTGGAGGGGTCTTAATTTGTGCCTACACAAGCTTAAAGCCAGGAAAATGGCTTTTTGTACTTTGCACCAACTTCCATGCCAAAACAAATACTAGAATCACATTGTTTTGCCTAATCTGCATATTCACTAATTCAGCTGCATCACTCCACCAACTTGAGCTCATGTGGATTCATCTGGCTCCATGACATTCCCAAACAGCTGTAAACACAACAAAATGTCTAAAGAATACCTCCAGCTTTGTGTCAGCACAAAATGAAAGGCTTTGAATTAACAGGTAAACATCCTTCTCTCCCACCAGCGAAGAGCAGGATCACCGATCAACCTTTGACATATAGGATGGCACTATTGACCAGTGAATTACAACTTAATCTTATTCCTTTCTGGATTCTTGATCATTCTCTCTGTGACTCTTGTTAAATCTTCTATAATATTAAACTGCCAGCTCTTAGGTAGGCTCATAGGTAAAATTAAATGCATTTTTTCCCTGTTGGTCTTGCGTGATTCGGTTTAAGTTTTATTTGTGTCAGTGTTTCTTCCTTCTTTTGTAGTGGAAGTCAATATACAATACATGTTACTATTGACTCCTGAAAGCGTGCTGTTTTCTGATAATTAGAAAGTACAAATCTCTCTCTGGACTGGTGACCTGTCCAGGGTGTACCCCGCCTTGCGCCCGATGTTAGCTGGGATTGGCTGCAGCCCCCCGCGACCCTGTACGCAGGATAAGCGGTTGACAATGGATGGATGGATGGATGGAAATCTCTCTCTATGGTGAGTTTTAGCATCTCTCTCTCTCTCTCTCTCTCTCTCTCTCTCACACACACACACACACACACACACACACACACAAGCCAATTTGCTTCTCCAATCACTCACAAAGTGCCATGTCATGTATTCAAAAGTGCTACATTGCCTGTCTGTGCCTCAGAACTAGAAAACATGTGTTAAATCTTTGCATTATCTAATGCACAGTCATCTACATATGTGTGATGTTTCAACAGTTACAGAGCAAAGTTCTTTGGATGAGCTGTCTAATTGACACTGCATACAGTGCAAAGGTCTGCAGATGTCACCATGGTATTGTGATTTGCAGACAAGCCTGCCAAGACCAGGATAGTCTGTCAAGCTCTACGGCAATTGCCAAGTGT
>NC_060154.1:15703142-15825642 GCF_021292245.1 Micropterus dolomieu | reverse complement strand
CTCTTGTGCCGTAGAGGCACAGCCATTCTAAGTTGGGGATGAAACATCCATCACAGTTAATGTTCTTAAGGAAACTCTGGGTTATCCTAATTATCACAAACACAGACTAGCACAATTTACTCGTTTAATCAAATCGCGTGCTTTGTTTAATTAGCTGGGTATGTGCACAGAGAGGGAGAGGACAGAGAGAGTTTTTGGAGTAGAGAGAGACAGAGAGAGACAGAGAGCGAAGGAGTGAGAGAGATGGCTATGCATGTACAAACATTCTTTGCCTGAGGACAGAGGGAATTAGAAAGAAAATTACCAAGCCATTGTAGAATTCACACTCAATGCACAAAAATTAGAGACATTTCACGAAAACTCCTGCAAAGACCAATTCAAGGTGCAAGTAAATCTGCTCAACAACCAGGAAACTACACTTAACACAAAATGGTTAACACTGTGACAATTATCGAACAGCATACTTATTTTAGAGTGTATTCATTTCACTGACGTACCCTAATAATTTGACAAATACTTAAAAAAAACTGGTTTAGCTTGCATCTCACATATTCATGTCTGTCTCTCTTTTTGTTTGACTTTATTTGTTGGGTTGCCGTCTGAAAAGGCTCTATCATTTAACAAACTGTTATGTCTATAATTTTCATAAAGTCAGGCTAATGTTGTTGTCAGAGGTTAATTACATCTCAACTTTTTCATATGTAATCCACCTTGACTTCCCACTCTTATTTGCTTTGTTTGACAAATGAAGCTCAAGGAAAAGGAGAGATCATGCGCTCTTTTGAAGTCAGATCCAATTTTCTGAAAAAGGTCCATATTCACATTAGTCCACCATTACTCACTATCATAATTACTCTGTCCTCTCAGAATCCAATATTTAACTCCCTGACCTTTACTAATAAAACCAGAGTCTTTGTTTACAATAATTAAAACAAAGGACAAAATCAAGCCTATTGCACCACAAACCTTTCTTCATAATTTAAACTAATGCTGTAATGCAAATTCTGTAAACATATATGTTTATACAACGTTATTAGGAATGTTTAACAATTAAACTGAACATTTTCAAAAATCCATTTACTTCCCGCTCTCATGAGTACTTAAATACCACATTTTACATGCCTTTACATACAATTTATGTTTGCTTACTTTGAAACAAAAGGTAATATAGTGACTGTTATGTCTAAAAAACATATTTAAATACATTCAAAAGGCCTTTTTAACTGCAATTATTTGAAAAACATCATCAATTATCCTATACCAGAATTAGTAAAATTCTCATAATGCAGTCAGACAGCTTAATCCTATAGTATATCCAACCATCACTCTCACTGTTATTTAGCTTTACAGAACAGCTCAGGTATAATGTCAGGTATATATGTAGTGAAGTGACACAAGTCCAACTTGTGATAAATGTTAACTTAAAAAAACAAAATAACTAGAGATAAACAATGGATGAAAGCTATGAGGGCAAGTGCCCAAGGTCTGTCCTTTCTCAAGTGGAAGATTGTGTTCTGTTCTCCGGGACACAAGTGCACACATGATCCACTCCTCATCCTGCATTGCAGTTCCCCGGTCCAGCTCTCTGAATCTAACCTGCTACAGTGTCAAATGAGACCAATTACGTCTCCCACCAATCAATCGTTCCCAGCAACTGAACCAACATCAAACTCATTGATTGAGAACAAGGCTCCGGTCGACGTAAGGTGATCAACCCCTCACAACTGCTCTCAGCCACATCGATTTTTTGGCACTGCACTCCGGGCAGATAAATAGATATTGTTAGATAAAGTACAGCAGATAACACCTACTGTTAAACGTAACTTCAGACAGTTTTGACCCTTCTAAAAAAGTTATTGTGGGAAGAAACAGAGTTGGGCCACTCTTAGGAAACTCTTGAGACAAAGGCATTCAAAATATGATTTTGCTTCCACCATGATGCTGCTACACGTTGCTGTTGACCCACACACTGAGAGAAATCTGTGGGCACTCCAATATTTGTTGTTACACGTACTGCATTTTAAGCAGGACAGCAAATTTGTGGTTTGATTTCAGATACTCATCTGATGCTCTTTTTGAAATGTATGCAAACATCTAAAATCCATCAACTAGACAGTGCAATCAGATCTGTGATAATAATGTAGCTTTGTAGCCATGGTAACAGTAAAACGAATGACAATAGGAGCTTACAATATTTACATTTTTACCTTTCTGTCTATAAATTTTGATATGCATATATTGACTATGTACGGAAGCGTAATGCTCTCTACCCACCCAGGAGGCCATGGTGGGTAGAGTGCATACAAAGTGCAGGATTTGACATCAGAGGCCAGGGTTTGCATCCTGGGTCCAGTATATGGTTTTGGTTGAGGCAAAAGAAGCCCTTTGATTAAGGTTTGTCTATGATATTGTTTTCCGTGAAATGTTCACAAAGACAACATGTTGTCTCATCCTTAGAGTCACTTCTGACCTTTTTAACCAAGACCCTGATCTTTCCCTGACCTTAATCAAGTACTGAGTGCCTAAAGATAACCATAAAAAAGTTTAATCATTCTTTAGTTGCTAAGAGTGGAAATTGTATTACATTAGTGATTAGCGAATATTGTCAGGAAAACAGATGAAATACACTGTCAGTGCAACATTCTGCAGATCCATTCAGTCTTAACATTTAGAGGCTTGGCAAATAAGTTAATTAACAACATTTTCTCATTTTGTTAATAGAAAATGTAATTCAGGCAGCATTATATTTCAGTCAAAATTTGTTTGCTGTTGGATGAATGTAATTTCTAGGAGACAGGGTTGCACAACAACACTGTGACAACTGCTAGGTCTTGACTTTTACTGTGTGGATGGTTTGAATTGTGTGGCACAGTAGTGGCACAGAATGTTTCCAGGTTCCGTTAAGTCGTAAACATCTTAAAATGCAGTGAGCTGAATAATTAAATGATCTGTCAAGGGATTTAATCAGCAATTTGTACACGGTCATTGTCTGTCAAATTTTGTAAAATAGTTTATTTAGCTATGGTTCATTTGTGAGTAAGACAAGTTTGAGGTTGTTCTGCACATATGAATATGACAACTTCAAACTGAGAATTTCAAATAGTTTTCTCATGAGTCCAAATTAATGGAAGTTTTACTTGCTGGATCTATTAACCTTTGTAAAATAAATTTAAATTCATAATCATACTGTCTAATGTCATTACTATCTGTTAACAATAAGGATTTAAGAGTCGATCCGTGTGCATATAAATGTAGCAGTTAAGGCCAGATGAAAACTAAAACTAACTTAAGTTTTATCTTAAAGCCACAATGAGCTACAAGTAGTGAAGAAAGGGTGGGCGAGGGGATGTGGTAGAGGAGTATATGAAAAATGTTTTCTCATTTCCTAAGGCTAATAACTTTCAAAGATACCTGAGCAGTATTGTTTTGTTATTTTCACCAGGCTCCACTGTGCTTTTGTTTTGTTGTTGAAGATTTATACAATTTCTGATTGATAAGTAGATTACAGATAGCATAGGTACACATGCTTCTCCCTAAGCTGCTCATTTAGTAGATTCAGCAAGTCATCAGTTACTGTGATAACAGTTCTAGTAGCTAATAGTGAAAGGGTTAACAGAGGAATCATTATGCGCACACAAACACAATAAGCAGACTACGATGCAGAGACTATTAGATATTATGCATGTGTATTAGAATTTCATACACCAATAACATTTCATTGCATTCTGTAATGGTGGTATGAATCATTTTTCCTGCACCCTGGATGGCAGATGATTGAATTAAATACATCTACTATTACCTTCATATACCTTCTAATCTCTACTTTAACAAATGTCTGGCTCCATTGCTCTTTCACTTCTTTCAAATGGTAATATTTAATAATGCACTCTGAGAATTGTCAACCTTGTCATTCAAAACAATCGCAGGGACTTTCTGCTACAAGTTATTTTATTTTATTTTATTTTTTGCTTTATGGCTGTACGGACTTAGGAAACAAATCTCTTGCCCTTGTTGCAGCTCAAGGACACACAGTGCTGTGTGACCAGTATTATCAAATTGTTACAAAGACAAACCTTGAGAGCCTCAGGCTACAACTGCCTGGGAAAGTGTTTTGAATTTTTTATGAAGCTTACCTGATGCAAAGTGCTGGACTCTGTGATAGTGTCACAAAATTAGAGGCGGATGCAGTGTAACTAAGTAGTTTTACTTGAGTACTGTGCAGTAGTTTGGTAGGCTATAGGTAATTGTATTTGAGTTTTCACATTGGAAGGAATTTGATTATTTTACTCATATACAGTACGTGTAACTGAATTGTATGTGCAATTTATAGATATTCATGGGGAAATGTTGCATCATGTTTCTTCCTGGATAAATACATTTTAAAACAGAATCTGTGTACCTCTTCATACCAGCAAAACAGATATGACAATTCTTTACAAAGGTCTCACCATTATAGCCATATTTGTCAAAGTGATAAAACATGTCAACATATGAATATAAACTTTATTGCTAATTGTCACTTGAAAATATTTCATGAGGTGAACATGTACTGTGGAATCTAATTTGCAACTATTGCTGTGCAGACTTTTTTCATTCTGGTTTAAATAAATTGGTAAAAGGGAGTATGTTTGCTCCTCTCTTTTTGAATATCAAAAGCCAAAACTGAGATTAAATCCAGCTCAGCTGCAGTTCAATGTGAAGGAACAAATTTCAAACTTTTTAAAGCATTTTTTGACAGTATTTCATATTCAAAACAAAAGATATATTTGGGGTGGATAATTACTTAATGCCACAAACTACAGCTCCAAGTTGGAGATCAAATGGCAATCTGGAATTGATAATTAATGTTTCATTTTGAAACAGGATGATGGATCAAAACATGAGGAGGGACTGAAGCGTAATGCAGAGGGACATCAGACAAGGAATGACAGATTAGATTTATGTTATGGGAATATTATGATGTTTTATTTGTTGTAATTTTTATATACACCCACTGCCATAACTTGACATAATCACTAGAGACAGACAATGCAGGTTTTAAGGGATTATTGGTCCAGAACATTTGCAAGTAAAACGAATTTCCTTCATTACATATTATTTTTTGTTGTCACTTTGAACAGGTGAGGCATATTTTTTGGATTTTTTCTTACCTGCTTCTCCGCATAGGATCAAACGGCTAGAATCTGATCCCAGGCTAGGTAGGGAGCACATGTTGCTTCAGAGGTGGTAGACTGAAACACTCTTTTGGTATCATGTCATACAGATGTGAACAATAAAGTAAACATCTGTAAGACATTCCCGTGCTGCAAACAGACACGACTCTGTTAGACCAAAGAGAACCGGCAGAACTTCCTGGACTTTTAAAATATATAAATAAATATTATTATAATTTTTTATTCCATGGACCATTATCTGTTTTAAACACACTTCCAATTTACCCTGGAAGCTGTAAAACTGGAGTCTGTCTGATATTCGGATACTCTGGGGCTGATTATAGAAATAGTTAGGTTTTCCTTTAAAACCTGCATATAGTGGTCCACCAAGGTGGCCTGAAATGCAGCTCTCACACATGGTAATTAGATAAAAAGGTTTGCCTGAAACTGTATGATGACCAATTATAACAGATGAACCAGATGATACAGTCAGACAAAACTGACTGTAAAAAGGAAGGAAAATGTTTGTAATATCAGATAAATGTGTGGCATTAATTCTCTGTCTAAGCCAATGTCAAATCCTGTGTTAAAATAAGTATAATCCCCTGAAATTGTACTAAGCTTACTTTTCTGATAGATTCCGTCTCCTTATTCTACAAAGTCACAATGGCAATAAAGAACCGAGCATTTGTAAGGATCTTGTCTAAAATATTACGCTTTGGTTTGGCAGACCCAGAAGTGGACACAGAACATAGCAGGAGGAGCTTAAGTAAACGTCTTTTTTAATCAGTTGGGGAGAGGGCTGGCGGGGCTGATGAAGGCAGGAGGCAGGCAGGCTGGAGAAGGTGCAGTATGGCAGGAGTTTATCTGAGGTGGCGAGTGGTGAGTGAAGAACAAAAAGAGCTGGTATTGGAGTCTTTGGGCTCAGGAAAACACACATAAGCAAAAAGGCTGGAACTGTGACATAAAGTAAAATTTTATGTTGATTATCAATCACATGAGACCTTACGGAGAGATGCAGTGTTGTAACTTCCAAATACACTATTCTTACATCACACCTGTTATATCTAGTTCCCAGCATTTGTAAATTAATGGGTTTTCAGTACAGCTTTAGACTGTTGTTTGAGTTTCTTCTATTTTTGTAAATGAAAATAATTAAATGTCCAAATATTATATCACACAAATGAGGTGTCTGTCTTCTTAAATCTTAGATACACAACAGCTTCAGTTGTTTAAGCTTTTTCGTGTGGGAGGTTGTTTGAGTTCCAAGTACAATAGATTGCAGCGTAACTCCACACCCTGAAAGTGATTTCATTTTCAAACTTGCAGTCTTCAGTCCCAACCAACATTGACTTTTAAGGGTTTAAAAAACTTCTTTCACATATACAGTAGTGCTCCCCAAGAACTGACGTTGATGGGCAAAATTGGCACACTTCATCTTAAAGGCACAGTCATGATTGGTTACTTGATTTGGAATCTAACAAACATGATTTATCTGTTATTTAAACCACAGCATTGCTATCAACACTGTTTCCTCTTCTTTAGTATTAGGAAAGTTCTTTATACAGTCATGTTTTTCTGACATCTCTGGTCAAGACAGAATCAACTGATTGGCTGTTGAGGGGCGTTGCATTTTCAGACATAAGAACCAATCAAATCTCTAACTCTGTGGCTGAGCAAATACTGCACAATAGATTCAGATTTCCCAGACTTGGTGGAAACAACATGCTGTGCCATGTAGTCACTGTTAGCCAGAGAGTTAAGTGAATTAATCTGAATGACTTTGAATAACTGTCTTAGGGATGACAGTCACAATGTTGAACTCTGAGAGTCTTTTCAGGGGTGGCTCATTCCAAATGCTGCAAACAGACCTAACTGGAAAAAAATGTAGTAATTATTTAGTAAGGGAAGCCAATTGAAGCCAAATGTAGCAGGGAAATGTTTATTTGACTAAGTCTGCCTGCGAGTGCAAGTGAGGGGTGTTAAAAATGCAGCCACTTAAAGGAAAAACAGAATTTTGTCAATGTACACATTAGATTTGTATGTATTGGTTGGAATGGACTAAAGATCTCAGTGTAACTCACTTAATCTTTCTCAGAGATTTCCCTACTGATGGTGCTTAAATATAGTCTGGACACATATGGAAATAGTTTGCCTTCATTCCTTGCCCGGAAGATGATGAGTTGAATTGAGGGCACATTCTTGGCTTGGTGGGCATCAACAATGTGAAAATGCACAGTGGCTGCTCAGAATGGTATAATGACCCTTTTTGTAGATAAGGAATTAAATAAATCAGTGGTTGCGGAGATAAATGAATTTGGGTGATAGGAACAATTTATCTTCACTGCTTCACTGCACTTATTTACCAAATCATTGCTCTTAGAAAGGCCCGCACCACTGGCTTTAACAAAGAAGGACATGTCGGCGTGGCTTCTGTGGCAGCCGTGGTCATCAGTCATCTCAACTGGATTTAAATACTCCAGAGAGACCCATACATCTGAAACATTCAGGGAAGAAGCTTATGGTGCCATACGGCATGTGCTATTTATGTACAGTGATGGGAGTGAACTCATGTCTAGTGACTTTATTTCCATTTGCACATTTAAACATTTCTGTTGAGAAAGTTGGAAAAACATTATATCCAAATTACAGTGAGCAACACACATTATATGAGTGAACCACAGGTTAACCTCTGTCACTCTAAAAGAAATGTAGTTACACAACAGGAATGGTCTTTTAACACTCTCTTCGCTCATTCGTCTAATTTGTCCTGACATATGGGTAATGGATAATTTTACTCACTTAATCAAATGATCAGAAACAGGCACTGGAACTGGCAATGGAAACTATTCTGGCACCCCGATGTAGAACTACGACCAGATGAAACAAGAAGAAGAAATGTGGAGTGGACTGACACAGGTAGTTTAAATACGTAAATAATGTTGTTTATACTGGATGGAACATACTTCAAATAATGAGTATTTACTAGTGATAACCATCATTTTCCTCCCTCTGCAGTTAAAATGAGCACCAAAGTCTGAGCAAATGAACTGTTTTTCTTATACTTAATATTATGCTGCTCTTGATACTCTTAATTTTGGACCTAATCATTTTCAGCTCTTAAATGTCAAATAAGTAAAACTAAAAAGCACCATGAAGTCTTTTTTCAGCTTCTGAAAACCTGGTTTCAAATCTTAAGTAGATCTATATTACCTTAAATCTTTGTACTTACTAAAAATAATGTTTGGAAACACATTTTTTGACATCACATATTTAATTAATTATTTAATTAACATTAATTCAGATATAGCTAAATTTTGATTGGTGCACAGTATGTGACATCACCTTTTTCCCTAAACTGAGACCCACCCACTTTAAACCATTGAGAAACCTGTCATGTGATATAACCAAATAATAATAATAATAATTTCAGTGCTGTGCATACTATGTCATATTGTATATACTGTATACCAACACACCTACCTCAGGTCATAAGGTCATAGGTCTTATTTATTTCTTCCAGCATCCTTTGCACTATGCTCCATCACACTGTGTACATGTGTACATGTATGCATGTATGTGTATGTGTACCTGTATATCATATCCACCTTCAACATGTACATAATGAGAATAATAGTTTACTCTTGCATCCTTTGCACTCTGATAGTAGTGTTTTGCCCATGGTGTGTATATTAGTGTTGTCTATTCTGTAGTTTGTGTCTGATTTTATTTTATTATTATTTTGTTATTGTGTTATGGTATTTTTGAATGAGTAAGCACATCATGAGCAATGTACAATCCTGAGTCAAATTCCTCGTATGTGTACACATACCTGGCAATAAAGCTGATTCTGATTCTGATTCTGATAACTTTGAAAGAGAAGGTAATGTTCATGTAGGATCCTGTCAGTCACATTAAGAAGCTCATTTGGCAAACTAGATTTTCAGGGCCTTTAAATAATTGTTGCCTTCATTGGTTTAAGGGTCTTTACTGTAAAGAGAAACAACGCTTCAGTTGCCATCACAACAGAGTCAGCTCACCGATGAGTGCCCTTGATGACACCAGTGCGTGTCCAATGCACAACTTGAAAGAACAACCACACGGCGGGCATGTTAGCCTTATCAAAGATCTATTGATCACTTTGTGTGAACATTTTTCAGCCAAGAGCGGCAGCTTGCCAGCACTTCCCCTCTTCCTGCTGACAACATAACTTTAGCAGAACCACCTCATCATAAATGGATGAAAATCTGTCTTCTTTTTTTCCTTTTGCAGTTGACCAGGCTCCCTACACTCTCGACCATAAATCGTGCCTGGCTTTTCTGCACCCATTTGTTCAGAGGCCTCCCCGGAGCAGCGCTGGCAGAGGCCCCAGTCCTGGGGGTTCGATCGGCCTCACCAAACAGATGGCTCTCGCGCTGTAATGGCAAAGTTCTTAGCAGAGCCTTAAGCTTTTATCAACAAGGCCTTGACTGATGAAGACACTCATCATTCCAGGTTAGGGGCCATTCGTCCAAGATCATGCCATTTATCTTATCCTGTAAATGCCTGCATATTTTAAAAATGTTTCTTGTGTTTTCATATTCAGAAATTTTTGTGTACTTAGCAACTGCAAATAATCTAGCAAGTGAGATTATCCACCCTTACAGGATGCAGCCAAATCATCGATCTCTGAACAGGGTAAACGTTTTCTTTCCAGTTTAAGCAGCCTTTGTTCTGATTTCACCATTTTCCTTGTGTATTTTTGCTTGTGTTCTTCAGGTGCAGTGAAGATCAAAACTGAAACTTTTGCTGGCTGATAAAAGCAAAGTTTATTTTCTGTATTCACATTCACAGGGTATATATTTGTTGCTATGTGTTCTATAGATGTATCATGAGCTGTTCTGCCGCACCAGTTGACTGAACGACTTGAGTAAAATTCAAGATGTTTTTTTTTCCTGATTCAAACTAAATAGGCAGCATTATACCTCTGTGACAAGGATTTGACATTAATTCCTATTCGTGCTAGCCATGGTCCTCATTTCCTCACTTCCTCTTCAAAACATTCAGAAATTCGTTGACATTTTTGTCACTTTAAGATGTTGAAAGGCCGACATACTACTTTTTGTATTTGCGGCTTTTCCTGCTCAATTGAGTCCACTCTTATCTAGACAAAGCATATTAAAGTGAAGGCGGACATTAATCTTGCTGAACGTCTGCAGGAGGAGTGAGGCCAACAATGTCAGGTTAAAAGGTTACATTAGTTGTTGGTTTCTGTGGGCGGGAGAGATTTTGTCAAATTGTAATCAAAGTGCAGGCTGTGGTCATGTTCAGTCATGACTTTAGACATCTGACCTGCACACGAATCGTTCAGCTCAGTTTTTTATCTGACACGCTATGGGTTTAGATATAGCATCTGCGCTCTGTGAGACGACATCAAGGCGGGTTTGGAGCCGAGAATTACAGCACAGAACACACCACACATGAAAAATAGATTCAAAGACTAAAACCAAAGAACCTCACAATCCCATACCATGAACTTGTTTAGGAAACAGAGAAGCTGCAAAATCAGTGAGACTTTGGAGTTGTCACTCCATGACTACAACATAATTAACCGAGGATTACAAAGCAAGTCAAGAGTTGATCATCAGGGGTTATGGGCTAATTTCACTCATCGACTGATGAATATCTATAAAGATAGAGAAAGCAAAACAACATGCCTCTCTTGATCTTTCTAAAACTTTTGGCAGAAGTTGAAAGTCTCAGTGAAAACTGCGGACTCCTCTTAATCACTGTGTGGTATGCTTAGGGATGCCAATGTTTACAGAGAGGAGTCTGATGAAAAACCTTTGATTGCACGAATGAGCATCCACATACTCACTCTGTCGATGCTTTAGCGCTTCATGAGCTGTAACTCCTATTTCATATCATCAAATGAATGTCCAAAAATATACTCTAAATCATGAGGGATTCCTTTCTAACTGTCCTGATTAGTAGTTGACAAACAACGAGTTTAAATCAAACAGCTTTGTGATATGAAAATCATACTGAGCTGAGCTGGCAAGTTGTTTATCTTTTATTACCTTACGTGCCATGACGCCACTGGAAGAGATGTTAACAAATAAAATCTTTTTCCAAATAACAGAAACTGTTCCTTCCAGGTGATGTATAATGTTCATACTTCAAGTTATATACAACACATTGACTGTAAATTGCCTGTTCACAAAGTTTCAAGACAGATATATAAAAAAGGAATGCACAGTCTAAGTAAAAGGTGGCTACACATCTTAAAAAGTTGTAGCACCTCAGGGAGTGTGAAAAGAAGGGCTGGCTGCACAGTGGAGTCACTGCAGTGCTGAATCAAGAAAAACTAAACAACTGTGTGCTTATTGGAGGTGAAGGTTTAATATGACCTGTATACAACATCCCAATCCCAATAATAGGCAATAAGGAAGAAAGAAATAGTGTAATTAGTTTAATTAGTTGAACCACCCAATTTGTTACAATTGTTTCCTTTTTCGGTTTGCGTGAAATACAAATGTGCAATCATGCACACTTACAGTTTAATGCTTTTATTTTAATTTTGTTTTGTTGTTGTATGTTTTCATTTTGTTACTGATGACTCCATCAAATCCTTTTGTGTTTTATTGTGTGTTTAAGTGTGTTCTTTAAATAAAACTCCAAGCAAAGAGGGAGAGAAGCATGTCTTAATAACTTGATGACAGCAATAGGTTTCATGGGTCCACAGCATTTATCTTTATTTCTCTTGTTCTCTTTATTGTGTACATTACATGGTGCATAAGTACAAATAAACAAATAGAATGTACAGCTGAAAACCCTATTAACAAAGGCTCAATAATAAGCCTACTCGTGAGGGAAGAGGATAGACTTCACTATTAAAACACCTCATATAATGGTGATAAAACGCTAGTGAAATACTGTATTTCCCTAGTGAACTGCTGGCAGCACAGAAAACCAACAAGAATGAAAATGAAATTTGTGAATTTAGTGCTCCTGCGTTAAGAGGAAAAATAAACTTGTTATTTTTGTTGGACATGTTATAGAGAAGTGGAGTAAAACAAGTATTTTTTTTGTCTGAGTGGGTGAACAGAGTCAATTGTCACTGCGCATTTTGCAACAGTCATTAATAAATGCATGCTGTGTAAACATAGTGATATTCACTACACAGCTAGTTAATTAGACCTAGTTGAATTAAAAACAGTTAGACCTAAACTGTGCATACACTTCAAAAATCTCTAATTTATTTAGATTAGTTTTCTGAGAGGATTTTTTTCCTTTGCTGAAAAACAAACAAAAAAATCAATTGTCCTCTTTAATAACAGTGTACAGCTTCTTTTCAACATTTTTCAGAAGTGGAACATTATGACATGTTTACAAGACACTATGCAATGTATAGTATGATGTTACTCAACCACCAGCTATCCAGGTGGACGTAAAGCAGTACATCAGCAACTCAACAACTGTATTTAGTATCTGTAAAAATAGCTTGAGAAATAAAAGATGAAATAACATGAACTTTTAGGGTTTTATTTTCCTGAAAGAAGGTGTAATTAACCTGCAAGCATAGCTGAGCACAAGCAGACATTGATGTGTGTTGTTGTTTATTTAGTTTGTTTGCTTTTTATTTTGGTCACCAGGGAAGCAAGAAAAAAAAAACTGGGAAAGCAACTTATTTGAGGAGGAATACAGTATCAACAGGCAAAGATCTCTCTCCTTTTAAAATCAGCAGGCAGTTTCCTAATGGACCAAACATAGAGTCCAGACCAGCTCCTCCTCTGGGAAAACTCTTGAAGGTGTAGCATCCCAAAGCACTTCTATAAAGCATCCTAAATGTGCTTTCTTGATGTCCTTTTTTGTTTCAGACAACACTGAAATTTCTCTCAGTGAGTAGTAATGCACATTAAGACACTTAAAGACTTGGAAATTAAAATGTATTTAGATGTCAATAGTTGTGCCTCAACCATTAAGCCATGCTCTTTGCACCTGCAGTAGCTTTTGCATGAGTACTGACATTGCTTGTGTATGGAACTTCAACTGCACCTCACCACAAGCAATTTTGTTCAGAGCCATGCCAGATGAAAATGCAACGAATGAATTTGCAGATTTGACAGACTTGCTTAGCACTTGCACAGCAATCAAGTACTTAATAGAGCCCTTAGTACCATTTGCACTCGTGGTCACAAAGTGCTAGTTTGTGTGTGAGTGTTTGGTGTGTTTTTCCAAAGACAGGAGTGACATAAAAAAAGACAATGTTTATCTTACTAGATATTACAGTTATCATAAATAATAAATGTGACAAAACAATTATGAAAATGCCTTAAATTGAGTGAAATAGATTGTGAAATTATTTTTAATTTTCAACTTAGACAGTTGCAGCTCTCAGTGGAGACACTTCAATAGCAACTGTAACAATATGTTCTTTAATGCATGAGTGGTCTCATCTCCAAATGGAATATAAAGTGGCTCAAATGCCTGAACACACCATTTGCTGTTTGCAAAAAGCAGACACTCCTACCAATACCTGGACATTTACGGATCACCTCCTGATTAGCTTCCATCGTCATTAATGATCCCTTCATCTGAAATATCATTTCAGGACTCTGACAGTGTGTGCACCAATTTTCAACACGTTATTAACGGGACTGTCGAAACAGAAACGGACGACTTTCACGGTTCCACCAAAGCAAATGGCACTTGCGAGTTGTGTTAGACTTGTGAAGCCCAAATGACTGGGTGAGTGAAGGAAGGACTGCAGGACAGAGTCATTATTTTTAAGCCGCTGGATATGAGCCCAGATATTTTGAATTGGTGCCTAACAGGAGATTAGGACAAAACCTATCATGGTCTTGTAATTTCACAGAACTTTTTATAAGGCTCCGTACTGTATGGTGAGTGATGAGCAACTTTCACTGTGGGCTGACTAGATGTCAGACTGGGCCATACTATGTCTTAGCATGACAAGCACCTGCCAGCATACAGATGTTTTTGGCAACAGTTTAGGATTTCAATGTCACTTCTTACTTGGATTTAGCAGATTACTAAATTTGACAACTGCAAATTCCATATGCCCTATCCAAAACCTCAAGTGTGCCATCATTAACTGCACCTCGCAGCATTTAGTGCTTTTAGGAAAGTCTTGCCATTTTTCAGAATGTTTGCTTTAAGGCATCTCTCCATATGTTGGGGGCCGTTTGCTGGGATCGCCTGAGGGCTCTGAGAGAAATGCGGCACTGGCCAGAACTCTCCCTTACAGTCAGAAAAAGAGGGGTCAAATGTGTTAATGATTGGCCCATTTTGCTGGATGAGGTGTGGAACTGACCCCGCAGCCCCCACACTTTTTCAAAACAATGTTCATCTGGCTGAACCGCTCAGACTTTCCACCAGGAATGTGGCTTGTACTTCTGTGAGAAACAGAGTGGATCATTGTTCAGGTCTCTGCTACGCAAACCTCAACTGGAAATCATTTCCTCTCTTTCCACGATATAAGCTGCTAAAGATATTGTTATGTTGATGTCAGTCCCACTATGACACACATACACTTTATAGTTTTGGACATCAAAGTACTTACACACTAGTTTGCAGTCATTTAACCCAACTTATGAGTAATTAGATTTTTTCTGTGGTAAAATAACCATATGTATAGGTAATTACTGTATGTGTTTTTAAGCCATAGGAGGAGCTTTAAAAAAACATAAGGTACAAACGTGCACATGAATGTTTATGCTTACTTTAAGTTCATCCACTCTATTAGGAATTCAGTGGTTGAATGTAATTAAGCTCATTTACATGTATTTAAGAACTGTATTTAAATACAATTCTGAGGGATTTATATCTAACTTGAGTATTTCCACATGCTAACTATGTATTAAATATTATATATTAAACATTTATGGTTACTAGGTACTGTGTAGGATTAGATTTTACATACAAAATAAATAATCAGTTAAAAACAATATGATAAAAATTACACAGTAAATAAAGAAGTTAATATTATCTACACTTTATAATAATAATAATAATAATAAGGATACGAATAATTCTTTCCCCACTTCAAGACTTCATCCATCTATCGTCAACCGCTTATATCCTGCATACAGGGTCGTGGGGGACTGGAGCCAATCCCAGCTGACAACAGGCAAAAGGCAGGGTATACCTTGGACAAGTTGACAGTCCATCACAGGGCCACATATAGACAAACAACAATGCACACCTAAGGACAATTGAGAGCCATCAATTAACCTAGTCCACATGTCTTCGGACATTGGGAGGAAGCTGGGGCACCCGGAGAGAACCCACACAGACACGAGAGGAACATGCAAACTCCACACAGAAAGGCTGGGACGACCAGGGTTCAAACTCACAACCTTCTTGCTGTGAGGCCAAACACTGCCCCACTGTGCCACCCCATTGCAAGACTTAATAAATAAATAAATCACATGGAATTGAATAGCAAAACAAACAAAATCTAAGACAATAAAAATCTCAAATCTGTGATGCATGTGAAGTGGAAACTTCAGGCAAACTGAAGCTGCACAAACAGTCCTCCCTTTGACGAGGAAAACACAGCTTTGAGTTTGATATGAATCATAATCCCGTACCGTGCTCTGTCCCTATTTTCAAGACAGATACACCAATATTCACACACATGGATGGCTCCAACACTGAACAAAAGAGACACAACAAAAACATGATGATTATGTTGTTTTTTTTCACCATCACATTGAATTACATCTTTCATGCCTCCACTTCAGCTCCCAAATGTCTCCTATCCAAGTTTCACCCTGTCAAAGTCGTAGATCCATTGCTCTTCTCATGTGTGATGGACAATGTTTACCATGGCCATGATAAACTATTTCCTCATAAACGATTTTGTCACGGCCTTCTGCTGGCTGTCATGTGGGATTCCGCTTGCAGACTCAAACAACCATAATTCACTGGGTGTATTTACCTCCTCAGAGGACAGAAGCTTGACAGATGATAAATGGCCACTGCTGACAATCATCAACACATACCGCCCTGTGTTTGCCTTGAGTATAAGTGGCGCCAGGACATGGAAATAAGACTTTGACATATCACACATGGAGAGAGAGACATTGGAAAGAAGGAAAGAAAGAGAGAACAAGAAAAGAGAAATAAGGAGACAAAGAGCTGGGGAGGCACAGCTCTTTTAACGACTGGTTGAAATCTGTGTGTATATTGAACATGTTTGTTTCTCTTTTTTCCATGTGTGTTGACTGTGTAATATTTTCCTACTGTGAATGGATTGATGCTGTACATGCAAACCCAGCATGGGAGACGCACAGCTGTAAATTGAAGATGTTTTTCTCTCCTCTCTGCTTCTGTGCGGTACAGTCTTACAGTATATGAGTGCATGACTCAGAATATAACACAGTCATCTCCATACTCCATATTCTTGTATAAAGATGTTTTCCACATGGCCTAATGACATGTAGAAAGTCACCTGCTGCACAGCTTGCGCAATCTTTCATGATTTTTTTACTCTATGCACGCTTGTTGACAGTGAGCATACAGTAGCTCTGTGTGTCTGACAGGGTGATTTGATGGTTAGAGAAACTCTCGTGTAACTGAAAGTTCTCTTTAGCAGTCATTATCTCCATCAACTTCCATACATCCTTGAGGAAAAGCACCACACTCCGTATGGTACCTCTTCACTGGTTAGAAGCTTCAGTAAATGCAAACAAGACTCCTGCTGTAACTCAAATCCATACTACATACTGATTCTAAGCAAGCAAGGGTTTGAGTTTTTAGTTTGTTCACGCTCACAAAGTGACCAAGGAAAATAAAGCCTAAAGCATGTATACTAAATAAAGTCGATTTTTGAGTGTGCTGTTGATGCACACTATTCTCCCAGAATGCAATGAACAAAGGAAATAATAGTAATAAAAAAAACTAAAGGGAAAACATTTTGATCTGTGTTGTTAGTCTGATTTGTTGTTAAGTTGCAGTTTGATTGACATCCAGCGTTACACATATTGTATAATTTCCTGTTAGTACAAAATGCTAAATATATATACCAACTGTTGAAATAGTTTACTGTGAAGATAAGCATGTTGTATGGATCTGGGACACATCTTAAGCGTCTACAGCCATGCTAGCAGCTCTATGAGACTGTACTGCTGATATGCTCACAATGACAATGTCATGCCCTCTGCTTCCTCCTGGCCGGGAGTCTCTCTATGACTTTATGGGCTTGATTACAGGAGCGCGATCTGGTGTGTGGGTGTCGGACGAAAACCTGCTAATCAGCTCCAATCTACTCTGTGTTATATACCATAGACTCAGCTACTCATTACTCACTGTCTGGACCCGGCTCCTTCCTTCGCCCCACACCTGTACACTCTGGACTCTGAACCCTCTCCCTGGATCTTTGGACTCTTTTGGCTTCTTTGCCCTCTCCACTGCCTTGCTCCGCTCAGACCTGCGGCTCATGACTCAGCCCCAGCACTCTCCTGATATAGAGACTCCCCACTTAATCACGTAAGTATTGTTTAATATATTATTCATCGCACCAGCTCCCCGTCTCAGTATTCTGTATTCTGCATTTGGGTTCATTCAGTAAATCTCACATAAGAGACAATATTGATGCTCAGGTTTAATGTTTACCATGAAAATCACATTTAGCATGGTAGCATGCTAATATTAATTAGCACAAAAAACACAGCTAAGGCTGTTGGAAATGTCGGTATTTGGTCATAAACCATAACCAAAGTATTGGACAAATACAAATTCTAACTGATGTAGGAAATTGAGGGACCATCAACCTTGTCACAATTCATGCTAAGGAGAACATGTACATCATTATCTGTTGCATGCAAATCTGTCCGAGAATTGTTGAGACATTTACTAACCTTCTTCAGAGGTAGCTTAAGTAGTAACTCCACTGTAAGTGAAACATCAATGCACTTGGCCGTTGGATACACTCCTTGAGACTTGATGATCTTCTGTGGGTGAGGGTTAGTGATAAGTGGCCAAAACGCCTGATGACCCAGAGGCTCTCAACTGGCAATATGGCACACAATTTAGATGAGATGCAGACAACATCCGATATGGAAATACAATTTCAAAATCTAATTCACGTCTGAAGAATAGTTTTTTTTTATCCTCAGCACGACTATGCCGCTCACCGGCTGGGAACTAGGGAGACTTATTCTACTAATTCTGGTTTCTTATAGGGGGGGACCTTGAGATACACGTGTGGGCCCGTACATTGCCTTTGACTCTCTTTTCCAAACCGTGGAGTCATCAGAGTTGGGCAACTTACACAGAAATTGTAATATATTACTAGTTAGTTATTACTCCTTAAAAAAGTAATAATATTGCTTTACTTATTACGGGGTGATAAAAATAACTAGTTACGTTACTATATTACTTTCACTATACCACCCCACACCCCCTCCCCCTAAACAAAGCAGTGTCTCCCAACTTTTTAATCATATTCAAAACAGCAGCAAGGACTATGTTTGTTTTTTTTAACAAAATATATGTAAATGCTCTGTACTTGTATAGCGCCTTTCTAGTCTTTTCGACCACTCAAAGCACTTTTACACTACATCTGCATTCACCAGTCACACTCATTCATACACTGGCGGAATAGCCGCCAGGGGTAAATTGGGGTTCAGTATCTTGCCCAAGGACACTTCGACACGCAACCAGGGGGAGCCAGGGATCGAACCGCCTACCTTCTGATTAACAGCCAAGAAATTAAAAAAATAAAGCAAGTAACTACTGAACTACTTTGAACTACTGTTTTTCTGCACGTTTATGGTAAGTGCTGTAGGCTATTCAGTATTTTTACAAAACATAGGGCCTACAATGTTACTTAACGCCACTCTCTCCTGATGAGGCCAAGCATCACTGGCAGTGATGCTTGGCCAGAGTTTCTTTCAATATAAGTTTCACATTGCTGTGCTGTTTATGCTTCAATAAATTAGATTTAGAATTGTTCGCGTTTGAAAGCTTTTTGCTGGTCACACAAAGTTTACAAAGGACGACAATGCTCTTTGCATCTTAGACTGTAACACAATAATGACATTAGCTACTTACAGCTGTGGATAGAATGCCTCTCTCCCTCATTCTCCTTTCTTCCTTTAGCTTCTTGGCTAACAGCTGACTTCAACCACTGAGCTGCAGCGCAGTTGCGCATTCACATCAAGGATTTTGCGTCCAGTAATACTGTAACGGAGCGTTACTTGGATTAGTAACTGTAACAATATTACTGTTTTGGAAAAGTAATCCATTGGACTACTAGTTACTGGGAAAAGTAATATTATTACAGTAACACGTTGTCAGGGGTAGTTGAGTGCAGCGGCAGGAAACAGAGGAGTGGACCCAAATGCAGACAGAGGCGAGGGAATTGCAGTCCAAGATTTATTAAACAAGTAAAGTAAAAAATAAATAAAACAGAAAGTAAAGTACTCGGGAACACACGAGGACAGATCTACCAAAGAAAAACACAAAACATGGAAAGACTGCAAAATCTGGGCATGGACAGAGACCGGACCAAACAGGAGACAGGACTACACTAAAACATGGAGACATAAGACTAAGGACTAAGACACAGACCAAAATAATAAAACAGAACTAAAGCACAAGACTAAGAACTAAAACGCAGGACTAAGAACTAAGATAAGAGACAAGACAGATACTAAGAAACTTAAACATGCGAATGAACAAAAGGCTAGATTAAGCTACAAAACCCCAAACATGACCAAAGATCAAATAAAGCTTACAAAACACAAAACAAAGGTTACGATATGGTAACCCTTGTTCTATAAGCACAGGCTCTCTACTGGACTATATGGGTACTACCTCCTCCAATCACACGCCCACTGAAATTTTATCATGCACATAGCCGACCAATAGGACGTCGCTACCGATACGTGCGTGACGTATAAATAGCAGTGTTCCTACTGCCTCAGCATCCGACCGATACAGGACTCTGCCTGTGCTTATAGATCTAGGGTTACCATATCGTAACCTTCGTTCTATCTCACACAGGCTCTGCCCTCTACTGGACTCTATGGGTACAGTGGGTGCAGCCCGATGACTGTCCGCCCTAGCCGCGACAAGCCAAAGTCCACCACACCAACCCGGTTGGCCACAGGCCGGTCAAAGCCCCAACCACCACATCACCTAGTGACAGAATGGTGGGACACCCCTGAGAAGGACTCCCCTGACTTCTCACTGGAACGTCAGGCACTGCCATTGTATGTTCCCCCTCTACACCCAGTAGTCACTAGATCCTCACTTTTCAGATCCTAGGTTGCACTTGCGAGCTGGATCCCAAGAAGGAGCCCGACATATCCGAGAGATAGAAACGCACAGTAAGGGCCAAGATGCATTTTGCATATCTCTTCGACACACACCCCGCTGAAAAAGGGTCGTAGCCACACTTCTGAGTGGAATGTGCGCGCACCGCTAAGGGTGGGTCTGTTCCCGCCTGTGTCCAGGCTTGGGAGATTCGTTCACAAAGCCAGCTGGCCAGGCTCTTCTTGGACAGGGTTTTACTGACTGCACTACCACTGAAACAGACGAACAGCTGACCAGTGCATCGAATGGGGGCTGTGTGCTCTACATAGGATGTTAGCCTAGCACACATGGACACAACAGATGTACTCTCATCTCCCTGCACCCTAAGTGAGGTAGGGGGGTAGAAAGCATCCAGATTTATTGTCCTGGACCTGAACATGCTCCTTATGTTCTTAAGAACAAAGGAGGTGTGTTCTCTCAATCTGGCTGCACTGTGGACACCAAGAACCAGCATGCAGCTGGGGTGCAGGGCTGTTCAAGAGATAGCAGGACTGCTCCAGGGGCTCATAAGGTGCAGCTATTAGAGCCACCAACACAAGCCGCAAGTCCTACTGAGGCGCTGAGAGACACGACACCGGTCGCTGTCTTCTCACACCCTGCAGAAAGCGCATCACGAGGGAGTGGGTGAAGACTGTTCTGTCACCAAACCCCCTGTGACAGGAGAGATAGCTGCAGAGCAACAGCCCTTTCTTCATCAGACCTTGCAGGAAAGAGAAAACAGATCCCACCGAACAGGTAGGCAGATCCGTCTCCCTCTCAATGCATCAATGCTGAAAGCCCAACCACTTAGCTTTACAGCAAGACGTGGTGGAGACTGCCCACCGCTTGGATGGTCTGTGCGACCTCAGCGGCTAGACTAGCCTGAGTCTGCCTCTCCACAATTTTAGGAGAAAAACCTAGAGAGGCTGGTCCAACACCAGCATTGTGCATATGAAGCCTCACCCTTGAGACAGAGCCCCCCAGACCATAGGTACAGGCCAGGGCTCTGTCACTGTAGGTTGCGTCACTTCTACCAGAATGACGAACGACCGTTCCCGCCTCACCTAACTGGAGGAATGAGATGGGGTGGGGGGGAACGCAAACAGCAGCCCTTCTGGCAATGGAGCGTGTGTAATGCATCCATCCCCAAGGGTGGGCTGTCCTATGGCTGAATTGAGAACCACAGCGGGCAGTGGGTGTTGGCAAACAGATCCACCTCCACTCTCCCGAAGCAAGCTCAGATCTGCTGAACCACATTGTTGTGCAGTCTCCACCCGCTCGGTTAACATGAGGTCAGCCATCGCTGTTCTCCAAGCCTGGGACATGAAGGGCTTTCAAAGACAGCAGGTGTTCTGATGCCCACGTCTATAGGTTCCCTGCCAGCGGCAACAGAGCCGTGGATTGGACTTTGCCCTGTCTGTTGATGTATGCGCTGGAGGAAATGCACCACCAAACAGGAAACACAGCTTGGAGTGGATTGTGGATGTGTGGCACCCTCGGCTCTCCTCGGGCAGCCACAACACTCACTGCACTCCCCTGGCAGGTCCCCTCCCCATCCAGTGAGAGACTTATCTATGAAGACTGACACGGATGAAGACACCCTGCCGAGCAGCACCCACGCTGCCAAACAGTGAGAGACCCCCAGAACCGCAGGTCCTCCTGCACTAGAGTTGAAAGGGGGGGGGAGGGGTGTTACCATGCATCACCTTTGACTCTTGAGGTCTAGATGCAGGCTGGCAAACCAACATTGTAGCCGTCGCATGTGCAGCAAGCCCAGAGGGAGCACCTGATGGACTACTGCCCTGAGGCCCAACAGCAGCATCACTGACAGCGCTGCCGCAGCTGTTCCCTGCTGCAGCCTGTGGACCACCAAGCGATGCAGATACGCACAGATACGCTCTTGGAATGCTGTAGTTGATCACAATCCCCAGATACTCCGTTCGCTGTGGCGGCAGGGGGGAGCTCTCTTCCCAGTTGATCGCAACCCCAGGCTGTTGAGGTGCAAAATCAACCCACCATCTCACTCGGTTCTGACCGGGAGAGTGGCGTAGGCAGCGGGGCTAACCGTTAGCTTAGCGTCTGTGAGCGCAGCGGCGCGTTCAACACGGCTAGCTCAATGAGAAGGGGTTGGTGGTGGGGAAGTAGATCTTCTAAGAATGTAATGTGTTTCCAATAAACAGTTTAACATTCACAGGCATCACCACAGTGTACACACAAGCAGCACATGTTAGAACAGTGGCTTCGTGAACACAAGGCCGCAGGGCGAACACTTAGCCTCACCCCAGGAGTTAATGTTAGCTCTTTGATGAGAGAAGTTAACTTAGCTCTTTGAGGAATGTAATTAACATGTTTTACTCAATACGTTTTCCACATTCTCAAAAGCCTTACCATAGTTTTAAACAAGCAGCACGTGTAAAACAATGGCGTCTTGAACACCAGACGGGGGATTGTGGCAGCGTCAGCAGGCCTCTCTCCCTCCATAACGGTCACTTGGCCAGTCGCTCCCTTCCCCAGCTGCAGGTCGTCCGGCTAGGACATGGGTCACCTCGCCCGGGTGCAAAGATAATTTTCTAGAAGTGGCGACTCCATCCGCGGAGGTGGTGAATTCAGTGAAAAGTTCGCCGTTTGCTGAAGACAAAAGGATGCTGAGGCAGTAGGGACACTATTTATACGTCACGCACGTATCGGTAGCGACGTCCTATTGGTCGGCTGCCTGCATGATAAAATTTCAGTGGGCAAGTGCGTGCGTGTGATTGGAGGAGGTAGTACCCATAGAGTCCAGTAGAGGGCTCCGCCTGTGTGAGATAGAACCAAACCTATGAAAACAGACTAAACAGGAAAAACATGCACACAACCAAATCCTAACACACGTTACTGCCTAACACTGATCTGATGACACGTGGAGAGTCTTCGAGATAGATTTTACTAAATCAGTGGGATCAGCAAAGTCATTATGATTCATCCTCTAGGGACCATGCATTTAAAATGTTCATGGCAATCCATCCAAAAGTTGTTGAGATATGTCAGTCTGGAACAAAATGGTGGACCGCCAATACAAACTGACAATGCCATCCCCAGAACCACGCTGCTAGCTTGGCTAATAAAGTAAAACAAATGGCTCCTTTTAAACATAAAAACATGTGGGTTTTTTCTACCAGGGGAACATGGCTGTGCAACATGTTTTGAATGTTTCACCATCCCTCCACCATATGAAACAAAGATAATTCCTAATCATCAAGCCCTTTCATCCAGGTAAAGTACACCCCTGAACACAATATTAATTAGCAGCAAGTCTGCGTCAGGATCTTTTTTTTTTCTGACAAGGAAGTAGTATTGAATAAAGTGTAGAAAAAAACATCACTTTTTATGGATTGCTATTTTCCCCAAATTTAGCTGTACCATCGCAGCTGCTCCTTCCCTAAGTACTGCATGCAGACGTACATCTGTATGTATGTAACTTAACATACATAACTTAAAATAACAATGACTTTTGGTTTCACACAGGACACAAATAGCTGTTGGCCTATCAATTCATTCCCTACACGGACTTCGTCGCTCTTTATACTACCTAATCTGACTTCCTCCTTTGCTACAGTGATAATTACTACTGCCACTAGAGGTTGCCGACCAACAAATGCAAAAATGGGTCATAATAAATAAGCTACTTGCACAATTGACCTACTCGGCCGTATTTTCTGGAAAGAAAAATTAGTGTTATATGCAATACTAAAGCTATTGGAGTGTCTTTCTACTCTATCCTCCTCCGTCTATATGCCACACATTATCTATTTGTTAGAGAATTAGGAGATTAGTCATGTCATGCTTCCTTTGTGGGCTATCTGTGAATTAGGCTCTGTGAAGGACGTTTTTGCCAGCCAGCAGTGAAAGGATCCTTCGTGTTTGCATATATTTCCCACACACATACTTTTCTTGCTAGTTTAGCACACATGGGGAGTCTACAGCTGTTCTCTACCGTCAACCCTGCCAACAATCATTACGATGGATCTGAAACCTAACACTTGGTTGCATTAGGCTTATGCCAGAAAATGTATTTCTTGTTATTTAAGTATAACAAATACAGGGCCATTAACATGGTGTGTTGTTAACTTCCAAACTTCAGAAGAAAATGCAATTCACCCACAAAATTGAACTTTTCCACCAAATGAAACTCAATCTATCCCTTTAGACAGTTTCAGTAGGGTCAAATTCAACAGCATGACATGTGGAGGCACTTCTGCGAAAGTTAGTGATGCATCTCATATCCAAATAGTTTGAAAAGGGCTCTGAGGATTTAGATCACTGTCTAGATGCAGTATATTTGATTTGTTCAATTTCACCCCAGTGAAAATCCGATGAACAGACCGTTTGAAGAATGTCAATGTTGTGTATCATAGCCATCATAATGCTTACATATCCTGCTTCAGGACTCCAAGGTCTCTTCAGAATCCCATGCACACGGTGAAACAGATGATTCCCAGAGATATCCTGGGGATATTGGATTTCCCCGGTAGATGAAACTATTTGTGACCAATATGTCAATTTTTTCCAGTCTGTTTGCAAGGGGCGAGGTAGACAGGTTCTGACATCTCTCAACCTAAGCGGACACATGTTCTGCTGACCAGGAAAAGCTCCACGTCTAGATAAGGAGAGATTGCTCTGTGGCAATTTATTAACATCCTGTCCAGGTGTCAGGGTCAGCTCAAGACCTGGCTCACATTTGGAGCAAATTTAAATGTGGCACTGCTCCCTGCCATCAGATTTGCAGCAACAGTCCACTGCAGTATTTTAAATGTTATGCTAATTGTGATTAATATGCATGAGATACAAAAAAAAAGACATACTAATGAACTGAAGTGCACTCTGCTATCTCAGGTCAGTGTTACATTTGCCAAAATTCAATTCAGTCAGGCAAGATATGAAAGATGTTCCTGATTTCATTAAGGTATTAAAATAATAATTTAAAAAATACAGACAAAAATAGCTGCCTCCAGATAAATCACCCGAACGATAACATTTCCAGATCGATCAGTGTTGGCAGCAGCCCAGAACTCAGTGAGCATATCTACTTTTCACAAGGCATTTCTGTTCAGACTGATGTATATAGGAGCGGGCAGGTAGATGCAGTCATTCTTGGCTCCTCTGTCTGACCTGAGAAAAAACAGGGCTCATTGGCTCTGTAAATTAAATAAGTTGCTTGTGACACAAGTATGCCTCCCACAATTTATTTATTGTGCCAACTTTCATTAAATTCATTTTAAAATAAAAGGGATACTTGCAGTGTTCCCCGTTTAGTCATATCACTTATGGTTAAATGTTGAATGGTGACACCTGCATCTGCAGCCATGACATGTCTGCAAGGAACTATTGTCGTGGTCCATCCCTCTGTCTGTTTTAATTTTCCACAAGTTTCTTATTTAGTCTTAATCTAGACAGATCATTGCCACTTAAAATGAGTTCCTGAGCATGCCACTATTTAGCATAGTAACATAAACATGTTTTATTCAAATGACAAGCGATAAGGAGCACGGGAGGAAGTCATATTCCCCCTTAGTGCCAGCAGGCAGGCACGTAGACAGATCTAGCCTCGCTGACTAAATTGTGCTTTTTTTCCTGAAAATTGGCAAGCTCTGGCTCACTAGAGACACACTATGGTGTTGTCAATAACAATGACTGCCTGTGGCTTATTTATTTTCTTATCAGCTTTAATCAGTCTGTGTTGACAGTGACATCTGCGCTCAGTAATATCCAAATGCTACCAGTTAAAATCCATGTACATATTTGTGTTGTTTTGTGTCATATGGCTGTAGTGTAAAATTTGACATTTGTGTTTGAAGATACAATTGACCATCTCATTTTGGGTATAGTCACATATGTTCTCACAGAGCTTGAGTTACACACTGTATAGATAGAGAGTGAGAGTGTAGAGAGTGTATTTTCTTTTTTAGGGATACACATTTTTGTTTATCCTTTAAAATAGTCATAGTCAGTGGGTCATATTAAATAAAACTACTGAGGGGTTTTTAATGTGGCTATTTACAGTTATTTTCTGTAAAACAATGAATGATAAAAGGATATTCAGTTCAGAGCTTATAGTTGACAAATGAGTGAAAGTTGAATAAAAAGACTCTGGCCTTTTGCCCTCTAGTCTGTAACTGAACAGATAGCTGCTGGTTTTGGACAGCTGTATGACTGACTGCATCTCCACTGAGGAGCACATTTTTCCACTTTTCTGCCCGGCTCAACTGCCGGGTATGCCGAGAGGCTCTTGCCTGTCTGGAGAAGCGACGCTAGACTTGTGGGCAAATGTGTGTGTGTGTGCGTACGGCTCTGTGTAGTGTATGTGTATCGTCCACGTCTACCTCTCTCACTTGCTGAAACATATCCGTCCAAATTTGACAGTGCGGGGGCAGACAGCCATGTTGCAGAATTCTGATCATTTAAATGCTCAGAGGCCTGCTTGAATAGCAGAGGTGTTAAAAAAGAGAGAGAGACACAGAGAGACATGGAGAGAAAGATAGAAAGCAGCCCTCCACATGCCTCCATATCACATAAGGGACTGCCTGCCACTTTTCTGTGAAAAATAATGCTCACTTGTCAATCTTCCAAGAGCCAGTCAGATAGCCGCCAGTCCCATGGAGACCTATTGAGGTGTATGCTTTGTTTCATCTGGGGCACGCCTCAGAGGAGATCGGGACTGTTGTATGTAAGAATTGCCTCCAAAATATAAGGTAGGGGAAAAAAAGGGCACATTTGATTTTACCCTTGAGCTGATGCTTGCTTCAGTACGGAAAACAAAATATTAACTTGTTAGTTTGAACAGAAAGAAACACAAATAAATTTTGTATGTATTTGAAATAAAGCTGGGAGCTATCCAAATTTGGATATTTTTCTCTAATGATGGCGTCACCTGAAACTTGATTTAAAAAAAGGCGAAAGATAAATAGCAGTTATGCCTTGTGGATACTGCTGTACTTTGTATAAAGTACTGTTTGAACTGCTATTCAATAGCACCATTGCTCCTGAACCTTTTTTAAAAATTAGATTTATCACTGCCCTAATTACTTAAATTACTGTCTGATGATAAATCGACTAGCACGTGGTTATGTACACAAAGGTACTGCATTCCTCCAGAAAAAGCAACTCTCTGTAGTCCATAGCACAAACTATAAAGGTGTCAAGTGATTTATCTATGCGGCAATGCAAATAAAGAAAAACATACCCAGCAGCTTGAGGACGAGGTCTGCATATCTGTCCACACAAACATTTCCATGTCATTTTGAAATACACTTCCTATTACAGTTTCATGATGCATAGCAATGAAGTAAGCAAAAAAGAAAAAACATACTTGTACAACTATGGAAAGCATAACTTTACCACCAGAAAGGCCTATTTGTTTTCTAAATAAAGTTAACAACTAATGACAGTGCTCTAACAAGTGCAGAGCAGCCGACCGTGCCTTCAGCCTACAGCGACCGTGTTGAAAGAGATTCTGTCCTAAATATCCCACGGGCCGTCTAAAATGAGGAGCTTTGTATCAGTCTATCTCGTACAGAGAGAGAGATTGAATGTTTTGCAAATTATTCACGGGGATTATAAATCACAGCGGTGTCAGTGTTTCCAACGATGGCAGAGGATGCTCCCTCATTCCTTAATACAAATGACACGGAAAACAACAGCTGCAACAATAAAACCTTCTGCCATAAAAAAAAGGATAAATAAATGTACAAAAAGGAAAATCCGAGTCTCATCGTTAAACATGTCGGCGTGTATCTCAATGTCATCTCAATGACTTGATGCCTGTTTTATCGATGTAGTATTTGCTTGCTTCAGTCTTGTGTAGTCACTTGTCTAATTCATTTATCTAATTTATGTGGTCTTTATGTTTATCTTATTTGATTTTAATTGTTTTTCCTGTCTGTAAAGCACTTTCTCAAACTCTTGAAGTGTTTTGTTTAACTTGTGGCTAAAGTGACTGAAGAGATTTCAGCATCTTAATATTGGTCAGTTATTGGTCAGAGAACAAAAATTAGCGCAATTTACCAAGGGCAACAGGTCACAGAATGACTGGAGTTCAAGGCTTGTCATGCTTACAGACCATGCATTTTGAATTCAGTAACATCATTACATTATACCATACCATCATAACTACTATTTGCCATCTTTTGGGAGATTTTGCCTTCATTGGACAGCTGACAGTGAAGATGAGGACATAAACAAGATGGGGAGAGAGATAGGAATGACATGCAACAAAGGTCCCTGGTCAGTATCAGATCAGGGAAGTTGCGGTTGTTTGCGTCGTAACCACTAATATGTGACATGTTCAATCAGTAGTTTGAATTTCAAAGAAAAAGTGATAACCCTATTTCTCTGTCATGTGCATTTGATATGTAAAGATGGATTTTGGGTTCCACCAGCTCAGTATTGATGCACACTAAATGTACAACATGTTGCCTATAATTGCCTTCCTGTCAAGGACCACTGTCTAAAGGCAGAATATACAGTACTGACAGAGCTGTAGTGAAAAGATTACAAGGAAGAACGAAGGAACACAAGAATCTGGCAAGCATTTGATTGTTCATGAGGAAAAGAGTGACCACGAGGTGTCTATACTTTGAAGAAAAGACATGAACAGAAAGTGAAGATCAAACCACAACTATCTTTCCATTCACACATTTCCTCTACTGCTGATGTCTGCTCAGGATTTATCCACTGTGCGTCTATATCATTGAGCAGGAAGACAGGAAAAAACCTTGGACCAGTTGCCAGTCCATCACAGGGCAATGCCTGAAACAGACAACACATTCAAAATCATACCTACAGGCTGTTTACTCATTTCACCAGGACTTTGTGTCTTTGAACTATGAGAGGACACGGAGGAAACTCACAATCAAATGTAGAAATGTGCAAACACAGGAAATATTCAAACCCTGGATGTTTGTGAGTTGACAGTGTTAACCACTGAGCCCCCACTGTAACCCCTGTATATTTTGGATCTTAGTCCAAATCAAAGTGCGGCTTTATTATTTCAACAAATATTTTACTGCAGCAAGTACACTGTGACCTTAATCCTCAAGTCTGAATCAGAACATAAAAACTGTATGAACCAAAGTTACTGGATTTTTTCCCCCCCGTGACAGCAGTGATAAAATGGCTAATAAATGACTGATGAGGGGCGATATTCTCCAACAGTGACTCTCTCCCAAGGCTAGTGTCACCCTGTTTTTCCTCTCCATTTACTGCACTTTGTCATTATGCAAGGCAGCAGCTGAGACGGTTAACTACACCAAGGCCGGGTGAGAACGTGTGGTGACTCTGGCTAATGAAGGTGAAACGCAATGACACTTCATTTCCACATTAGCCTCCCCCTTTCCCCTCCTCACTTTTCTCTGCGGGCTCACAGTGACCTGATCCTCCCCACTCATCTGTGTTCTGTGATGGCTCCAAACGCACGCTCAAATACACACTCTGTTAATATATTTACGGGGAATGGCTATATTCTTTATCCAGCATCGTGCAGACATTTGCAGCCAAAAATACACAGTGAACAAGTCTCATCCTAAAACAGTCCATTGACTTTTAAAAACTGTATAACCTTTAGGTTCAGGTTGTGCTGTTTTGATTAGCGTGTGACAGTGTAACAATAATGAAATAGCTATTTCCTAGCAGCAATGCAACTTAACGCAGCAAAGTTTTCCAAGGCAAAGTGTAATGTATGATTTTGTCCACTAAAATGAGTGATGATTGTTTTCACTTCCCTAGAAATGTCTGCAGGTACGTTGACTTGTACTATTAGCACTACCCACCTGATTTCAGTTCTAACCATGACTTTGAGCAAATGAAAAATGTAACCTTAAAGGGGTAGTTTTTATATTGGACAATTGTGACACATAATTGACAGTGTTTTTGTTGTTGTTGAAGGTTTGCTGAATGGCATGATTAGCCTGGATGTCTATCTAGCAGCTTATCGCAATGTAGTAATATACACCTTAATAAGACAAGGCTGGAGATGTTCTATATTGTTTTGCTAACAAATATCGTGAATTACCCAAATCAACAATGCATTTGTCCATTATCTTAATACTTTCTGACTTCTCCAGCCTATCTGTGGCACTTAGTCCGAAGCCCATTTATTCCCTTGAAGAACATTCTTTCAGACATAAATCTTTCAAAAACTGGTCATGAATGTACTGCACCTAGGATCTTTTAAAAAGACAACGTCTCCATTGATGAGGATTATCTTCAGCCACATGTGGTGCTTTATGTATTTATGGCAGCAGGACAATATATGTGGGGATTGACTCAATACACTTACAGAGCTCATGTTCATCATTATGAACTTGTCACATAGCGCAACGTTGTTGCCCACGCTCAAAAAGATACTCCTCTCACTAAAATACATTCTTAAAATAAAGTTGCTCGTTTCTCTATTACTTTATCATTTCAAACTTATTGCTCACATCCTGATTCCTCGCCTGTTATATTTTTGATTCTGCTTCTATACCTTAGAAACCGAGAACTTGCTTGGGGCCTTAGTGTCCACATAGCCATAGGTCTATGATAACATGATAAGACATGATCGAAAGACACGAAAGACAATCTAGAGGTTTTGGAAACGGAGAGGGCAAAGGTGACCCAGAGGAGCAACCTGGGGCAGTTGACAAGTGTGTAGAAAGTCAACTGATGTTGAATGAAAAGGTTGGAGGTTTATTGTTGGTTGAGGGTGCAGTAGCACTGCTGTGACTGGAGCAAAGGTTTGTCATTTGATGTTGAGTATAAAAGTGGACCAAGTGAAAAAAATCTAAAGCGTTAACATTTGACATTGCCATAGGAACATCAAATGTAAAATGTAACTGACAGAATAGTTGATGCTAAATTGAGAATTGAATGAATAACCAAAGCAGACAGCATAGCTCATCTAGTGAAGTGCTCTCTTGCATATAGACACCTGAGAACAGGAGAGAACTCTGGCTGTCTTTTTACTTTTAATTCTAGGATTCAAAGTTTCAGCACAGTTCACTTTCTTCACAACAAAAAGCCACTAACCATCTGAGTGCCCTATGTAGGGTAGGTGAATCAAATCAATGCGCAATCAACATAGCCCAAAAAAGGCCTCCAGCCTTCTTTTGTCAATATTCAAGGAAACAATGAACACACACAAACCACATCACAGAGTGAAATCAAAAAGTACAATAAAACATCTGAAAGTTTTTCTATGTAAATCCAGATAAAGTTTTACCACACAAACAGAAAAATCTGTCTAAAACTCATTGGTCCTCACAAAGATAGGACTGCTACACACACAAACAGAGCCAAGTTTTGAAACATTTTTAACTCTTGTTGAGACCAAGCAGTCATATTAGTCATCCTCTATATTAATCTTCTACTGTTGAGATGTTGTATACAGTATATTTGCCCCATTGGTCAGAACATTGTTCTGCTGCCAGATATTGATAATTCTCCATCTACCAGAAGCATCAAATTGAAATGTATAAAATAAAATACAAGTTTCCAAAAAAACTGTGCTTGCCAGTATCCCTCTTGTCCCTTTTGTCTAAGTAAATGTTCATCATACATTTGTACATCACAGTAAAAATGAAAGAAAGCCAGGATGACGTGCAGAAGTACACTGAAACACTGAATTAGGCCTGTAATGCATAACTTTTCTTTTAATCCACTTTGACCAGTTAAAATTTTCTAGGAATGAATTTTGGGAGCTCCCTGTCACCTGCTTGCACTGTTACAAGATTAATTTCCTAATCCCTACTAATACTTTCACTTGCACGCATTTTTAAGACAGACAAGCGGTGAGCACACTGCATGTCTGTTCTAATATTAATTGACTGCTGTCAACTTTTTCTAAATGATGTAATGATTCTCCAGATTGACTCGGAGCAGACTCATGATACCATGTACATGTTATTGTAAAGGCTGGGGAATTAAGCGTGGAGTATATGACCCCAATTAGTACTTATCTCTATTACTTGGAGCGCTGCAGTCCCGTGAGGCGGATTTTAAACGATCATTGTCAGTCAGTATGAGACGTCAAAGAACTTTGAGAATGTCTTAGTTCATCAACTTTATCTTGAGAGATTTGGCTTACTCGTTATAAAAAGTGATTTTTGTATGCAAAGAAATGTGGTGTTACTATGAAAGGATAAGTCAGCAGTTTCTTTTACTGGGTTGTGGCTTAATAACTTTGAGTTGCTGCCGAGGGTGTTGATTAGACACAAAGGTGAAAATCTAAGATGCTGGAAAAACTAACAAACCAATATATATTCATGAGGTTAATTACAGGATGTGCTAAAATGATACCTTTTCATTATCATGTCCATTGTCAAATAGCAACTAGCACTGAAAGGTGTCAGATTACAAATCAGTGCCAATTATATAGATATTACGAGTCAATACTTTTTCTTAGGTTGGCAGGTTTGTGCTGTTGTGCTGCACACTAAAGTACACTAAATTGTTTTGCTGTCAGTGTTTTTATTTACTGTTAGTTACCTCCACTGTGAATCAGCTTGCATTGGATGTAAAAAGATGAGGTGTGGGGACAGCTGTTGGGTAAAGGTGATTACACGCTTATCCATGATACTGACTGTCAACTGCAGAGCATTTTTCAGTAGCTACCAGGAAAAAAAACAAACATTTTTATTAGACTGAATAATAAGAGTAGGAAGGGCCTCCTTTTTTAGGAGGCATGAAATCATTTATACAATGAGTACCTAAGAAAATTGCATATTTCATAAATCATGTAATGCTAATCAGAGTTTGCAGGGCACAAGTGATACTGCTAAAACATTATTTTTGTGTCTGTGATATCACTGACAAATTTAGCAGCACACTCAAGAGATGTATTTGTATAAAAATGTAAGCTAATGGCGCAGCAATTTGGACATATTTGTTGATTAAGTTAAAATTCAGCACACTGAATCAAATACCAACGTAATTCTTAAACTTCTTATTTTTTTTTAGCAACCTCTGATTTCTTGTAGATGCTCAATTAAGCCATTAATCAAATCATGTTTCCATGGAAGGTACAAAATTTTAAGTAAATAAAACACACTGATTGGCCACTGATTTACTATTGTGCTTCACAATTGGTGTTTTCATATCACTTTCAACCAACAAGTGGCTTGTAAGCCAGCTCATGCCAAGAATTATGAACAAGCGCGGCATTTCAATGCTTTATAATCACCTTGCTTATTATTCAGAGAAGTCTATCCACTGTTGATTAATGCCTATGAGCAAATATGTACAGAGGGTTTGGTTAATCTGCAGTGCTGTTTCAATCAAGTGGACCTTTGTTTTGTCCAGCTGTCTAGTTTGTCCACCAGCCTTGCACTTTCATGTGGTCATTATGTATTGATCACTGCAGAGTGAGAAATTCTGCAGAGAAGAAATTCTGTTAGACTTGACTGCTCCTCCCTCCCTCATCAGTCCCTGCATATTTCCTTTCTCCGGGAGCATTCAGAGTCAGAGCTGTAAATCCTCTGAGCGTTTTATCATGCAGTCACGACAGTGGGCACCCTTGTCAGCAGCCATGACCCCAGAGGACCTCCGTCACTCGCGACCGAGTGACCCAGTGTACTTTTAAGGGAAAACAACATTTCCTGCAACCACGGCAAGGTCCCTGAGCATCGAGAGAGAAACCGGCAATGTGACTGACACCGGGTGACAAACACTTTGAACTCAGACAACAGGAAATTAATGCAAGGAGCGCAGCTCAAGGCACAACACATTGCAGGCGGTACACTTAGATTGACACTTGTATCCAGATGACACATGTTGATGCTTTGGCCTCAGTTCAACTTGCGATTCTCTGAATTTGGTTGTCCTCCAATGCTGCTGGCACACTGGCCATATAAAGAGACCCTGCAGATACTGGAGCTACATTGTGAATACAAATGTAAGTGGCTTTTCCATCCTAGAACAAATCTCAACATGGCATTAGCATATCTACAAACTTAATGCAAAAGGAAGTTTGGCTGTTGTACTGTGAGACTACCCCATTTAAAGCACAGTTTTCACATGAACAGTCCATGTCCATCAATCATTCCTTTTATACCAAAACACCTTCTAGTGTTGGCAGTGACAGCATCTGGGTTATGGCCTCAGTGGCCTCTGGAATTTAAATGCTTAACCCTGCATACCTACTGAGCTAACAAGCTGTGTGTTAATCTTTTCTTCACCCTTTGTTCCTGCCCCACCGCAATTAACCCCTTTAAAATGACCTACAATTATGATATGAATGTCTGATTTCAAACTTAGTTTCTCCCAAGTTGCTCTGAACCAACAGAATTTAAAGCACATAAAAATATGGCCACCCTGTGTTCCTTCCAAATATCTAATTTCTCTGATCTGCCAGCCACAGCTGTAAGCTATAACATCAAAGTGAATCGTAATGTGGCTCCTACTTGATATCACCTTCAAGCTGAAAAGCCCCGGATGTACTCAAGACAAAACAACCATTCAACATCTGCCTGGATCCCCCTGGCTCTGCTTTAATGCATTTGAACATAGCATTCGTGGGGAGGAAATATTGTAGGTCGCCACAAGACAGACAGCCCAATGAGGATCTACCATAACGTTTGCACTGCACTGTATGCTTATGCATTGAATTGCAAAGGCAGGCCACAGTCTGTCATTAAAATGCTATCCGGGGGAAGGACATCTGCAGTGGAAGCCAGACTTGTGCTGCACATAAAAGGTGAAACTAATCAATCAGGCGGCAGCACCACCATAATCCATTACACTCAACGTTATTGAAATACATTCAAATTAAAAGTCTATTTCCAGGGCTTCTGCTAGAACATGTAATGGGCACCATTCATAGCGCTGAGTGTCAATACTACGATTATCACAAATAAGTTGAAAGCAATTTACCCTTCTGTACTAACAGAGAAATGTCTGGGAAGGCGGAAGCATGCCTGACGTTAGACCATCTGATCATTTAAATCTATTTTTGATTGTTGGAGATATGAAACCCCCGGCTCAGATATCATTAATTGCTTGTCCTCCCTTTTTCAGTCAACATAATGCTTACCCCCTTCCTATCTGCAACGTGATCCATTGAATCTGAGATGTAATTTACATGATTGGCAAGACATCTTATTGTCATTTGTACGACATCAGACATGAAAAGTTTAAAGAGGAAGCTTTAAAGGTCATGCCAGTAATTTCATCAGCTAAGAAATTTACTGTGGATTGATTTCAGGGCTTTCCATTGAGAATGAAAGAATGGCGCTGCACCATCATAATCTTCTGTACACAAACCGACCACTTCCAAAATAAGGTTTTACAGTCATATTTTCAGGAGGATTTAGCACAGGATACACAAACACCAAACATACCTACTTATTGTTTCTATATTATCCCAATTGGTTATTTAAGTTAAATTTTAACCTTCAATTGAATGTACATTTACAAATATTCAGCTGACAAAGCAGCACCGTGTGTTGGTAATGCTGGCCATGAGTGAAATAAACTGTTGATATGAATCAAAAAAGTGCAATTGATTCCTTGAAATACATTCTCATTTTAATAAAATGAAATCAGATTAGATCTCACAACACTTCACTCATGCTATATTGAAACTGACCTGCAGTTCAGTAGACAATAAATTATACAGCATACTGTTTATTCTAGCTTTCTCTGATGGGTTTATCTGTTCCACTTTCACTGCTTTCGGTAGAGGTATAATTGTATTTGAGCATGTGAACTAGATGATTATTCATTAACAAAAAAAAAAGGTGACCCGAATCCAAATTATTGCATAAACAATAGGAACTGTTTGTAATCTTTAACTCTTGTTGAATCATTTCTGATATGCGTACATGGACTATCCTTTCTGTTTCTGTGCTCTTTTAGCTGGGAAGAGAAGTGGAGCAAGCTGTGCATTTTAGTCTCTTAACCACTTATTTGACTAAGACAAACTACTATACAAATAGGACAATGACATCACAAAGGCAAGGAAACTAATATGACAAAGATCGCAGACAAAAAATGTTCTTCGAGATGTATGCTCGCTCACAGTTGCTGGGACCCTGTGGGACCACTTGGCTAGGATTAGCATGACAAGGTTCCTCTGCAAAGGCCTTTCTGAATCTTAATGAGAAACTAGAGTCCAACAGAGACATTCATAATATATTTTATATCTTGTCTTCATGTTCTCCTTGCACCTTCGCCACCAGCAAGGAAACTCAGAATCAATATTCAGTTGCAATGCACACCTGTACTCAAGGTTACAACTGTTTTCCCTCTACTTATCAATTATAAACCCAGTACTAGGCCCATCGGCTGCTTTATGGATCCCATTTATGTCCCACTGCGAATGATTGTGGTTCCCAGGCAAGGTGTTTTCGATGAGACATGGCCAAAGCCAAATCAATAGATTTTGATGCCTTAATCATCTTAAATAGAAACTATGCATATTTAGCATTCCACCGACATTTACAATTCACAAATTAACACATATAATTAAGTGTTTTTGGGAGTCTTTGATTATACTAGCATGAAGTTACTAGTATGTTCTTCATGGAAAATAAAAGCACCTTTGAGCTTCAAATAATTTATGATTTGTTCCTGGAGCAAATGAGGAGGTTTTACATTTCATTCATTCTGTTTTATTTAAGATGTACTTTAGAGAGCAAGAATAATCCAAAGTGTTTCCCTGATGCTTTAAATTTATAAAGTGACCTTCAAACTAGGAGTCCATTTCTGAGGAAAAACAAAATGGTGGGCGTTGGCTGGTCGTCAGAACTCTACAGTATGGTTGCTTTATTCACATAATCCCCCATATGAGTATTTTATAAATATTTTAAGCGTTTCATTCTCTTGTAAAGGTTTTCAGCACACTACTGATTATTTAGCCTTTGATTTTTGAGTTAAAGGAAAGTCATTGCATTTTATCTGTTTCCTCTCACTCACGAGGAAAAGGTCTTCTGTTGTGTTGTGATTTTTTGGGGCATTTCTACTTTATTGACAGTGACTGTAAACAGACAGGAAAGGCCAGGGAGGAAGAGAAGGAATGACATGCAGTAAAAGGCCTAGGCTGGACTCAAACCCAGGCTGCTGCTGCTGCAAAGGTCTGCAAAGCCTTCATTCACTGTGTGCACTGTAGTGAGCTACTGGGGACCCGACATGATAGGTTTTGTTGGAGTGTAGTTACCAGAGATTGCTGGCCCACTCCAACTTGAGTTAAAGTGTGTTTTTTCATATCTCTGAACATGTCCATTACAATAACAACAGCCCTAGCCCTTAGAGTGTAAAGATTGAAGTAAGAAGCAAATAGTGTCAGTGAGCGGCCATCTCTTCTTGCTGAATGAAGAATAGAGATGATACTGTTTGATACAGCAGCATAATGGATTAGTTTGCATGAATCGCAGCATATAGTATGTGTAGTGTGAGTGTATGAGTTATGTATATTAGCCTGCAGAGGCTTGTACATGGCAAGAGATCCCATAGTTATTGCTCAAGTGCCAATGAGTTTATCAGATACATGTTAGATTTACTGATGAGACTGATGAGTCTCTCTGCTTTAAAAGAAACAAAAACAAGAAGTAAAGAATGCATTGTCCCTGTTTAATGAGAAACAACCAATTACACTCACACCTAAGGACAATTTAGAGTAACCAATTAACCTAGTCCGCATGTCTTTGGACAGTGGAAGGAAGCTGGAGCACCTGGAGAAAATCACGCAGACACGGGGAGAACATGCAAACTCTACACAAAAAGGCTGGGGTAACCAGGGTTTGAACACTTCACCTTCTTTCTGTGAGGTGACAGCAATAACCACTGAACCACCATGCCACCCCACAAGAGAATCTAGTTATATTATTTATTATACACTTCTGGATGTTTCTGGCATGTAATGTTTTTTTACTGTTTAAATAATTTAAATGCAATACAGAAACTATATACATTGAATTCATTGCCATATACTGTACCTCACTGCTGGTCATTGTCTTGCTGTTTTGTATACAGTAAATTGAGAAAAGTTACATTTTTGGTGTTAGTGAAATTTGAGTATAAGTAGAGTTAATTCTACTCTGGATGGACTCAAATCCATTATATTTGGATTTCCATATATTTGATAAGTAGTTGGTGTCAAAACTGAGTGTAAAAACATAGTGTCACTAACTCAAACCTATAAGTGTAATTGTATAAATATTAACTCTGAACTTCGTACTCATAACTCTGATCCTGGTTTTTACACTTGAAGTGTTTGCGTCATTCCACCCCACTGCGTAGGCCTACACACACCGGTTGGCTAAAGCCAGGAGAGTCTTCATGAAAGCACTCTAGTATCTGTTAATATTATGTTTTGTATTGATATTTCTCTTCTGGCACCTTATGTCGCCACACTGTTAGCCACCCTAACAACTTTTTTTATTATTATTTTTTTTTTTTACATTTCTTAATGTAATGTAATCAAATCCTTTAAAAATGCAAGTGTTAAAACAAATGTTTTAAAACAACAAAAATGATATTTAATATTTTGCAAACTTCTTTTCTTTTAGGAATATGGAAGAGCTATATTTACACCTTTAAATTGTTTTTGAGCCAACACTTTTTTAGTAAACAAATTATCCTCTGATAGAGTTAATGTCTAACACTACATAAAAGTGTTAAGAAAAACTAACACTGGTTGGTGTTAAGAAGAACACTAAATTAGGGTTAAAGTACCAATTACCAAAATTACCACTCTTTGGTGTGGATCCATATAGACACTTTAAAAATGTTAAAATCAACTCTGATAGTGTTGGGTTTGCTGATTTTACTGTGACCTCCCTGATGAAGGCAGAAGGAAGCTGTAACACGTGGGCTATTTAACCTCTCAAATAGAGTTTTAATATAATACTCACAGTCCTCCAGAAAGAAATCTCTATACAACCAGAGATCTCAAAGTGCTGACAGTGACACTGTTTTATGATACTTTTTTATGAGCAGTCTAGTCTACATGGTGCACTTATATTTCCAAGGTCTAAATGCATGACATGCAAGAGCCTACCCATTAATCTCAATGGCTATTTCGAAATCCATCCTTATGTTTTTGTTAGGATATTTCTTATTCTGATTTAACCGCCTTTTGCAGGTCTCACCTTCAAACCCAGTCATAAGAATTAGCTGTTCCCCCTTGAGGTAAATTGGAACTCTGTACACTGGCAGGCAATGGTTTATTTCATGTTTTTTTCTGAGCCAGTCGCTCTCATCCTTTTTTCATTTGAAATCCTGCATCTAGTAATTTCATAATTATGGGAGGGAATTATAACGAAGGCAGCTGGAGCTGCAGGTTAATTGGATTTTTCACCTCGACGGGACCGGATCTAAGTCGCCCATGGGCCGCAAATCTGCACATTTGAAGTTGGGGACAGGACAAAAGAGGCTGGGGGAAGAAACGAGTGAGCCGCTGAAGGGTCCCCTTTGACTTCAAGAGTTTGGGAAGTTACTTTTGCGGTGCCAGTTTCTGTTTGTGGCTTGAGAGGTTTCCCTTTGCTTGTACACAATCGCTTTCATCCACGCTGATGGCATCTATAATTGGCACTGTGTTTTCCGTTCACAGGAGTTACCACAGCAGTTGCTACTGCAGCCGCTATTGATAACCTCAGAGAAATCCCCAAGGGGTTGAAATGGAACTTCTTAAACTGAACTTTCAACAAATACATGAATGTAGACTTGTTAAAAATGGCCTCAGTGCACTACTTTTTAAATGAAATATTGAATTATTTGGGCTGGAGGTGTCAGAGTTTTCAGGCAGAGAGGACCCAAACGGAGATCAGAGTTTAGGCAGTTTATTCAGGGGAGAGTAAGCGGGAAGACGGCTGATGGCTGGTAGTCTGCTGAGACGGCGGAGGTCTTCTGGGACAGAGAGAAACAGCGGTTAGACATGAACAGACAATAACCACAATACAAGACTGATTCTAAGATCGGCAAGGACTGGATGTCTGAGCCTCCTATTTAGGCAGTGGCTGATTGTGGGACACAGAGCAGGTGTGCTGATTGCGGATGGGTTTCAGGTGAGTGCAGAGCCCGCAGCAGACACGCCCCCAGCTCCCAGAACAAGCTCACAGCCGGGGCCTCGTGACAGGAGGCTTACTATATGTATATATATATATATATATAAATTCAGTTTTTTTGTTAGTGTCAGAATGAAAAGTAGAATGAAAGGATCACCGAAGTGGTAATTATATGCATATAATCATTATTTAATTTAAGATGATGAAGCTTGCCACAGTTGATCTTAAACAGATGATTAGTTAATTAAATGTTTATTACATCCCTGTGTGACCAAAATACCAAGTGCTTTCAAGAAACGTCTTGTTGTTTTCTGTTTCCCAGAGAGGACACAGCCACATCTGGGAGACCTTCAGTGCATTCTGGGATCTGGAGAAAATACACACACGTAAGGCTTTCATCAACAGGAAACTCATTTTCATGTGATTGCATCATATCCTACGGAAATTCCTTGGGTCCTGAAAATTATTTGTGACTCGACAATCACAAATATCCATGCTTGGTCACACATTAGACTCATGCCTCTGTTTAGTCAATAACTCATCCGTCTTCGGCAGTTTCACCCCGATTCTGCTGACAGTATTCTCTACCTTGGTTTCCAGGGGCCTACTTGCTCCTCTGTGGGAGCAGCTGAGCTCTTAGCCCCTCAGCTCCTGGCCTACTTCTGAAGCAATGTTTGACAAAGGGCGAGTCTCTCCCTCAACAAAAGACAGGGAATTAGAGAGGCTCTTGCATGGTGAGAAGGCCACACGCAAAGCTAGATGCTGCCCAGTCCACATTCCCTGTCAGACAGATCCAATCCAAGATCATATTTCCCTGCAAAGAAAATAAATCTGCTTACCAGCCGAGTTTGTCTGCGTCTAAGGTCACTGTGTTAGGATAAACAAACTGCAGTTAGAGAGAGGGGTGAGGAAAGGGTTGTCAATTATTTGAGGAGTGACTACATTATTAATGTTAATGTGGACTTTGCATTTTACAGTTTAGACAGAATCCTGCACCGAAGAGTTGTCTTTTCTATTTCAGGTAAACAAACAGAAAATGAGAAGTGACTTGTTATTTATGCTCGCAGAAACAATGAACAAAGACAAACTCTCAGGTTAGAATAACTTTTGACAAGCAGACATTACTTTTTGTGTTTACAGCAGTGAAAATCTTTAACATGGGGTCTTTCTGTACACAAAAAGTGGGATGAGCCTTCTCAAGTTATCTTTAAAATTACTTGTTACTAAAAAATTGTAATGTGAATTGTATCTAAGAGAATAATTCTAAATTATAATATTTGCTATTATTAAAAAGGATTCTTTTACATTGTATATTCAAACTTTTGGGCTCTCATACACAGACAAAGTGGTGCAGCCCGTTTTACAACGCAGGATGGAAATCAATATGATTTCCCCCCCTCGTTATTATGCACGTCATTATGTCTGCCATTTCAAAAGTCAACAATCACATCAACACTTGATTCCTAACTGACATTCAAGGGGTCTGTACAAGAGATCACAAAAAAGAACATAATTCCTCTATGACAATTTGTAGCCTCAGATAATTGCACAAAATGTCACATAATTGTTGAAAAAGTCAAAACAACACACAGCCCACACAGCATTATGTGTAAGGGCTCTGACATAAAGTGCATTTCTGCTACGTTCTGAGTCATTTCCTTCAATGCCAAATGGTAAACAGTGCAATTTCCAGCTACCCCGCTGAGAGCTGTCACTCTGCCTCAACTGGTGTTATATTAAAAGGCTTCGTAAATTAGCATTACCTGAGGCATAAACCGTACAAGAACTGACTGTGGGCTTCAGCAGCAGCAGACATTAATTAGAGAAAATATGTGTCATACTCGGACATATTATGTGTAATATATTTCTACAACCGCAGCCAAGTGTAACACTGACCTCTTGTTAGGCCCATGGACTCGTTTCCACTCCCACAAGGCATTAAAGCCAACATCTTACAAGATGTCTGTAGCGTCAGGCTTTTTATTAGTGCCAGGACTAGTGCTCGTTCAATAATATACTAAGTGGACAATGCTGTGAACCAGTGTCATTTTTTAACCTTTATTAGTGTTACAACCACACAGAGGAACATTTACAATGCAATTTTCCTACCTGAGTTTCTCATCTTTGAATCACATGGAAAGATTTGGCTTCTCTAACACAAACGGTGAAATGAGCTCTCTCTACTATGCAGCGACTTAAGTAAAAGGCAGAACAAAAGCAAATAAATCCCTTAGAAAACAAATTCACCAATTTACCTTTACAGGGTGCTCGGGACTTACTTATAACCTGAGTCAAAGGTGTATTTTTGTCCATAGCAAAATAATTAAACCTGTTTTCTCAAACTGTACCAAAACCACAAACCATTAAAAAGCAACTAGAATTTGACCAAAAATCTCACATTTATTTTATTTGTTAAACAAGTGTTGAACTTTACATCAGTCTTAAGTGATGAGCCCCTTGGTAACATGTTTACATAGAAAACATGAGCTACAGTACAGCATGTATACCAGTGCTGGAAAATATTCACACATTTCCCATTTATTTTTTGGAAAGATTTCAATAAATAAAATGTCCAAACCCAGGCGGAAGAACTACATTTATGATAGAAACTTTATTGTCAAAAGTCAGTTTCATTTGCGCTTGCCCATCACTCTGTCGTGACTGTTAAAAAGATCTATTTCATTCAGAATTACACAAAAAACTGTGCAATGCATAAATCACTTTACCTGGGTTTTTGCATTCCCGTTCTACTAAAGTAATGATACTTTGGCAAAATTAAATAGACATATTTCAACGGGCGATATCAATGGAACTCAATAAGCAAAAAACACTGTTCACAAGTGGGAAAAGTGATAATGTTTCTTTGTAATTTGTTGAATCCTCCTTTCTTTTCATAAACCTTTACGTTCAAACATACTACCATGAATGAAGTGTTGGAACCATAAACACACTGTATAACATATGTGCAACTTCTACACAATAGTCTCTCAAATGTTAAATTTTGCAATTAAAAGGTTTCTTCATATTTATGTTTTCCCATGATTTTTTATTTTACACTAGCAATACAACAAAATATATATTTTAGCCATTTTCCTTGACAACAGTTCAATGTACAGTTGAGAAAATATAAGGCCAGGGGCTTGATTGCTAGTGGTTATACAATCCAGACTTCATGGTGATGGAGAGCGACTCTGGGCAACCAGGACCTTATATTCCTTTTCTAACAGTCTGATCAGGAACATTTTAAAAAGTCCAAGTCCTGGTCCAGGGGTGTTGTTTTGTTTACGATTAAAAAACAGGCTTCAACGAGGATGTTGGGAAGTGTATGTACAACCTTTTGACCGGGAAATTGCTGATCTGATGTAGCCAGTAGTGTTTTATTTTTTTTGTGTCTTTTATTATTTTCGTACCTTACATTTTTCTCAATTAGTCAACAGCAGCAGCACACTTAAATACATAGTTGGCTTGTCTCTTAAAATTGAAATTCAAATCTGCATTTTATGTACAGTCTCACTGAAACTTTGCACTGCCATCACTGTGCACCAAGTCTGTTGGTCTGCAGGGAAGGTAGAGTGGTATGTTTAGGGAAAAGGAGATGACAATGCAGCTGAAGGGGAAGGTTTTGTAAATGGCTAGTGTGTATGATGGGGCTTTTAAGCTCTCTTTAAAAATAAAACAAACACTTCCCTTCCCTTTACTAGTGTGTCCTCAAAGAGGTCAGGGCAAGAAGAGGTTTGGGGATTATTTAAATACATTTAAAGGCTTGTCACTAACTGCATCTGTCCTTCCCGTACATCACCTTCAGGAATGCAGCCCTCTGTAGTAATAGGAATAATGTAACCATCACTGCTCCCTCGGCCTATCTGATAATAGGCTTGCAGCTGGTGGCCAGCCCCTAAGTTAGGCATGCTCTTGTAGTAAACGTCCTCATTCTCGCTCCCCTTGGAGGGGGACAGGTCCTCCACCACGTCGGGGCTGCTCTCGGGGTATGGAGAGTCCCTCAGATTAGGCATACTAGTGTACAAGGAGTCTCTGTTTGGGGACTGCAGACTGTCATCGGGGTTGGTGGGTGTCAACTGGCTGACAAAGGTATCAACTCCCCCATCGGTCCTCACCTTCTTCTGGGGTGCGTACAGAAGTGAGTGAGTCCGTTGGGGGATGAGCGGCGCCTCCAGCTCCTGCTGATGGTGCAGCTCAAGGCCCACTGTGTCACCCACGTGCACCAAAGACGAAGCATCAGCAACGATAGCGTCATCTTCGCTGCTGCTGCCGCCTATCACCGTCACCTTGGGCGGAGCCCGCTCCGCGTGGTGGTGATGGTGGTACTGCGGAGGCTGCTGGTGGTGGGGTGGATGGTGTAAACTGGGGTGCTGCTGCTGTTGCTGTTGGTGGCTTTTGTTACAGGCACGCAGGTTGTTGTGTACTAGCTCGGAGATGATCATTTTCTCGAAGGCAGCATCGTCCAGACTGAGGCCGCAGTCTACTACCTGCACACTGTCGCCAAAGTCCCCATTGCGGAGTGAGTAGCTATTGTTAAAGTTACCATTTAGCGGTAGAGTATCCATTGCACTTGTATCCCTCACCGCATTGTTCAGTGAGTGCCCTGGAAAGACAGGAACATGTGAGGGGATTTTACATTAGTGAACACCAATAACCATTAAATAAAGAAACTAAAGTTTAATGCTGTTTAGGATGCAGTTTCACATCGAAGACTCAAATCAAATTAAGCCATGCCGGTAATCTGTTAGTTAGGCACAATCGTCAACATACAATATATATGCATGCATTATTTGCAATGAGAAATCATTTTACTTTCTCACATATACATTTTGACTTTCACTTTTAAGAAATGCTAAGCAGAGCACTGTACGGTTTAGTCTGTCACATACGTGACAAAGCAATGAAAAAGATCCCAAACAACATTAAAAAACAAACTGAACAGTAATCACCATCACAACACATCGGGCAAAAGTAGATGTCCACAAGTATGAAGCCACAAACGGGCAAGCTACAACACTTACAGGTTTTCTAGCAACTAATAAGTTGGATGTGCCGAGGGAAAGAAAAGGACAGAGATGGGAAAAGATGACATAGACAGAAAGGGAAATTAGTCATGTATCAACACGGGACAGCCATCGTCGTTCTCACTACAAGGGGAGCCCACAAGCAGCACTCCACCATCACCACACACAGCAGGTGAAAAGACTCACTTCAACTCACATCATGTCTGTCTGCTCAGGCTATCTGGTCTAAGAGCAGCTGATGTACAAAAAGAAAGTAAAATGATTTATTGTAACATGAAGAAGAATCACTCAAAAGAACAACAAAACGTAAAGAAAAAGTCATAACTGCAACTTAGCAAGAGCAAGGGTTCAGCAAATGAAATAAACAAGCATTAAATAGCTTTTACTTTTATGAATTAAATGACAACAGCTCCTTTTCTTTTCTAGATTTAAAGAATTTGGTTGTTTGTGTTGGTACACTTTCTGTCCATTAGTGAGCAGGTTGTGTACCCAAAGCTGGCAAAGGTCAGAGCTTGCCCGCAGCCCAGCACTTGGCATCCGTCACAGTGACAGTTCCCAGTGAGACCCCGGTCACTAGCAGAACAGCTCAAGAATAACACAGCCGCTGCAGAGGTCAGATGCAGTCATGTTAGGAATTTCTCAAAGCATGGAGGTCACGGAAAACAGCAGCAAAAAGGATAAATTTTAGTTATGCCATGATTGAGAGAGAAGAGATAACAGAAAAATGTGCTCTGCTATGGCTAACATGCCTCCTTGTAGAACAACAGATGTAAAAATTAAGATGAAACATTTGTCTTTGTCCAAAAAAAGGAAGTGTGATTGTTGGGGGCATATGAAAAGCGCACTTTTTGCAGAGCCTATTCGAATTAAGGGGAAATGACAAGAAAGTAATGAAAAACATAAGAATAAGGATAACTAAAAAAGCCGCCACCATGACATCCATGTGTTTATGCCTGCTAGGAAGCAATTTAGTGTCCAGACAGGTGTTGTCTGGAAAGGTGTGAGGGGAATACAACTGGACACTGAGACTGCCGAATGCCACAGGAGGACAGACATTTTGGGAGAAAAACAAAAGAATAAAGAAAGAAATAAATAAAGAAAAAAGAAACCTCTCTTTTAAAATGTTCCTTTCTGCCAGGAAAAAAAGCAACACATTTTTGGTCGGTTCAAATCACAGATTAAGCCGAAGAGAGAGAAGCAGAGTAATGGAAATTTGCGATAAAGCTGGAGAAATCTTTTTGTTTTTCTTTCAGATTGGAGTAGAATTTGGGTAGATTATTTTGTGAACCACTTGCTCACTGAGTGTGTGTTAATGGCCTAAAGTAAACCAGTGAGTGTGCCGGGGTTTTGGTTGTTTTTAAAAAGCATGCTGAAAAAAATTTACATTTGATAGGCAAAGTTAAGTTTTACTCCCATACTTGTCTCTCTGTAGGTCACTAGAGGGAAGCACAAGGGAAAAACACAAAACATGACAAAAGATGCCATTTCATTTCAGCACACATAATCACAGCACAGTCTTTACAGTGTGATATATGCTTAAATGCCATGTGCAATTGAGATATAGTGATTTTTAGAAAAGGTTTTCATGGCTATCAGCTATTGCCAAACATATCCACAGACAACTCAATGCAAAAGTTGCATTAAGTATATCTGTATTAAATATGCAAATATTTTTGCTTGCAGTTTAACACGTTTTAAGGGGAAAGCTCCCTCTAAAACACAGAAAATAACAAATCACTTGATAAATTCAGGAGCATAAATCTTAATAATCATGCAGTTTATACTACAGCTTCAAGTCTACACCACTGTTTACATTATCTCAAGGCAGAACATGTAGTATCTCTTTCCCATCTTAATCATTATGTCCCGTTCAGAGTTTAGATAAGAGAAATATGAGAACACAGAGGGTGGCTCGAGACGAACCACAGAAATCTCTGTCCTACGTGAAAACATGTGCGCACAAACATACACAAACACAAAAATTATGTATACTGTTTATGAGTGACACGCACACACAGTATGGAATATATCAAATATTTGGGAGACAATGATTCAGAAGGAAAGGCGATACTGTGGAACATCCTGCTTTTCAATTGACCTGCTGTTTACTCAATTAGACAAATAGGGAGAGAAAGAAAGGGGGCAAAGAGAAGAAAAGAAGAAAAGCCTGAATTCAGGTGAAAGTATTAAGTAAGCACACCTGGCGAGTTAAACACTGGAGCCGTGGGGGTGTTACATACGACTGTCTCAGCCAGTAAGGTGTTATATGGGTTGTTAGTGCCTTGTGGTCGAAGAAGAGGATTTGTTAGTAGATAATTCCCGGTCATTCCTGGAGTAGCAAGACAGAAGAGGAGCAGATAAGTTTGGCGCAGTCAGCCGACAGTGATTGAAAGTTTAATGGAGAAAGGAAATGAAGGAAATTTTCAGCAAGTTTGTATTTTGAGGCATGTGGTGTCATCCAGGGTGTCTGCAAACATCTGAAACTAGGGTGTTTATTTTTGTAGTTGAGAATGAAGACTAAAGTTTGAGAGCAAACCAGGGAGAAGCAAGAAACCTATTAAGCTACTTCTCCATGTGTCAAGAATATTCAGCTGTTGCCGACCTTCCTCGCATTTAACAACTTTTGGTAGCAGGGGCTTCAACCATCAAGTTAATTTGTTATTTGTGTTGCTCATCATTCATAACCCCATTTTCAGCCCACTGAGCTCATTATTGCATCCTGTCATCAGTGCGTTTCATAAGTCATATTTACTTATTGTTTTGAGTAAATATCACTTTTCAAAAATAGCACCCTGCATCTCTGTGATTAGGAAAATGTTGCAATGTTTGAACTGGGACTATATATAAAATCTCCCCTATGACAAAGAGCAGAATCCTTCAAAGGTTTGGTATAAAAATCTTTATTTAGACTCACATTTGGCCATTTCCCTCCAAACCTCATCTTCCTTCCAGCAACCCCCCCCCCCCCCCCCCCCCCCCCCCCCCCCCCCCCCCCCCAGCTTGCGGTGTGTTTCAAGGATCTGAGGTATTTCCATTGCCATTTATCACCTGTGTTAAATGCCATCTGTCATGCTGGTAAGTCTCCAGGGATGTCCTTAATGACAGGGAAGTGCTTCCAGGAGATAGAGCCCTCCTTTGGTGCACTGACTCTACAGGGTAACTAGGCTACACCCTGGAGTGATCAATATCCAACCTTTACATTAACATCTCCAGGAACTGCGTCAAAAAAAAAAAAAAAATTCCGATTCTATATTGTTACTGATGTATCAGCCAATTGAAATGTGCTTCAAAGCCCTACGTGTAATGTTTTACTTTGTGGGAAGTGACAGCAAAAAAAGAAAGAGAAGAGCGACAGCGACAGGAGTCAGAGGAGGGCAGAGGAGGGAGTGAAGTTAAACTACCTTGGTGTAAACCCTCTTTTCCCTCGCATGCTTGTAAAGCCATTTCAGAGGCAGCAGAAAGCCTAACAACACACTAAGCACTTCAGGTCAGCCAGAGTTGAACATCATCTTCTCATCATCATATTTGTGCTCAAGCTAAATAATAAATGACAGTTTTTTTCCCCCCTTCCCTCCCTCATAAATCCCGCTGTAAAGTAACAGAGGTCACCTTACATGCCAGGCAACAAATGGCCTCTCTCTGCGTGTTAAGATTTTCCTAAAATGAAACTCTTTTTTTTAACCTTGTTTTTAGTTTTGTCTATATTTCCCCTGAGCCCGCGTATGAACTTTGGACATCCAGCACTTAAATAAAAACGTTCTTCTAGCCTTGCCCCAATTTTGGAGTGACGTTACTGGCCAGAATGACAGTGCACAGTATTTGAGGACGGATTTTTGTAATCCTTCGCTGGCAGAACAGAGAGAGAGACTAGACTTAAGACCTAGATCTTTTTTCCCCCTCTTTTAAAAAAACGTACTGCACCGACTTTTCAAGCTGAAGGCATTTGTTACGATTACCAGAATGGGATCCTCTGTGGCGGTGTGAGATCATTGGAACCTGAAGGAGGTATTTTTAGCTGGATGATTAAATGTGTGCATAAGTGTGTATGTGGAGAGAAATGAGGTGTGAACTGACCTTGGTTAAGGGTGGAGGTGCTGTTGATGTCACCTGAGATAAAGGAGGACTCAGATTGTTTTCTTACGGTGTCATTCCACATTCTCCTGATACGACTCTGTCAGGTCAACAAGGGACAGTCATTAGGACTTTAAACAAGCCCGCTCACCTTTCAGATCAACTTTCATTTATTTTCTATGTACATACTACTGACTCCTCACATGCCTATGAGTGCGCAGTGAGGCAAGGACAGTACTAATGCTCACTTTCTTTGTATGTGTCTTTCAAAACTAATTTTACGTGAGTCAACTTTTGAATGACTTCAGCTCCAGTCTCGAGTACCTTGAATAAGGCTGGAGGTTAAAGTATGATAGGGATGTTTCACTATAAGCACAGTACATCTTGCTGTACTGTTGAATTAACGGCTATTAGCCTTTAATATGAAAGGGATAAAGCAATTTTTCTCTCTCGCAATTTTGGCTTTCCCCACATTAAAATGTGCTTGCAATGCTTTTAAAACAGCGCTGTACTATTTCCCATGCACATGACGTTAGTGAGAAAAAAGATAAAAGCAAGTGCTAAAGGGGGCAGAACAGAAGAAAGGTACTCATGCAGTACAGCAGATGCTGCTTGTAAAATGTGGCATAATCTTTGTGTCTCTTATGCTGAAATGCATAGTGTGCATTTTTTTTGTCCAATACCTACATGCTCACGATGAAAGTAAACTCTCATGAGCAATTGTTTAAACTTTGTGATTCATAACAATGCAAATGAGCTGTACAATGAGCGTGTGTGTGTATGTGTGTGCAGGAAACACTGTTCTTCTTTGTTTTGAGACCCATGATTCTTTGACTGTATGAAGCTGCTGGGCTACCTGTGTACCAGAGGAGTAGCGTGCGCTGGTCCGTGTGGTGGAAGTCTTTGCAGAACCGTGTGAGCTCTCAGTTGGCAGCCCCCCGCAGCAGTAGGTGTGGCGGAAGCACTTGCTGTACTCTTTGCGGACCTGCGTGAGCAAATAGCCGAGTGTTTACATACATTATTGGCATTACATATGACTTAGCCAAAATCTTGCAGCAATCAGTGTTTGTTTTTCATATCAGCATGTGGTGCTCGGTGAATTCTGCATGCTGGTGCAAAGTCTGTTCAAACTAAGGAGTGATTCGCCTTGAAAGAAGGCTCACAGGCTTTCGGCAATGCGGACGACAGGAAACGTACTTTTTTCTGGAGAAGGCAGTGGAAGATGAAGATAAACATTCCTTGGAAGGTGTTGAAGATAGTGAAGAGGTATGCCATGACAATCGAAGCCTCGTTGATGAAGAAGAGGCCAAACGACCACGTGAGGCCCAGCAGACACAGCAGAGCGAACGCACCCATGACCCAGGATCTGAAGGACAGTAAAAAACAAACACAAGAAGAGGACAAATCCAGCATGAGAGGCATTTAGTGATCTGAGAGGTTAATGAGTGGGATTTGCAATCACCATTAACTATGAAAAACTAGGAAAAAAGCTCTAAACCATGTGGGAAGAAAACAATAAAATGACAAACGACACCTATGTCTCACAACCCATTTCACCACTGTCCCCACCCCTCCATCCACACACACACTCTCAGCCCAAACTCAAATGCAGTTCCAGACGTCAAACGGACAAGAAGGAAGCAAAACCTTGATGTAGTTTTCTGTAAATAACTTTTTTTGTGTTAGAACATTCACAGTAGCAGAATCAGAAAGCCCAGCGTGTTTGAAAATAAGCTAACAAAAAAGCATTTACCGCTGTCATACTCTAAGTGTTTATCTGGTGAATGTGTTCTCAGAGCTGGAGAACTAGGCAGATGTGGAAAGAGTTCAAGGAAAAAAAGGAGATCCCCGCCTCGTGTGTGAAGGTCCCGTGGAGCCTTCAGACACCAGCAGCAGTCGCAGTTCAGCGCTCAAACACAACAACAACAACAACAACAACAACACTGGATTTAAGATGATGGACGTGGTGAAAGTGAACAGTCACAAGGACAGTGGATGAGTGACTTTGAAGCTGCAATTTGGGAGAGGATGAACCGGCGAAAGAAAGAAAAAGGAGAAAGAAAAAGGAGAAACAAAGAAAGAAACAAAGAAAGAATAAAGGAGGAGATAGAGTAAACTACAAGCTGAAGAGGAGACTTCTGGGCAACATGTCCTTACTTGATAAACCGTTTATTATCTTCATAGCTAGAGAGCATGATAAGCAGGAAGAGAGAAACACAATTAGATCAGAGCGCATAACAGTGGGTTAGTTGGTATTTGAATAAGATATCTTCAACTTTGATCCAAGGGAAATCACGAGAGGCAATGAAATTAAGGGTCTAACAAGAACTGAGAGTTGTATGTTTTGCTGTTGATGATTCAATTACAAAACTCTGAGCAAAGCATTTGGTCTTTGGTTGAATTTGCATTTTTGCTACTGTGTGTGTGGGTGGTGAAGTGTGGGTAAAATTATCTTGAGGTGCAATGTAAAAGCTTACCCGGGCAAATCTGTATTATAGTAGCCATCACAAACGCGATAATTACTGGAGTGGATCGCAGAACAGAGAGAGGGGGAGAATGATAGAAGAAGAGAAAGGAGAGGGTGTGCGTTAACTTTGCCTTCACATGCAACATGCAATGACACTGGCTTCCAGACCAAACTTTGGCATAAAAAACAAAACACAAAGAAAGATATTACAAGGAAACAGCTATTAATAAGCAATGTATTTCTGCGCTGTGAACAAGCGTAAGAGAAGTCATTTCTAACATCCAAGTACAAATGCACACCAATCTGAGTACCACCATGTTCAGTAAATGTGTTCTGTTTCGGGTTTCCTTGATAAGGGAGTAGTCTATCTCAAATAAACCAAGAAATCTAAATAAGCCATTTTCTGGCTGTTCTTGCTGATTGCAGGTTTACCACAGTGCTGTAATGCTCCACACATTCATTAAGGAAAAATGAAAAATAACAAACGCTGGATGAAAATAGCAACATTGCTGCTCCTACACAGAGTGGTGGAAGTTGAAATACGTAATATAATGGCGCAGGCTGACATGAGGCTGTGCTACTGCGAGCAACAAAACCATATAGCTCCAAATGGAAGAGGCCTGCAGTAAAAAGCAATAAATAGTGTTTTTTACAGAAGTGCCAAAAAAACCCAAAACAAAACAATTAGTGCTTCAGAAAACATTGCTTTCCTTCTCAAAGCACATCATAAATGTTGAGGCAACTCAGAAAGGCCAGACTAGGATCAATGAGGTTGGGTGGTGGTCGGGCGGTGGCGGTTGTGTAGAGAAGGAATTTTTTCCTTTCTGGGATTGGACATTGGGATGTATAAAAAAAGGTTTGACATGTTCCAGTGGCAAACACACATGGTAGCTGTTACACTGTACCCCACCCTAGCAGAGCTAACAGTCCATAGTTAAGTTGCAGCCTTAGAGTGATGTGTGTCATGCCAGCGCAATTCTGTGGCTCATGGCTTGGAGCAAAACAACAAAGCACAAAAAACTCACAATGTCTGCGTAGTCATCACGACAGCTAAGTCATGCCAAAAGTCTGAAAAACTGTGTAACGTTTGAAATCTCTAGAGTCAAAATAATAAATTCCTCTAGTAATTGTTCCATTTTGTCTGGATAATTTCAAAAACTGACTGAAAAAAGAGAAGTATATCCTTAAATCCAAATGTCACTTGCTAGTCCAGTCCTGAAAGTTGGCTTAGAGATGGGGGAAGTAATGCATTTTCCCATGAAAGATGATTAAGTAAGTACCTCATGAGTAAAAGAGCCTTAGTTTCCTGGGGTAGTGGCAGAATAGCACAAGTGTTATATTGCTGATAAGCAGGAGAATGGTTGGAGAATGGGTTCAGTAGATGACCCTTTACTTACTTTATATTCTCGAGTCGGCTAGAGTCTGGTTTCAGGGTGGTAGAGTGCTTCACCATTTTGTACATTGTGATGACCAGGAAGATGAGATTGAGCTGTCAAAACAGAGTAATGGCAGTGTTAATACATGAAGATGTATGACTCAAGATACAGCAGACGGAGAGAAAAAAACTGTTAATTTGTCTGTAAGTATTAAAAGAGGAGAGCCTTCAAATCTTTGCATGTCCACAGACTAATCCAATAAACATCTATCCTTCCAGCCAGGCTCAGACGGACCGACTGGCGCCAAATTTAGTGTCATTCTATATCAATAAGAGCATGGAAATGCATTAAAATCCATCATAGCAAAAAAAAGAAAGAAAGAAAGAAACAGCCACACAGCAGCAGTCTGGCAAAGTCAGAAGGGAATGAAAAGTAGCAGGAGAAATAAGAGACCCTCTTGTTGTACAAAACAACTGCATATCATTTTATACACATAGTGAAATATTATAAGGTATAACCAGCTGCAAAAGGCTTGAGGGAACATGGTATATTTTGTTCGATTTTTGCGTGTGGGCAGATGACAAGCAAGAGAGAGAGAGAATGAAAGGGGCGAAAGGGAGAGTGAGATTGCGTTTGCTTGCTTGTTTTAATGTATTAAATCTTAAGGGAGCCAGTGGCACATATCAGGTTGAGACAAGGATACTATGTGCAGTGTTTCTGAGCACATTTATTCGGCACCTTAAAAATCAATACCGTGATTTAGAGACACAAAGGCTGGATGGGCCAGCAAGGAGCCGCTCCAAATAATTCACTTCAAAAACATTTATTCTGGGGCAAACTAGTCCCTGACACAGCATTTACATGCACTCACAGCAGAGGACTGTTTGTACTGCAAGCCAGGCGTGTATAAATAATGTCAAGGAATAACTTAAGAAAGAAAAATTTAAAAGTGTGTCCTCAATAGTGAATATCAAAGGACCATTTCAAATATATGTAGGCTTATATGTGAGCCACGTTATCACTGGCATGTAAGTAACAAAAAAACAGCAACATACAAATAAACACATTTGCAACAAAAGCTTCCAGATGAGCCTTATAAACAATGGATTTCAGTGTTACCATGTTATCGTCAGAGTGGCAAAGCACTGGCAAGACAAAAATGGAGACGCAGTGCCAGTATGAGGGCATGAAATAAATGTCTGACCTTTGTGAGCTGGACTCAGACCATAGCCATTCACTCCTAAACAGAAATTCTCCATGTTCTGGCGCACACTGCTATCAAAAGACTGCCTGTGATCAATACATCACCCCACATGCAATCAACTCATGGAGCCGCTCACAATAACCTAGGCAGTAAAAGAGAGGAACGACCGGAGAAAAAAAAGAAAGAGACAGAGAGAAAAAACGCCTGAATTGTCAACCTTCTTTTATATCACAGACGGCACTGAAACTATGTTTTGTTTCGCAGCTATCAGCCATTATTTCTATCAGCCGCCTGCATGAGTCAGACAGTGGTGGTGTTGGTGATGGTGGGTGGGGGGTGGGGGGGGGCAGGAGTGCGAGGACTTTTGAAAAACCCTTTCACACAGCTTGGAGTGGTGACATGGATCCAATGAGACAGAGGAGAGGGACCCAGTACTTTAAAGTAACCTAGCAGCACGGCACATGTTCCCACCCCCACCCGACATGCTTTTGCGGTCCTTCCTGGGGGGATCCCCCTTTGCTAGAGCGGAGCTGCCTTGCCTCTATCCTTCACTCTGTCTCTCAGTCTCTGAATCATCACTGCAAGCCATGCAGAAGCACCTTGCCACATTGGGACTGAGGAGAAAGCTTTTCCTGAAGTGGACTGTGTGTGTACACACTGAACTCCAAATGAACTGCTGGGGATAAAATATTAAAGGTGCAGATGGAGCTGTCCAGATGATAAGAACTGCTTGTGACGTGTCATGATCCAAGAGGCCTTGTATTGAAGCTATCTCAAGCATACTAATGGCTCCCCCCCACCACTCATTACTTCCATGTTTTCCTTTCATGGAGCTAATACCCCCTGTGCCCAGAGACTGGGCAACTTCTGCCTAAGAACAAGGATCTAAATGCCTTCCACCAGTGCTTGTTTTCAGTCCGAATTTAAAGCCTGTTTCAGCCAGGAGCAAAAGAAACCCAAATAAAACCAAACAAACAGGAAAAGCAAGAAAAGAAGGAGATGAAACAAAAGGACGAGAAAAAAAGCATGACCACCCTAGGTCAAAACTAATGTTACTTGGCACAAACATGGCTTGGGTGGCGGGTGGGGATCCAGACACGAGCCAAAGCAACACTGTTTTCTCTCCTTTTCTTTGCTCATGTGCCTTTTCTCCTCCTCCCTGGCTCCCTCATTGACAAGGACAAAGCCAATTTGTAGAGAAACCAGGGTCACGGATGGTGTAGACAAACCTTGCTCCTGCATGTTCCCCTGAGATGCCCCTTTCCACAGTGCTTTGTCTTTTTGAGTCAATTGTTGCACAGTATCAGAGGAGCGGTGGGCAATGCCCGAGCCAGTGCTGCAAAACCTCATTCCCGTCACATACTAGCTCTGCTACAATACATTAGCTCCTCACAGGGTCATGATTCTATCTCTCTGGTCATCACCACCGGGATCCTGATCATCATTTCCACTGTGGACGCATTTTTCACACAAATCACAATATAAGAACAATGAGGGTCTAATTTAGGGAAAGGAAACATATTCCTGTGTGGCTGACAGAGCATTTGCTGAGACAGAGAGAAATGTGTGTTTGTTTTAATACAATGTTAGCTTTTCTTTAATTACACACTCACGCGCTCAAAGCCCGTGCTGAGAAGAATAGAAAAAGAAAAAAAATCAATAAAAACAACAACAACAAAAAACAGGCTTTTCGCCATTTACTCAAAAACATTTCAATCCGACACGGGCCTTCGTACGGTCTTCTATGCACTTCCTCCTCCATTTTTTAAATGCTACATTGAGTTCCAATGTCTCTTTTTGAAAAAACTGTGAAATGCAGTCTACTGAGCAGATTCGTCTTTTATTTATTGTGTTACCACACAGACAAAGAGCTGTACTATATCTTTACTCTGATAGCTCCTAGCGGGCTGCCAGTGGTGTGCAGAGACTCGCTGGAATTTGACATGGGTGCCCCCTCTCTCCAGTATATTTTCAGTGTCAGTTTGATGTTCAACAGAGGTCACTGCATCAGTAGATACAGTCCCAACCATTATGCTGGATAATGAACACAGTACTGAACAAATACCAACCGTCCTCCCTGCACAGTAGCAAGATAAGTTTGCAGAGCTTCCTCATCCCTTATTGTGCACGAGGGCAAAGCAATACATGGTCTGGAGGATATATCTGAGGAATAAAACCTGCTTTTTTTGTTTGGCGCAGGGAGGTAAGACTCCCTAAGGTCTAATTCTTCTGAGCCTCTCTGATGGAGCGGGAGATAATAATGTCATGACCAGTAAATAATTGCATGCCCCAATGGGACATATGTCATTACAATATGCTATATGTCCTTCACCCTGATGGTCCTTGACCAAACAGAGAGGAGCCTTTGCGTTTCTCCTTCTCCCCTACGCTGTCATCTGCTATTTACTAAAGGCAGATAAACAGACAAGGAGGCCGATGCAGAGGAGGAAAAAAAAGGAGCTATAAAATCTTACCCTGGCATCTTGCTGTTACAGTATGTGCTGCAAAATGCACCTTGAAGGTATTTTTGAATCTTTCTTGTTTCTTTATCATAAAAAAGTGTAACTGGAAGGCCATTAGGCGATGTCTGTAATATTAGATTTCATGGGAGTTGTATGAATGCAAGGTTAAAGTACACGATCAAATCCTGATCCTTGTCAGGCGGTGAGAAGCGGAGAGAATTGTTGGATGCCTCAAAATCTGTCTTTGGCGCAAAATGAACCTGTCATCACTGAAGGAGACTGGGGAGCAAAAATCCGTCTGACTTCTCCTTCAGTTCAACCATCTCACTTCCTTTATCTCTCTCCTTCATCGCTTTCATCTCACCCTCTCAGTCCCTTCCTCACTCTGTCAGTCTCAGTATTCATGAAAAAAAATAAAAAACAGCTTACCATGATGATAAAGGTGACAGGTCCTATAAAACTCCATATGAAATGATTGTCCACACTTAGCCAGCACCTATGACAAAGAAATGCACACTTCAGCCTCTGGCAGCACACGCTACAAATACAACATCAGTCTTGTCTTATGCTCCTGCAGCCAAATAATAATGGAAAGAAGAAAATGTTCTGGTCACTTGGGCTGATGACATTGAGTGTGTAATTCCTAGTCAATACTTAACTTGGGAGCACTGTCAATCGTTCTTTTTTTTACATATTGAACATTACTACAGTTATACTAAACAGAGCAAAGACCCCAAGTAGCTCCTCTTGATAGCTGGGTCTCGGCTGAGATATGGCCATTAATCTATGTAAAAGGCCTTTTCTGCACAGTGCTCTTCTCTTTAAGAGAGCATTTACAAACAAGAGGTCACAGGAGGGTCTTTAAGCAGAAAGGCATTAATGTAGCTGTGGCCCCTCTGAAACCACAGTGTTGAGTCTGTCAGCCACTTTGAAATGACATAAAAAATTGAACAGCTGCCCATAGCTGGCAAAAGGAGCTCAAATGTTTTGGTGTAGTCTCCAGGGATGCACATAAGGCGTTAGCAGAAATGATGAGTAGATTTTCTTTTCAAAAGCCGCCACATGCAGACACAGCAGGTACGCCCACACAGTGTAGCATCCAGCGTGTCTGCTCTGCATTTCCAAGGATTTGTTCGGAAAGCTGCACTTACGCTTTCTCGGTCCCATAGCTCCTGTAATCGATGGCTGCGGAGACGCCGACCACGATGGCAGGGAACAGGTAACCAGACACATAGTAGTACTTTTTCCGGGAGTATTCGCTCTCGAAGACCTCCACCAGCATGAGGTACAGCTGGACCCCCTCAAGACACATCCAAGAGAAGGAAGCCAGGAAGAAGAAGTGGAGGATCCCCGCAATGATGGCGCATCCAATCTGAGTAAGAACAATAACCCATTTAGAAATTTAAATAATATGTATTCAAGAAAAAACAAGACTAAACAATATCAGTTTCCATAAAGTGATGATTTTTTTAGATTAACTTACAAAAATGATTTAAACATCTCCACTGCACTTTCTTTATTGAAAATTGTATATCATATACCCCATCGTTTATTAAAACCCACTGAAAAGATGACATTTAGCGCATTCACCCATTCAGTGGAACACATATCAGAGAAACTGAAGAAAAAAGGTAATGAATATTCATTCACCACATGGGCTCTGACTATGCACAGGTTTAACTTTCCATCAGCATGGTAGAAATTTAAATGGCATTCGTTTTGTAAGGTTAGAGTTAGTAGATTTAATCATTCAACTCAGAATGTGAAGCTTTCAATCCCAGGTGTATGCTGGAAAAATGTTTTGGTGTCTTTCAGATTGGAGGGAAAATGAAGGTGAAAAAAGTGGGGGAAAATGGTATGGGTGTGGGCTCAACCATGGCAACTATGCCTTTAAGTGAAAGAGGAAAAAAGACCTGTCAAGTGGAAGACATGGCCCCTTAGTAATCTATATTAATGGTGCTGTCCCACTCATGTCATGTCAGGGACAAGCATAGAAGGTTAGAAACAAACTATGCTTAAAGTCTCATCCATTTCACTCTGAAAGGGTCTTTTGTTTTGTTTTGGGGGGTGATAGGAGATAAAGTGAGTGGGAATGAATCAAAACCAAATCAATAGGGTGCAATCGTTCCGGCTTACCCCAGCTTTCGTCATATCGATACCAATTAGGAATATTAACTCCGCGATGAAGAGATTGATGCACAAGTTCTTGTGGATGGTGTTGCGATCGCTTTGCAGGCCCCGGAAGAAGCAGAAGGTGAAGATGCTGATGGCGAGGCAGACGAGGGACACCACGATCCCAACGCGAGTGATGACCCTCAGAAGCAGCTCGTGCACCGTGCCGTTAACCTGGAAGAAATAAAAGGTAAAACATGTTTCTGAAAATTAGCATGCTTTTCTTTCAGCTCTGTGATGAATCTTTTCATGCCTCAAATTATGTGACCTAATTAGAAGCACTAAACTTCCTTTATAAAATATATTGAATGAGTGAGTGATTAAGAACAAGTAGGGAAAGTTATATTGGCCTATATATATATATAGACTGAAAATCATATATAGATATATCTGATGGGACCACAAGATGATCAAAGGGATAAAAAACATCTTTCTCCTTCTCAAAATTATGTTTATTTTATTCTGAGTTTTCCTGATTTTCTTTCTTGAGATTCACATCTTCAGGCCTTTAAAAATCATTCAAATTAAATAGCCTGAGAAGCAAAAATCACTGTTCATTCTGAAGCCATTAACTGTGAAGGAGGGTCACAAGTAGCTTTACTACATTTAGGGAATCACTAGCCAATAGTGTCGGGAACCACTGAGCTACATAATGTTACTTTACATTTTAATGAAGTGTACACACTTTTCTGTAGGACCTTTTTGTAAGGGATTGGAAGGGTTTTGTAATGTTTAGAAAATTGCTCCAGTTTGGTGAGGTAGAGAATGTGAAGTGTGTAAAACAAAGTTTTACACAATTAAACAGTGGATAAAGAAAGCAGTAGAGTGAGTGCAACAACAGTATACACAAGTCTTCTCCCTGAACCTTGTGATTACAATCTCGTAAGATTTCTATTTAAACCTAGTAAGAGGAATGTACGGTATTTTGTGTTTGCTTATGAAATACAAAAAAAAAGTATTAATTACTATAGGTGAGTTAGAAAGAAAAGACTGTTAGAGGTGGATATACCAAATCAGTGTGACATACTGAGACTTCACTGTGCGCCATGAGGATGGCAAAGTTGGTGAGATGGCTGCAGGAGCAGGTGGTGTGTGTTTTATTGGAGTCCAAGAGTTTGCAGCCTTGGGTGGACCAGTAACCCATCATACTCCTCTCAGAGTAATTCCAGAAGGAGCAATTGGCATTGAAGTAGTCCGCTGTCATCTGCAGATAACAAGAGATATGTTTAAGTGTCCAAATAATTGACTGCCTGAAATTGAAGTACATGTAGAACACAGAGGCCATTTACCCCCCACTCATACAAAGTATTTTTCTGCACTGATATGGATGAGGATTTTTCACTTCACAGCTCTTATGAAGCAATTCATATGTTGTATCTCATTTGGCACATGCTTGCCAAATCAACCGAAGCATAGCTGGGTATATGGGGCCTTAATAACAGAGAAGCATAATTGTTAGACGGCATGTCTTTGGAATTGCACAATTTCTCTGATAAAGAATGGATTCCCACATGGCCCTCTGGGAACTCTAGTGACAACTTTAAAAGACGAAAGATAATTGGTGCTCCAGTAATTTCATCCTAGATTGTACGGCTAATCTAGGAGTTAATTTCCCCCACTATAAAAGAAAATGGGTATCATTTATATCCCAATGTTGATTAAAGAATTAGTTTTCATTAAGAATTCACTTAGGTTCTAAAGACTCCTTTAATTTGATGTTCAATGACTTAAATAAACTGCCGACTGACCTAGCCAGACATTTACAATTCAAATTGCAGATCTCTGTCTACTCTGGATGTCCCCTCCTGGTGTTTTTTAATATGACCTCTCCATTCACTCCAGCAGGGAGACTCACATTACTGTGCTTCAGGGTAAAAATCACCGGGTCATTAATGAATACACGGCTGGACTCTTTGTTGATTGAGGCAGCAATGATGTCGGAGTTGACGGCCACCGACACGTTGCGGCTGGAACCCTCGTTGGCCATCTTGATGGTGGCGTTTTCTGCGCTGAGGAACTGGCTCAGATTTTTGTAGAGCACAAAAACCAGCTTGGCAACCCCTGCAGGGAAAAATATGTGGACAGGCATCAGCAGAGGAGAAAAAGAAGCTTAGCCAATGTACGAAGAAAACTGTGGCAAAATATGCACAAGAAGAGGACAAAAAACATTCAAACAAACATCCAATATGTATAAAGATAACTCAATTTATAATGTCTGTTTAGAATATTCAAGGAACTGCAAGACTAAGAGAAAGATGAGTGAGCGAGACATAAAGTTTTAAAAAAAATTGCCTCTCATTTTTCAGCCAAAATCTCAAGGAACCTTTGTTGTGTGCTTCTACGCTAATAGAGACAGAATCTTCTCCTTTGCAAGTAAACAAGATTAAAAGCAAAAGTCAAACACACATGCATACATTCCCCAGTTTCTCACACAATGAATAAGCACGTCATTGCTCTTAGAGACACAGAACTATCTTGACTAAGATTCTCTTTCTTTCTTTTCTTTTACAGGTGCTATGGGAAAATTACTTCCTCGATACGTTTAAGAGAGCTTACCGTTCCGACTGTTGAGCTTGACAGTGTTGGCCGACAGCTGGATTGAGATACCATCCTTGCTGGATTGTGGAAATTTAAAATCCTGGACTTGGCCATCCGTGCTGAGTACATACACATCCAGGACTGCCATGTGCAGAAAGGCAGAGGACAGTTTAGAGAAGAAAGATGAAAGGACAGGAGAATGAGATATTGGTCATTTCAGACTGTTTGACTTAGACCCAAGGGCATTAAAACGAAACAGTGAAGAATACTGATGCCAAAGCGCTCGTCCTGACATTTCTACGCTAACTGAAATGTTGACATGGACCAAAGGACATATCAACGACTCAAACACTAAATCTTTGTGACAGTGAGCTACACAATAAAAACGTCAATCACAAAGTGATAATTTAAGCCTTGTGAGAATCTTACTAATATGAATAAAACAACACTGCAGGGAAAAAACAACTAAGGATAAACCTTCCTTATATGGTCTAACAGCAGAAGAAAATGAGAGAAGGAGGCTGAGGATAAACAATGTATGTTTTCTGACTCCACAGCAGGCTAATGTTCACATTAATGTATAGAGTTACAAGGTCTAGACGCATACATTTATTAACTAAGCGTGCGCAATCAGAGAATCCAGTCTATTTAATTGTCTGATATTCATCACTTTGTCAGTAAGCGACTCGTTAAACCTAATATGCGTTGTTTTTCTGTTCCCTCGAGGTTTAAGGGGCTTATTATGAAAACAAAGTCCTTTTTTATGTGGCGGCCTTGTTTTCCTATCACAAGAGTCACTCTCTCAATGAACTGAAAGTAATCAAATTAACTGAGCTCGCATCAGTCGAGAACACTTGTCATTTGCTTACCACAAAGTCTTGTTTTACTTACTTATATTGTCTGCCGGAACTTTGACAATGGCGGGTTCCATAAGGTTGTCGGCAAGGACAAAGGCCCCTTCCTCCAAAGTATCTAGTAACATGGTGGCTGCGTGCGTTTGCTCCGTGCTGTTCATGTCTTTCCAGGACACCAATGCCTCCGGTCGCAGGAGGTTATCTACCGTGTCCACAATGGCCTGTGTCGAACCAGACAAACAAATACGCACACAAACAAAAACAAAGATACTTGAGTACCTCACAAAATCAATTACTTTCGCAAGCATAAGTGGTGACATGCGGACACTGAAATGAAATAGATGAAATGCTGATGGGTCACATCTGTAAGGATTAAAATGAATGTGATAGGGGGAAAAAACCTGAAAGGACATTAATTTTTTGATTGTATATATGACGTTTACTGAATAAATATTAACTGTATTGAATGTGAAGGAAAAACTGAAGAGGCAGGGAAGAACAAGAGCGTCACTGGAGGTGGTTTCTTTTTCAAGGACATTTCATCTGGGCGGACACTTAGGGTAACCGTCTGTTGAGCCTATGAGGTCCAATAACGGGATATTAAGAGATGGCCAGATGAAAGTCAAAGGACCAAAAGCTGTCCTCAATTAAAATTCTCTGATTGCAAAGTTCAGCCTTCAGCATGTAGAAACTTTCTTTTCCTTCAACTTTTGACCTGCAGTCAACTCGCTCGACAAAAAAGACTAAGAAAGGACATGGAAATGTGTGCAAAACAAACCAAAATAACTTGTTAAATTATTTAATTGAACACTATCCTTTTACGCAAACCCTTTTCCAGCCTCACACTTTCTGTCACCTGAACAGCTCAGGGCCGACAGCGGATAAATTGGGCGTAGCATCCAGACGACGCTTGGTTTTCTTCAGGAAATAATCAAATCAATGTGTCTAATCAGGTAATCAATGCCGGTGAAGGCTGGTGGGAAGGGTGGGGAGCTGCTATAGTGATGTTGCATCAAGTATGGCAGATGGCAGATATCGCTGACTCAACGATCTCTGTCCCGGATCCTCTCAGGCTGTCATTAGCCATTTACATTGACACAACCTCTCTAACACTGTCGCTACATCTGACTTCAAATCTACATGTTGTGACTTTAAAAAAACAAAATGATGATGTGACATTTTGGGGAGGGGGCGTGAGTACATACATGTATTTTTTTCGTTTTCCTTCTTTGTTTTTATGAGTGCACGGCCACTGAATGGCTAATTAGCTCGATCCATTTTAATACCCTCCCGAAGGAGAGATCTGGATTGAGGGGGGTGACTTTGGTGTCAGGTGGAGGACACTGATCTCCCTAATGGTAGAGGGATATATATGGCCAAAATACTTTGATGTATGAACCCAACCGTATAGCATTCGAGGAAGAGGGGAAAAATGGTTTGACCTGGCTAACCCTATTAACCAGATAGAACTGAAGATTTGCACCTTTAATTTATGAAACAAATGACTTCTAACACCTAAAACCAATGTCCTTGTGAAACAAGAGCCACAATTTTCACTTAACATGCGGGGAAAGGTCAGGTGATGGTCCATGAAAAAAAAAAGGTTTGAAGAAGTGAACTGTGTTTGATGCAATATTCAGAAGCGTTTTATATTGAAGGCAGCCTCTTGTATAAAAGCAGATATTGCAACAAAGCAGCAAATCCTTCAGCAAATGAATAATGAAAGGGATGTAAGAACAGGATGTTTGTTTGAGTCGTGGTGTTATGCATCCACACGTGCAATCTTGGGTAAACACTAAGAAAACATACAATCGAAAAAAACTGAATGAAAACAAAATACACCATTGCTGTCAATGCATAGTGGGGGGAAAAACACAGAAACACATCCATGTAAAGAAGCCACCTCAGGAAATGGAGATGACTTCTCTTTGATTTAGAAAGTATGATTGCATCTGGGTGTAAGGCAATTACTCAAAAAAGCAGGAAGCACAGGGAGGAGGGAGTACATGACAGTGCATAGGGTACATGCTGCTGAACTGGGGCCAGGGCGTATACAGTAGCACAGAAATAGAGTAGGCAGCAAGCAGAGTGGGCAGAAGCATTACTTCAGTACCTTCATGTATGCCCTGCATGTCCTTTCTCGTTTTTGAAGCTTTTTTATTAGAAAAGAAAAAGAACAGATAAAAAATAGAGACACATAATTTGCACAAGTTCATGAGCTTGAGTAAAGGCTTTGTAGAAACAAAGGCCTGACAGAGTGGCCGATATATAAAGTAACTCCTGCTTCTTGTGCTGATGACCTGCTTACCTGGAGGTCGAAGAGTAAAAGTGCTTTAGCTCATATTTATGACATGCTGTATTTTCCTCTCAGAGCCCTCTGACACATCAGAGAAGTGTCACGCTTGGCAGAGCCAAATTATGGCCAATACCACAAAAGTACAAATACTACAACAAATACAGATCATGATGTGCCAGTCAGAGTCTAAAATAACATAAGTGCTTTTTTGTTTTGTTTTGTCTGTCTCACAGATTTGCTGAACTTGAAAAGAAAAAGAAAGAATGCATGTGACAAACAATAACAACAACTGTACATATTACTGTATTATTTTGGGGAACACTGTATTCCCTTCTCCATCTGTCATTAAAAAGCATTAACTTGTCAGTGAAGAGTGATGCAGCAAGAGAGGCATTTCTTTCTGGTGGATCTAGTTACCTTGTTGAAGCTCCGCCCTGCAGAGTCCTTCTCGCTGGGTCTGAGCTCCTGCAGCTGAGCATCCAGGATGTCCACCAGCTGCTCCATCAGGCGCACCGAGGAGCTGACGTCCCCTGCAAAGATGGGGCCTTTGGTGTGCTTGGCTAACTCGTTGGCCAAGTTAGCTGCGTTTTCACCGCTGCGGATCTGCAGGGGGAGAGAGTGAATAATGTTCACGAGAATGCAACAAGACAGACTTGGAGGGTTCTTTAGAGCCCTGTTTCTGACATCAAGTCACACTTGAATAAGTCCTTGAAATGGCAGTTACAAAAAGAAGAGATTTTCTTCATGTAGAAGTTGCCATGGTGGCAGCAAAAAAAAACAAAACAGGCTCTCATAGATGTAACAGCAGATACAGACAGCAGCTCTCTGACACACATTATGCAGGATAGAAAAACTGTTTACTTTGCATGTAAAATGCCTTTAACTTGGAGTCAAATGTAATCATTCCTACATAACTGGGGTCATATTAAAGGCATACCAATACGTAATATGACTATATGTATACTACGAACATGTATAATATAGGTTTCCATAATATATAAGCATTTGCAGTCTTCATTTTGCAGTTTTTTGTACCAAGTCCTCAATTCCAGACATTTTTATAGCTGACAAGTTACATCAGTGCTGCAATCCTTTACAAGGGTGTGTTTACATTTTTTTATGTACCCCCCTATGTTTTTAAGAAATACATTACAGTGAGGCAGAGCACATACAAACCTTTTGGGCTACTTGGTTGACCCAGTGGGAGGTACAGTTGCTGAGATCAGGGCCCTTCGGGTGCCAGGCCCCAGTGGAAAGGACACATAAATAAGAGGCTGTGCCTGACAGGGAAAACAAGAACAGAATAGTCAAGTTCAATCAAGTCAAATCAAATTTATTTTCACATGAAGTTGGGACGTGATGTTTGTAGGACAACAAAGGACAAGGAAATAAAAAGAGGACACTGCACACAAACAAGAAATTTACAAACATGCAAATGCCTACATATTATACAAATCTGAAGTCAGGGAATGTCTGCTTGTGTGTGCACACAGAAATATCAGCCCTGAAGGATATTTTGTTTAATTCACTGTGCTAGTCTGGTAAGACTGTTGCCGTCAGAGGGCAAATTAAACTGAAATTGTTGCATACAGTAAACTCCAAACATGTAAAGTCACCAATTTTATTCTTTTTCTGAAACTATTTCCAGCAGCCTGCTCCTGTTTTTGCAAACAATTTTCTGTCCTGTCCTAATTAGCCGTGTGCCTGATGAACTCTGAGTGCTAACACGATTTCACACACAATCCAACGAGGGATGCACGTCCCCACGCAAGCTGCGGGAAAAACAGCTGAGCCTGCTCCTCTACAACACAACCATTACAGATTGCTAAATCATGTTTCGACCTGGAATGACACAACTAAAACCTAACACTATTATAAACAGTCTTCACTGATTCCATGCACGTCTACTTAACATAGTGCTCTTTATAGATTAAAAAAACATCCTTGTATGCAAGAATATCAGACAAATCTAACAAACTCAGGGATGTTCAATGGGATGCTTTAGGTCATATTGAAAGCAGCAAGCATGCTGCCCTGAGGTGAGAGCCCTGTTTACCTCGTGTTCCTTTGGGGCAAGGTCGCTCCACGAGCATGCCCCTCTGGGTCTGAGGCCACATTATGTCTCTTTTCTCTGTGGCCTGGCAGAAGCGCTCAGGTAAAGGGAAGGACTCGAGGGGCGGAGGGGAAGTAGTCTGCGGAATCACGGGAGGCGGCTTGGGCGCTCCCCTGCTGCCCTCCTTGAGCCCTGTTGTGGTGGTAGTGTTGGTCACACCCCCGTGCACTGTGGTGGTTGTTGTGGTGGTGGTTGTAGTTCTCTGAGGCAGAGGGGACGAGGTTACTTCTGACAGTGGTGGAGCTGTGAAGAGACAGAGGGTACACAGGCATTATGTTTAGGTAGAGCACTGTTACGTGATGGTGTGGATAAAGATATACAAATCAAAACCAAGTGGTAGCTTGACCCGCGGTTGCAGTGTGAGGTCAGCTCATTAATGTGGCACCCCTGGGGCACATAATGTGGATTATATCAAGTATTATGCTAAGACTATTTTGGCAGGTATTCAAACCTTGACCTACTGGTGGGCAGATGCCCTCATGTACCACTAAACCTTAAAAGTGCCCTCTGTAAGTAACATTCCTAATTTTTTTTCTCAACATGCTCAACACTGTAATGCTTATACGTCCAAGTATCCTGTTGTGTAAATTGCTGCTAAGTGCTTTGTGCAACAAGCGTATTTGCCTTCCCGTTGACTATGGCTTATCCAAGGCACTCAGTCTGCAGTGAACAAGACAATAATTACAGTAACATCCTCCTGCCTGGCAATCATTCTTGCCTGGGAGATTTTGTGGCATGGCTGATTAAATTTCACTAGTGCAACACAGAACCTGTATGTGTAGCCATGGTGCCCGAACATTCATTTTACAGTTGTTTCTTACTACAACTCATACTCTGATAAAGCAGGTGTGCAGTAACTCATGCAATGCCCCAGGCAAAAACAATATGTTTCAGTCCTGGGAAAGGAGAAAATAGTGCACTCCTTACATTTAACATGAGCCACTAAGGAAAAACTATGAAGACATTTTTCATGTGATACACCAGAGAAGCGTGAGAAGCAGTGTAATTACATTTCATAAAAGTCGAACATAAGGGAGTTTCATAGATGAAATGTTGACGTTAACTATTTGATATAAACCTGCTCCACGAAAATAAAGCAGGACCCCCCCTCCTCCGTCCCCCAAAAGATATTTGGTTGAATTTAAAAGGATAAGCTATATCAATCAAAGGAGCTCTGATTGGAATGCAATGTGCATACTGAATCTAATCGCATTTGAGCACTTTGATTTCCTCCATTAGGCTGTCTGTAGAGCATGCAGAGAATGTGAAGAGGTGCTGTTACACTGCTTGAGCTGAGCACAGTTGTTCTCAGCAGTACAACCGGTAGTGAAAACACTGTAGAGACAGAGCGAGTCGAAGAGAGGAGAGAGGACAGGGGAAATAGAGAGAGGGGGATGGGGGAAAATAGACGCGCGCATAGAAGACGATGACAGGATAATTCAGAAACAATGGGGCCAAGCTGGAGAATGAGAAGACAGTTTCTGTCTTCCAGTGGATTGGAGGAGAGGCAGTCAGACCCCAGGCAGCAACACCTCCATATCTATTGCCTCCATTGGATAATGGGTCTGGCTGATAGCAGAAACCCCCCCACTGACCCCCCCAACACACACACACACACACACACACACACACACACACACACACACACACCAGTACTATCACCATAGGCCCCACGGTATGGATGAGAGGCTTCAGCACAGTTGAGCTGAAGGGAAATCGCCTTTGAGTCTGGCTGCTACCTGTAGCGAATTAGGCTCCATTGACCAGAGCAGATGAAATGTGTGTGCTCCCTCCTGGTGATGGGGGTATAGAACTCTATACAGACAAACGCGCGCATGCAAACACACAAGCAGGTGACATGAAGGTGTACACAGCTGACTGGCTGTTTTGACACTGAGCTGAGATTTGGCTGGCTGGCTGGCTTCACCTCAGCCTCCTCTTCTCTTGTCTCTCCTCCCCCAACTATATATGTTTACTCAACACAGTGAAATTCTCAGCTACACCGCCTGTCACAGTGGTTGAGAGACAACCTGTGCTTAGTGTCCTTTCAGTACCAGCATTTAGCTGGCTGGGAGAAATGCCTGTCTCTATACCCCTTTATTGCTATATCCCTTGTTTTTTCATGACTCACTGAGAAGACTCACAGAGATGAAAGCAATAGTCACACAAAAAAAATTATGGTTAAGTTTACACACTACAGCATGTAACACAGCGGCTCCGTCAAAAGAAAATGAATGTGTGTAAATTATTATCATTTCTTTTTAAACATCTGGGTCAGGGTTTCTTGGCAAACTTCCCGAAGATTCCCAAGAAACTGTGGGGCCCTTTAAAGGTTTCTCATTTCCAAAGTATGAAAGATGATAATGATAAGATCCCAGTCTCCATGGGTGGGGAGTTTAGAATCCAGACAGAAATAAAATGAAAATGAATCGCTGTTCGGCAGCATGATTTAAGATAAAGGCCTCGCAACCACGGCCAATAAATCAAAGCGGCATCTGCTGTAATCCAAGCACATTCCTTTAGCATGTCAACTAACAACTGTATCTTGTCTACACCCCTCACTCAAGAGGGCTGCTTGTCATGGCTCGCTGGGATGTTGAGCTCCGTGCTCTAGTTACAACATGTACAATGAAATCTCTTTTAAGTTGTTCCTTTTTTTCACTTTCCGTTGCTACCTGCTATCAGTGGTGAAACTGTGGGAGTAATTAATGTTAGACCTGTTTAAATCCATATAATGGGGTTGGCTCTCCCAAAGCATTCCATTGGAAGGGATTGCCCCTCTGGATAGCTTTTTTAGAAAGGGGTGTGGGGTGGATTTGCTAAACCAATATCTGTGCTGCACGAGACAGAAAAGCTGTGCTGGCATTGCTAAAAATTGGCGTTCTCAGTGTGCACCATCATAGAATACTATCTACTTTAAAGAGCTTCGTTAACAGGAGATATTATGAAATGGACATCAGTAAAAGGGCAAAAAATAATCCTATTTCATATTTATAATGCAAACTAATCTTCTCTCTCAAACTAATCTCTTTCCTGTGTGAAATAGAGGCTAATGTGAATGTAGGCTAAACTTCCCAGAGAGATTCGTGCATAAACAATGCCACCTCTCTGACCACCACTGTTCCCGTGTATATAGCGTGTCAGCCCGTAATCCTGCCTTCAACACAATAATCTTATTACCTTTATGCCATAGCTTGGTTTAATTTGATCCAATAAAAGCTGTGTGGAATTAACCCACAGACACTCCTCTCAGGCAGTCACTTCTTCACAGAGATGTCTAAGTGGATAAGTTTATAAGCAGTCACTGTGAGGGATGGGTATTGATCTGATAGTAGTGCTGCAGCAGCCTTTTCCATACCTTTTGTGATTCATAACATGGACCAAATAGTTCTGCTTTCTACTGTGGCAACACATGCCAGACACCGCTGAATACGTTCCCTATGCAATATCCTTTTGATTATGACAAAGAAGCAAACCCCACATTTAGGCAATATAGAGAAACCAGGACAGGATCCTTGATTATTATGTCTCTGCTGCACTCAAGCCCAAGGGGAACCTTCAATTAGCTGTCATAGAGTGTAAGCGCATGGAGTGATATTCTCCAAAGTACAGCCAATAGTCGGGACAGACTTATTCATAACATTTTTTTCCCGACACCCACACATTGTTGCACTTGAATGTATCTCGGTGGTTCTTTTATTACCGCTGGGGTTACAGGTCTGGGGCTGATCACAGACAATGTGATGGTAATCCAGGAGAGGAAAAAGGCGAGAGGAGCATGGCTTGCCAAGTGTTTTCAGTGCATATGCATACACGCAAGCACTCAGGAACACACACAACACCCACACATACACACACACACACACACCAACACACGCACACACGGAGCACAGATGAGACTTTACCAGGACTCTGTAGTCATGCCGGGGTGACAAATGAAAACCGACAGTGTGTGTGTCTTTTATATTATGTTTAATGGCTTCACTTTCAGTAGGCACCGCATGGTTGTTCATCAGAGTAATGTTTCATACACATTACCAGGTGCTGTTTATCTTGTGAGGGAGGGGGAAAAATGGTAAGGGAACACACATTTAGCATTTGTTTCAGCTAATTTGCCACATAAAAAGTTAAAAGAATCATCAGATCTAACTCGTTCCCCTCCTCTATCCCCTGCTCTGTCATGGAATAATCTCGTGGTGATGTGAAGCGAGGCTGTTTAGGAGATTCACCTCTTTGTTCCCATCTTGTGGGAGACTTACTCCTTGCTAAGGTAAAAGAATCATGTCTTTTGTACACTGTGAAATGGTCCTGATGATGTCACCTCCTAATGGATGAGGAAAAGCAAAAGTTAACAAGTCAGTGGAACCTAAAACAATTCAGTCTGTTTCTGCCATCAGCACGGGGCCACACAGTCTTTGTGAGGGGACCAAGGGAATATAGTGGATAGAAATAACACATTAGCTTTCAAGTCATTCAGCACGGAGCGTAGGTTAATTGAAATAAGGTGTTGAACTATGAAAAAACAAAGTGTAAATTATTTCCTCTGCTAATGCAGCCACTGACAAATCTCTGTTTCAAACATGCATTTCAGTCTCTCCTCTCTAGATGCACCCTTGCTTCTAGGTTCATATGGAAATGGAGCTGTTCTTGAGTATAAAATAGTGTGATGATTTATAATACGTTTGTGATGTATTTTGATATCTACCAATAATAACAATAATACACAAAGGAAATTGGATTACACGTCCTTCACTCTGCCCTGCATTTGTAGCTGTGGATGGGAACACGGCGCATGATTGCTTGTGTATCAGCAGTAAATATGAAGAAAGCTGAGTGAAAATTCGTATAATTTCCCATGAGTCATGTCCTTGTGACGGTGTGTACAGTATACGTCCATGTTTTAGGGCACAAAACCTAATAGCTGGATTATGTTATTTACTGCTGTCTCCAATATTTCTCTTTCCCACAATACAAACGCATTGATTCATATGGACACAGGCAGGCAGAGTGCAATCCGACACACACACACACACTTATAAACACATGTACATACTCATATACACCCTCACACAGGGAATGACACCAAAGTACAGAGAACAGACATAGCAGCTGCCAGACTACAGCCAGCTCTTTTTTTTTTTCTTAGCAGCTTTCTCTGTACTGTACGTGCCTCAAATTTCAAGCATTAACTCTAGGTGTGCCAAGCGGTCTGATATCTAATGCCGTGCACACAGGAGGGTGTCTGTATAGAGGTGTTCATTTACACACACATGCAGATACACTTTCAAACAGATGCACATACATAAGAATGCAAGCACACGCACACATTAACACAGCCGTGTAGAACAAAAAGCACACAAACCCGATTAGAGAAACACAGACACAATAATCAGGCCTGTGTGAAATAAATCTCCTCAAAGGCTTGTGTCAGGGAGTGATGGGGGACCATTGTGATGTCTGAGTAATAATTCTTTTAATACGCCTTGTTTCACTGTCAGACTGTAATCAAACAAGAGACTGTGGATCCCCTTGGCTATAGGGCTCAGTGTAACCATAATCACACCCCCCTCCTCTCTCTTTTATGTAAAACAACTCTTTGTGACATTCTAAATCATAACCCCGGGTTTGCTGTTGCCCACATACTTGGGCGCTGTCAGTGCAGATCATTTGGCTATACAGTAGTTCCAGGAGAAGTGGGAACTGGCTAGGAATATCTGAAAACATTATCTTGAGGTGCGTTTTTGGATAAGAGGTGAAATGTTCTTCCTTGTCTGGCAACAAGTGGCCCTTATGTCTGATGACATTCAGTGCTGTATGAGCGACTGAGATCATGATCAGATTTCAGATGAAACAGGTGACCTCCTGACCTCATGTGCTGAAAAGCCTTTACTGCCACCAGACACCGGGTGGTTATGTATTATACCAGGATGTAATGTCAGAGACATTGTGAACAAGACTGTAAATCCCCATCATGGGATTTCCCCCCTTTTATCGTCCCAGTTAAATTCACCCCTACATCGTAATCAAGAATGAGACCAGTGGGTCACGATGTAGACAGAATAACGTCACGGTGTGTCATAAAACGGTGGTTAAAAAAGGCTACAAGGGAGGAATAAAGAATGGAAGCTGGCATATAGGGAGATCCTGCAGTCTGGCAGTATGGAAGGAGGTATTTAGCGAAAGATACACTCCAAAGTACCCTAACATCCCAGAAATTCTTCCCAGCTTACACAGAATAAAGGTCAAAATATCATCAGTAAGCAGGAAAAATTCTGGGATTTAGGGACTATAACAAAATAAGGGGTTTGTTGAATTAACCTGTCACAGCTACCAACACACATACATGTCCCTTTAGCGGGTTTTTACACAGATCCTGGGCTGTTTTCTGCAGATTGTTGTGTACAGTGAGGTGTTTGATTTGGTCTGATCCTGGCTAGTCAGGCTTGTGTAGTCAGCCAACATCGGTGTGATCCTGAAAACAACCAACAGGAGTTCAGATGGACAGGAATGAAGTTGAGAAAGAGCCAGCGAGAAGTTGTTTCTAACAACTTTCTCTCAAATAGCAAGTTTCCATCAGTAGGAGTTCCCAGCTTCACTTGGCAAAAAGTCTGGACAAATTAAAATGTGCATGATGGAAGTCTTTGTCCTGTTGTTGTGTGTGTACAGTTTCCCAAAAGGCACAGCTAAGGATTTACTTAAATCCTGTCATTTAGTGTGCACTACTGTCATTGGGCATGATGTGAACAGTCTGAATTAGGCTTTAGCCTGACTTCAGGAGAGAAGCCAAACATACGCATACACAGTATGTGTACGCATGCAAATATCCAGATGTAGGTCACAGTTCATGGGTGATCATGGAGGAGGACTAAGACAAACAATGGGAGTCTACAGGCAGAAGAAAGGTACAAGAAAAATAAAAAAAGAAGTGAACCCAATAGAGAGATGAAAAGAGATTAAATGAAAGAGAGAGACAAAAAGATGGAAGCAGACAGAGAAAGAAACAACAAGATCGAGAATATGACAGGAGGACAGAAAAACAAAAACAAAAAGGGTGATTTTCCACATCAATATCTTCTCTCTTCACACTGCTGTGTCCACTTGGGCAGCTGACAGAGGGTTGGGGAGGGGTGGGGGGGTGGGGGGTGGGGTTGTTGTCGTCAAGGCAAACAAACAAATTGGCCGTTTTTAACACATCCTGATCCCTGCTACTGCACCACTGGTGAGCATGTACGAGACAGAAGTGTCTGCCATTTTAAAACAGCACCTCAGATAGCTGTGAAAGCTTGATGTTGACGTTTAAAGTATCTATACATCTCTCTGCTTTCCCTGCTTTCTCTCTAAATGTTGACATGCACAGTTGACCTCTTTGTAAGCACTTCAGAAGACAGGAATGAATCATAGTGGTGCTTATTAGAGCTATGTATTCATCAGCCTATAAGAGGTGGGCTCTCTGGGGTGACTGCTAATGCCTATGACTCACAAGCATCTGTAACAGCTGAGCATTTTTGCATTGCAAAGCACTTTCATAACATACAAACGACAGGGCATTGTTTTGACCACATGCAGAGTTTTGTAAGCTAATTGGCAAGTTGCATATGCGAGCCATAATTTCAAACAAATTGGGTCATTCTCTTCCTTACGATCCCCACTTGCAAATGCATAATTTGAGGGTGCAGCAAAAATTGAAACTGTATGCAAATGTATTGACATTCGAACAATTAAAGAGGAGGTCTTGATTTGTGTGGGTGTTAACTGCAGCGCCGGGGGCTTTTATACGGAAGTGATTCAGAATCTAATTTTGCGACAAGGGATAAATAAAAGGTTTCCGAGGCTCACCTGTGTCCCATTGACGCAGCAAATAGAGACTGTTTGTGCATACTTCTAGTAAAAAATAGCTTCTGATATGCTTACTCAGTGGTTTGAGGCCACATATCGGAGCTTGGCATGAATAAACGATCCATAGAAATGGGTACATAATGAGTTTTCTCTGGGAATACCTCATTTAAATCAATTTAATCATCTTACTCACAAGGTCCAACAAAGGAAAATGTCTTTTTATGAGCTCCTATATGCAAGAAGGAAAACTGGCATGGAGCCATGGTTAAATTAATGGATTATGGCGTTGCTGGTCAAAGCCAAGAGAGAGACTTACTGACCCATTTAATGTCCACTTCCAGTGGAGCCGCTTGTTGGATGTGACCCCATCCACTCCCCCATAATCCTACAAGAGATGATCTTGCCTCAACACGAGCAATGTTATTGGACTTGACAAGAACCCAACTGTCTGCCACGCAGGGTCTCAACATCACTTTGATGTGATTGCATTCTATGACAGTGCGAATCATGTGACAGAGTTGTTTGTGCACTTGAAATTTGGGAAAAGAGGGAGTAGGACACAGTGTACAGTGTCAAATGCATAAAGTATCAATCTCACCCCCCGCAATAATGTCGTTGACTCATTCTCTGTACATGCTTTGAAATTCTCTCGAAGAAGTCAATCCCAGTAGTGTCTATATTAATAAATAAGCAATGCTCTGTTATACACAAGCTTGTGATTAGCTTCCACATGTGTGTTTGGGATGATTTGAGCAAAGCTTTCCAGTAGTTTTTTTTTTCCAAAAAGCTCAAAACACTCGTACCTTCAACTTTTAACACCACAAAAGCATTCTGATAGCTTGTTTCAATGCCTAGTGAAGCAGGCATAGAAACAAGCATAAAGATATCACAGAGAGGGCATTCGGTGACAGCCAGAAAAAAGTGCCATCATTTATGTGTCAACATCAGCCATGTGGGAGGACAAGTTTATTGACATCTTGATGATCATCCTGGACCATTCTCCCTTGCACTCATCGACTGCAACTCAACATATATTAGTCAGCGGCAGGGCCAGGCACATGTCTCATTTGTCAAGAAGAAAGAACAGTGTCCTCGTTGACATTAAAATAAAGATGTGAGAATACAGAAGCACTGCGGAGCAAACACAGTATGTCGGGAAGTATATGTTTCTTAACACGATCTACCGAAGGGGAAGTGAGTTCTTTTGGGTGCTTGGGAGATCTGACTGTCTGAATAAACAATAAATATGTTTCTCTCACATACACACACACACACATGCACATGCACAACACACACACACACACACACACACACACACACACACACAAATACCACAAAGTAGTCTTATTTCAGGGTGGATCCAGTTAAAGCCTCTGATTATTTCTCTGTCAGTAATCAGTGTCCATTCAGAAAATGAATAAATCAATTGAGTGTGCAGCCTGTCTATACACAGCTTATTCCAAGAATCCATAACGGCTAAGCTGAAAATAAAGGCTGTTGTGGAGGCTGTTGCTTGACTGTAATCAGTTGACTGTATATAAACACATCATGGCATGTAAAGACATGCTCCAATTTAAAGATAGCAGAACAGGTGCTATTATGACCACCTTTTAAAGCAGCTGTCTGCAAATGCAAGGCACTGCTTTAAATCAGCTCATTTGAATTCTCTGTATGACTGTGTGACATTATACATGACTAAAATTAGGATTGATTCTAGCACATTCCTGAGCTGCTCTAAATGTACTTGTAATATGCAAATATTTAGTATATGTCTGTATATGTATTGGCAGTTTAGAAACTTCAAACATGTTATTTACAGTTAGAAAAAATATAAATATACATTTTCACTCACTGCCTCCTCTTCATCTTAATTTTGGTTTCCAACCTGGACTATGTTCTTTGTTACGGTGAAGCTTGCCTTCGTCTGGCTTAGACTGATGCTGTTCCATTGGCTGAACCCAATTTAGCACCCCTAGCCCATGTCCTATCAATACAAAAGTGGACGAGCAAAAGCATTAATAAATACTGAGCTCTCGGATAATCTGTGGAAAAATTGCTTGACCTCTGTGGCTCATCACTGACTGCATTGAGCATTATGTGGATTTAGGATTCTGGGTGTGGAGGGGATTAGGATAATTACTGTTATTATATTCTCAGTGTAAGGACTATCACAGGCCTAGGCTAGCCTCCCCTCAGCTCTTGACAGCTAAATTAAAAACATACGCTGCTGATGTGACCCCGGATGATTGATCCCTCTCCCTTGTGTCTACCATCTCTTTCCCTCTTAGGCAGAACCGTGAATCCTTACACTCTGCCTACAGAGTGTGAAGTATTTTTTTTTAATGGCCGATGGAGATTTGGAGTTTTGAGCATCACTTGGGGAATGATCTAACCTTGCCCCAGGCCAGACTTTGCACCTGTCCGGGCATGTATGTTTCCAGAGGTGAAAATATATCTTCCTCTCTCCCTGTCTTACTCTCTTTAAAAAAAAGGGATATGCTGGCAGGGGTCCCTTGAGTCTTAGCACCAGGGACTCAGGGAACGCCCGGATGGTAAACCTTCCCAAATCCCCTAGATACTGATCCCTTATGATATGGTAACTGGCTTCGAGGTGTTGTTTACCACAGAGCCCAACTCACCTTACCCCCTGAGATGCTTTCCTAGACTCCAAAGCTTCCGTAACATATCTAGCACATATTAGATTCTAAATTAAAAATCAGTCAGCTGTGACACTTGATACATATGTGGGAAATACCAAAGGAATATCAAAGCGCACTTGACAGCAACTAAAATCACGATTTCAGCAATGCAATTTAACAATATTGTGTGCAAAAGAAATGATTGGGGGGCTGGGTTCTTACCATGAGCTGGATCAGGTGGGCCAAACTCCAGATTGTATCTCAGGATGTAAAAATTATTCCACACATATAGCTGGTTATCTCGCGGATTGTAATCCACAGCTGCAATGTACTGGTACTGGTTGGGAAAGTGGATATCAACGTATTCCCCACGGTTCTGTTTGGTATTGTAAACGTAATCAATCAGGCTCTTGCTGACCTCACTTTCATTGTCCTCATAGGTGGAGCGGACCACATAGAGTACTCCGCAAACCATGAAGGCATTGGAGGCTGAGCGCTTATCATAGGTTGTGTCCCAGGTTGCCTCAAAACGTAGTGTGTAGGGGTTCAACTGGCTGATTACCATCATACCGTTGTTCTGCTCTGTGGCGTAGATCACCCATAGCCCATTCTCATCTACTGCCAGGTCAATGTCTGTTTTACCACCCCACTTGTAGGGCGACGTGTCGTGGTAGTTCGCATTATTGATGATTGCCTCACCACTTTTGATTCGAGTCCGCAGGTCAAACTTCACAATGTTGCGGGTACGCTCCTTGTTGAAAAACACGGCCCCATCATACACCACAAATCCAGTCCCATCCACCCGGTGGGGCAGCTTATAGGTAATGGTTTGTCGGGCATTTTGGAAGTCATCCAGGGAGGAATACTCAATGAGAGTGTCTGTCCGATAAGGAGTCCAAGGCATGAAGTAGATTTTGTCGCCGGCTTGCAGTGGATCTTTGCACCAGGCGCCAGCTTGTTGCTCCGCTTCAAATAGAAAGGAAGGATCACCGACAGCTTTCAGAGTCCCAGGACAAAGAAAAACTAGTAATGGGAGAAGAGTAGAATAAGAAACAGACACAGGTTAACAAGTGAAAAATAAAACCATACAAAACCATATGTAACACCCATATAATCTCTAATGCCTTGATTTTGTTTTATGGGTTGTCCACGAGACGTGGGGACAGACACACATTAACGAGTGGCCAAAACACAACTAACAGCTATAGCCAATATTCACAAGCAGTATAAGGATTTTGGTTTTGTGCATAGAAAGAAAAAAGGAATAGGAAAGTTATTAAGCATAATTTTTAAATATATAATGTAGTCTGAAACAAAAAGAAGCTTGGCCTCATAGACATTAACTGTTGGGAGTAGAACACAAATGAGGGGGAATAGAACAGAAACAAAACTTAACAAAACAATTGGTCCTGTAAACACAAATAAAATGCAGCCAACTAAAGTCACTTGGCAATAGACGGGAGAGGTTATGAGAGAGCAGGAGTCAGCAGAGTCTGCAAATTGTTTGTGTGTACTTAGGTGTGTCTCAATTACACCATCTTTTCTACGGTATATACCTGAGAGGCTTGTCATTACAAAGTGGTGCAAATGTCACAACCATTAAGATTTAAAAAAATAAACTGTCATTAAGGGTCTCTTGAGGTGTTTTGGTTGTTGCTCTGAGGTATAGGAGGCATAAGAATCAACAGAGAAAAGAGCAGCAAGTGGTCAGGTGAGAATAATGGGGAGAAAAGTGAGAAAGAGGGGGGCTCGGAGAGAAAAGGGACAGTAGAAAGCAATTGCTTGAAAAAAGGGGGCAAGAAACACTGTTACCATGGCATGCTATGGAAAAGGGTTTGGAAGCCAGGCAATATGAGATTCTGCTGAGTAGCAAAAGCACCCAGGGACAATGAGAAGAGGAAGCCCCTATGGACTGCAGCCAATACACCCCCATTTACATCTTTTGGCTGCCTGTGTGCTGTCTCTTTTTATGGTCAGCCTCACTTCCCTTGTTGCACTACATTGGCCGTTAACATTACAGTTAGGGGATTCTGGAGATAATGTCTGCAATGAGTTTGTAGGGGCCACCATGGGAAAATAGGTAGTTTACAACCAGATGCCACAAAACAAGGAGCTAGGGTTTGGGTCGTGTCTGTTATTTACCTTTTTGCTCCACTTCTATTTTAAGCGTTGGAAGAGAGAATGAAAGGGGTGCAAGGGGAAAAAAAGAGATCAATATGAATTAACTGTCATCGCTACGATCACATATGCAGAAACACGTTATGAGACATGGACAAAGACTGGTAGACCTATTAAAAGAAAGCAGGGAAGTTGTGAGAAAGGCGACACACAGCTGCCAAGGTTCTGTCTTAGAAAAAGGATTGGATTAGAACACTGAGAATGGTCTATTCACATTTGTGATCATGACCAATCAAAACAATTGCTAGCACAGTGATGGATGGATTTTATGTTTGACAGATTGATAAGTGTCATGTTTTCACTAAAGGCAAAACTTTAATCAGGGTCATCTTCTGATCTTTGATTTTTGTTTGATACATAGGCAAGCAATTCTGGGATTCATGTTGAAAAGTCAAGAAAACATTTTTATGAATACTGTAGAAATGATTATAGTTTAATACAAATTCATGTTAATTATAATTTACTTCACATGGCTCTGGTTTTGTTGAAAAACCAAATCAAGTTGCTTTCAATCTGTGGTCTGTTCTAATCCACCCACCACCGTAAACCAAGCCTCATTCGGATTCCAATCAAAATGAAAAAGTGTCATTTATTAAGTTATAATAAAGATGCCATTTTACTATTCTGGACAATGTAACACCTGACTAATACTTAGAAAAGTCTCTGCACAACACTCTAATCTTACTTTACCACTTTTACAATTATGAAGCCATATGTGCACAGAAAAAAACTAACTAATTGTGGCCTTATCAACAAAGAAGGTAATCAGTCGGGCAAAGTACATTAATATAGCTTATGTGCACTCACTGTTGAAACATGTATTTAATTCCACAGTACAACACTGCTTACTTTGTTGAGTTATTTTGTGCTTTCAAATACAAGTCCGGTATAAATTAGCCAACATGGGCACATTTAGACAAGGCACTCTGAAGGCAACTGTGTTAAGAAGCATTACCCAGTCCATTAATCTGTAATGTCAATGACTGATTTATAAAACATATCATAAGACATAAGCATGTGTTGCATGCATTGCATGAAAATCACCAGCTTATTTTTAACTTCAACAACAAGACTGAAAATTTCTAGAAAATTATTTATGAATAGTTGATGAACATTCTTCAGAAAATAAGTTTCTCAGGTTAGTCTGAAGTCTAGGTCAGACTGTTCAAGTTATTTCTTTTCCAAATGGGACAGTTCAGCTTAACTTGCTGTTCAATAGCCAGCCACTAAATGTGAGGGGACAAAGATGGGCATCACAGAAGTTTGATTCAGTCAGTCAAAGACATTTGACCTCTTTCTATGTGTACAGAAAATTATAAAATTATAAAAATAATGCTCAACCACTTCTTATTATATGGTTAAAGTTTATATTTAACAGAAAATGTAGTTTATCTAATTTCATTATTATGAAACCTCTTTGACTGAAAGTAATTTCTACTAATGTGGACTGATTCAGGCACATTGCTATTCATCTTTCAACCATACTGTTTAAATTTTATTGTTAACAAAAGTGTTAACTGGTGGAGATTTTAATCTCCCAAGTACAGACTGCATGCGTCAGTTATTTTGCCCTTGATCTACACCTCTATTGGTTTTTGCCTGTGTCTTCCTCAGATTTCAGTCTTGGATGGATTCACAATACAAAGGCTCAACCACAGAAGGCCTAGAAGGATCAACGCTGAAATACTAATTGTACACATTTTGGGCCAGTTTGCACTGTGGGATAATGTTACCCACCATAATTTGAGTTCTCCTTGAATCCTTCAACCCTCTGGCTCAAATTAGTACATGTTCATTAGAATTTGAATCTGTTGCAATTGTTAAGTCTGACCTAGACTTCAGTGGCTAAAAAAACCCAGTGAAAACCAAAGATTGAGAAGGATCCGTAAATGAATGCACGCCATTCTGAAGAAGAAATTCAAGTGTGTTGTAGCTAACAAAGAGATCAAACACAGACTGGAAGCAGTTGAGTTCCCAGAAGCTGCCTCAGCCACATAAAACAGAGGAGGCCAGAAAAGGACAGAGAGAGATGGCATGAAGAAAGCCTGGAAAGAAAAGGTGAACACAAGACGGAAGACCTGATGATGTTAGTAGAAATGTTAAAAAAAAGAAATAAATCAATCAGTGTGATCAGAAATCGGTCAGTGGATGAAGAGAGTGAATCTGATAGCCGAGGAGGTTTCCTGCAGATTGCACAGGGGAAGGGAAGAGAGTCAGTCACTTTTAATATAGCAACATTAAAACAAACAGACATGAGAAACATCCCAACCCACAGTAAACCCAACGACCCTATACTTTCACCAATACACATTAAAGACTTTATAAGGTATCCCTGTTTTTTATGAACTGTCACTAATCAAATTATAATGACTATTAATCACTGTTAATAATCAGATGTTGCATCTAGATATGGATGGATGTCTGCTGTCAACTGCAGACTCAGTTAGTGGCTCTAGTGTTTAATCTAAATTAAAGCATCATGTAAATTACAAATAAGGGGTTGGGGAGGGAGGGGGGGCTGTATACAGAAAAAAAAACACCAAAGGGCACCCGAAAATTATGCATCTTAACTTTAATTTTCATTATCTGGCCGTCACTGTCACATGGAGCTGAGGGTTTACTGGCTTTAGAATGTGATGAAAAATGAAAATATTAGCAATGAGGACTGTTTATGCCCACTGGCATGACTCTACAGTTTTGCAAGGGTAGAATGGAATTTTTTCCATTTCAAAATAGCTTGCACGGAGCAATTCAAACAATTACTAGAGCCGATTCAGAGGGCAATTCAGTGCCAGGTGAAGGAAAAATTTATATCCTTGAACATGAAGATAATGTTGCTAATGAGGGCAGATCATGACAAGAACCAAATTATGAAGCCAAAAGGATGGAAACTGTGGACATGTAGGCTTGTTGCAAAGGCCAATTGCACAGAAGAGAAAAATCCAAAATTGCTTGTGTGACTGCAAAGGCTTTCCATTACATTCATGGAGGGAGGGAGAGAATAAACAACTGTTTATTATTTTATTAAACTGCTGGTCATATTTCATGGGACAGATAGACTTTCAGGGGCAGCAGTCAAAATGAGGACTCTGTCAGTGGTCCCGTCGTTGATCAGCTTAATGAGGATTTAATACGTTTTCTTGCAAAACAACTTCTCAAGTCTTGTATCCCAGCAAATCCAGGGCTCCTAAGCTCCTGAACCACTGTAATGTATTTAATCACAAATCTTGGTGTTTGGCATATGATCTATTCCATCTGAAAACTGTCAAACTGGAGTAAGGTCTTTGCTATGCCATCTGAAAACAGAAGTGAGGGTTTACTCTGGTGTGGAAAAGCTCAGTAAATCTTCCCCTATGATTGCCTTTCTCTGTGTTAGTCTGACTCTCCAACATTATCTGGGGTATATGGATTTTATTTTAGGGGAAAGGAGAAAGAGGACTGGTAGGAGGGAAGAAACATAACACAGAACTTGCCTGTAAATCACACTCTATCACAGTTTACAACAGGGCTTGAGTGGGAAAGGTTGGACTGGGCTCGCGTTTGGACTGGATCAGACTGGGAGAACACTAAGCACTTACCAGGGCAGTTGCGATAGGATACATTCTGTGTTCTTGGTCCTATTCTGGTTGGGCATGGACCTTGAGAAGCAAAAAGACGGGGCTACAGACATGCATGTTTGAAACTGCATAGAGTGCAGTGAGGACCTGTTTGGGATTTTTGTTAGACAGACTTTGCCAAGACTGAGAGTCCTTGGGCAGAGGTTTATTTTTCACCACACTACAGCGGTCTTGACTGTTACCTTGGTGCAAGAAACAGGCAAAAGACAATCATAACAGTGGGTGGACATGAGTGCACCTTGAGGCTAATCCTACTATTAAGGTTTGAGGTAACACAGCAAGACATAGGATCAATACTTCACTTAACTATGAGGCAAGTAAAAAACAACCCAAAAAAACCCAAGCAGTTAGGCGTTTAAGGTAAAAACTACAGGATTTGGCTTGGCTCAATAATGTGGACTCAACTACTCATTATTGCTTATTCTATTTTTAACTACAGGTCCACAAAGCCTTGGGGAGGTTAACCTTTAAGTTGTAATGAGTTTTACCACCTAATGATGTTCACTAATGCATTCTGATTCAACACTGAGGGGAACAGCTTGGACAGGTATACTTATTATGAGCAATGTAGAAGAAGAACTGTGTTATATATATAAAAAAGTATGGCAGAATAAAGGTGCAGTATTCATATGTGGGGTAAATTTCCCAACAAATTTCAGTTGATTCAAAACTGAAAGTAGAATAATTGAAGAAAATCCTAATTTGAATCAACAAAAGCTGTCAAATAGTTTCTGCCCATCACTCCTACTCTTTTTATTTCAGTTCCACCTGATTAGTGATTCTGGCAATTCATCTAAATCTTTGTCATTAATCACTTTGTAAAGGTTACATGGGGGAATTTTCTTCACACAAATTGCAAATGAACACGGCAAGCTTAAAGGACAAAGGGCAATCTAAACATTGTTTGGTAGCTGAATGGCAATGAATATTTCAGGATCCAAGGAGCAGACAAAAATGTTAACACTATCTCTTTAGATGAAATATTACCTTGTTGACTTACAAGTGGGGCCATTCTGTTCTGTTACATAATGAAACATCTGTTAACATATTTCAACACCTGTTGTGTGGATGTATATTAAGCCATCAAGGTGAGCTGTGCGCCTGATACACTTTTCCGCACAAGACTTGAGTAATGAAACACTTGCTTGCCATCATGGAGAGTCAGCATGACTTCCTCTACCCTCCCTCTATTCTGCTACCTCATAACCAGGCTCGTCGATCCGCTGGAAACACGGTGAGCACATCAATAATAAAGGCTGTACAGAAGAGGACCAAAGGTTTTTACAGGTCATATTTCATGAAAAGTTCATGGTGTGACACGGATGGAAGAAGAGACAGAGGAAAAGGTTGCTGGAGGGCATTGTACACGAAGAGAGCATACTGTCTGGACAAGGCAGGAGGAAGAAATGGGACAGGATATGGTATGACACAGATGAGAGAGAGATGGCAGAGAAGAAGAGACAAACTGAGGATGGGGGAGGAAGGGAAGAGGAAAGGTTTTCAATTCATGACAGAACAGTCATACTTACTGTAGGGCACACACTCATACTGGACCTCCAGGTACTTGTAGGTCCCTGGGCAGGGGTCAGGGAAGACATCTGAACCTGTGATCACAATGCACTGGGTCCGATTGTTGCATCTGAATAACAAGAAAAAGGAAAAATATTAAATTAGCAGCAATGTCTCTTGTGCCCAAACACATCCATGCTAACATACATGTTGTAACACTGTATACAAGCGCAGCACAGGCTCCTGAAAAATGCAAAAACAAATGCTCCTGACTCATGTTCTTATAAATTACATTCCTGGATTTCTAAATGAATCTTGCAGTTACACAGTTACACAGAGTTTGGTGCTTCATCTGTTCTTTAACAACTGTACCTGCTAGTTTTGATCATATCAAATCCCAAATGGCTAGTGTGTGTGTGGTGTTGTTATAAATATAACTGCTCTCTTGCAATTATTAAAATGAAATTTTGAATGAAATTAAATGTCCATGAACATATAAAACCATCAATCAATCAATCAAAATTTATTTATAGAGCACTTTAACAGCAATCAAGAAGTTGCACAAAATACAGAGATAAAAAAAAAATCAATTTACAGGTTATCACATACATATAATGTATACTGTTAAAACACTAACAAATGACTTCCTCCAAGTGTCATCCTCAAAGGTCAAAAGCCATACGGAAGAGATAGGTTTTAAGGCAAGTTTTAAAATCAGACAGTGAGGAAGCATGTTTGATGGTAAGAGGGAAGGGCATTCCACAATTTCGGAGCTGCTACCGCAAAAGCACGGTCCCGTTTAAGTTTGCGACGGGTTTTAGGCACTCTCAGGAGAAGTTTGTCAACTGACCTGAGCGAACGGGTAGGTGTATAAGGATGAAGCAGCGCAGATAAATAAGGGGGGGCAAGGCCATTCAAGGATTTAAAAGTCAGTAAAAGAAGTTTAAAATCTATCCTACATTGAATGGGTAGCCAATGGAGTGAGTGTAGAACTGGGGAGATGTGTTCATATTTACGTGTTCCTGTTAGAAGACGAGCTGCAGCGTTTTGCACCATCTGGAGACGGGCATGAGACGATCCATTCATCCCAACGAAAAGTGCATTGCAGTAATCTAGTCTAGCAGTCACAAAGGCATGTATAACGGTCTCAAAATTATGCTTAGAAAGAATCGGTTTCAACTTAGCCAGCTGTCTTAATTGAAAGAAACTAGATTCAACCACTAACCCAACGTGTTTATCCAGTTTCATATCGGCATCAATTTTGACTCCTAGGTCAGCGATGGTTGTCGTGACATAATGAGCTAGGGGGCCTAGATCGAGGTGAGGAGGGGAGTGAGTCCCAGGGGTGCCGTTAAAAACCATCACCTCCGTTTTGTTTTCATTAAAACTTAAGAAGAAATAAAACCTTAGCTACACTGGACTACAGCTGCATGGGGACCTCATGTGATTTTGGAATTTACCCCCCACATGTGTTTGGTGGGATGCATTTGCAGGGGATAAACAAAGTCTGTGTGTTGCACTCAAATGTCCCGACTTATTGATTTGAATGGGTCTACATGCTGAGTAGCTAGATGAGGCTCTTGAATTTGCACCCAAAATGCCATCAAAGGTCTCATTAATGATTTCTCGACCTGGAAGAGCAGAAAAATCCCAAAATACTCATCAAGGCATCTTTCCCAAAAAGTAAATTATCATAATGAGTTCAATGTGTAATTTATGGTGCATTTCCATATGAAAACAAAATCATGTTTTAGATATCATATATTCGTATAAATTTTGTTTTTCATTTCACCAGCCATTCGAAGCTGTGTCAAAAGGTAATTTCGGTCACTGCCTTTAACATCTGGAAAGCAGACTTCTAATTTAGCCTGTGGCGTGCTCTGAAACCCAGGGAATTGCAGGTGGCCACCCTTTTGCTGTACTGAAATCATGATAATGACATCAATACCCCAAGTAACCCATCTTTGCCACCAAGGGGAATTAAAATGCTATTGGCAATGTGAGGAACCAGATCAATAACACCGTTCTGCTGATTTTGCAGGGACCAGAGATAATATTTGTTTCTTCTTTTCACAGACCAGTGCGCCCCTTTTACAGCAGATCATTGGAAAATGTATTACTAGCTGCATTGTATTGTGCTTTGGGTTTTGCCTTTGTTTTGGGCTGCTGAGGTAATCACTGCTTTGTGTCCAAATGTTATTAATATAATATTAGGTAGCATAGTGAAACAGTTTTGAGTTGCTTACTGGCACAGGGGGCTGGAAATTGGCTGTTTAGGTTTCAGACTGAAACCAACCATATTTTAACTGCATACCATAAAGTATATTACAATTTACAGCACAAAAAATGATTCAGCAACTTAAACAAATGGCTCCTGTGTTCAAATACCCCCCCCCTCCCCCCCTCCACTAAATCACCATCACGGCAGGGAATAGAATTAGCTATTACTTTTTTCTTTTCTTTTTCTAGCACAAAAGCAATTCATCTCCCTCTTTCTCATGTTCTCCCAATCCGCATGTATGCCAATTAAAATGGTTCATAATTTTTTTTTATAGATTTGACAGAGAGGATTTTTTTATTTCACAAAAAGAAATAAAGGCATTTTTTTTTGCTTTTGTTAAAATATTGTATTATATCACAGAGTCATAATGACACATATTTCTACATCTGTGTGTGTGCATCTGTGTTTTGTGTAGATCTCAAGGGGAATCTCACTTTATTAATGACTTTCACGTGTGATAACAGATGAGAATATCAGCATATTGTTTTTGTTTTTATGGAAATGAATTACTGTTCTGGAATTAAAACATGCACCTCATGCTGGGGCCATAATATGCCGCTTGTTTTTGCGAGTAATATTTCATGACTCTGCAGCACTTTCCATATATTATATGGTCACTTTGATGATTCTGTCCCTCTTGCTCATGCATAAGCATATCATGCAGGAGCAATATAAATTACAGTGCTTTATCTAGCAGACTCCAATGAGACCGGGAAATGAATGCCTGGTTTATATTTGGCATATGAAACAGAATGATATCAAAAATAAAATTCATGACACTAATGAGACATAGAACTGCCATCGTTTCTCAGGCAAACGTATTAAACAATAAAACATAAGCACTGGAAAACAAAAAATCATATTTCTTTTGAAACAATGTTGACATAAGTGTTGATCTTTCTGATATATCTCCCTAATTTTAGAGCTGTGGAGCAGGGACGTCTACGGGATTGTGTGACTCTGATTCCTTCTCATCAGTGAAACCTTGGGCATCTCGTGAGATCAATTGAAAAAGCCCTAATGGCTTCTTCTATGCATAGACCTAGTCCTAGTAAGAGAGCATGTAATTGAAATTCCTCCCATAAAAAGTTCAGTATTTGGGCCTGCCAGGGCACAGGTCTCAAAGTGCACACTAATTAAATACATGTAAAATATGATATCTTTGACTATCTTTTGATAGTTTGAGGCTATATGGTAATTAATCATGTACATAATGAATATTAAGTCAAAGGAAGCTTTTCTCCACTTTTTACTGGAGTGAAATATTCTAATTTTATAAATACTGTGACTGCTCAACGATTTTAGTGATGTAAAAGTGGAAAGAGTGCTCATTTATTTTATCTTGTAATGCAAGAGAAAGAATAATTAGCCAGCTGGAAAAGAAGCTCAATATAAAGTACTTTTGAGGGGAAAATGTTGCAAGTAGCCTTTGTATTTTGGAGGAACATTACCTAGTTGTTTGGTAATATTTCTGTAGTAGGTTATATTGAGAAAAATATAGATCACCTTATTTTATTTTTATTTTTTTGTTTGACAAATTGCTACAACAATGTCCAGGGTTAGGGTTATGGAGCTCCACATCCTGAAAATGACTAGAAGTTTAAAATCCACATTTGCTAAAATTCCAAAGCTGCATCTATAAATGACATTATGATATATCTATGTATAAACCATAGTGAGAACAGTCACAAAGGTTCAAAAATAGTCCTAACATATTTTTTTCATAAAGTCAAACTAAAATAAAAGCAGAATGGAGCTATTTCCTGCTTTGATTACCTCCATTTCCCCTACCAGCCTGTTAATCACACTGAAGTATTCCAAATGAAATCCCATCACATCTCTGACCTTTTGGGAGAGGCAGACATCAGTACAATTAGAGTGTCATAGAAAATGCTACTTGGATTTGATGCAAATCTCCTTTAAAAATGAGCAATCCCTGCTGACAGCGGGAAGGGGTGCGATAAGATGCCAACTAGGTGTAACTAATAGCACTCCTGATACCATGAATCCACATGCAATTTAACCTTTTCCACTGTCATCATAAAGCATGTCAGAGGAATAATTGGACACGATAATGTGCTAAATGAATAATAAATTGCTTTTGAGTACGTAAAACTATTTCCACTAACAAATGTAGGAAAAGGCGTTACTTAGGTCTAAAGCCTACCTAAATTATAATAGAGTGTAATTCAAATCTGTTTTTCCACTAATCCACCTTTGTGAACAGATACAATGTCATTTTAATCTATGCTGCTTTGTGCAGTAGATCAGCGTAAGCTTGCAACTCAGCTTTGCTCAGGCGCACTCTCTTGTAAATTTAAGCTTTAAGTAGATTTTATTCACAATTTATTTATGCACCCCAATGTTGATGTCAATGTGTTGTGAAGGGGTTGCTTTTGCATTTAAAAAAAGGTAGCCCAACAGTTGCAAATATCTCACACTGTAGTTCACATATGCATACATCAATATTCTATGAAAAAAGCTATAGTGAATAATCTTGTCTTTATGCCTTTGACCTCTTTAAGTTGAACCAGCATGGACAGTCTTGGTGGTCTCTCATGACCATTCAAAGATGTACATGTGACTAAGGGCAAGATGCTCTTTAATTGCTGAATCCTGGATTGTTTTGCCTCCACTGCTCTATTTTCTATCCCTCAACACTCCACAGCGTTCAGGAAGCCTAAGCAGCCATTTGGCATACTCACAATATAAAATAGCATCAGCAGTGAAAACAATCGCTGTGTAACTGGAGGAGAAAGGCGACATGAGTGAGGGGAGCACATTACAGAAAAAGGCACAATCTACTTCCTGGTGCTCCCAGTTTGAATTTCAATCAAATTAGCGTCTCTTAAACTCAAAGTGACCCGTCTAGCTCCATTTCATCTGAAATGCTGATGAGGTTCATGGCACAATTATCAAGGCAGACATCTCTCTCAAGAGGCAGGCCTGTTGATAGCAGACAGGCCATTGAAAAATTAAATCATTTCCAGGGCCACAAAATGGCAGCGAAAGAAACAATCTGTTGCAGACAGTACACAACACACACACAAACACACACACACACACGCTAGACGTTTAATCACCTCCAATATCTGTATATTTAGACCATTTTCTAAGGGGGTGGCCCAATAATGTTTCAGGAAATTGGTCATTAGAAATTAACCATTAACATCCTGCTTTCAACTTTAGGTCCAACCCAATATCTGGGCAAAACTTGTAATTACTCTCACATGCTTGTGTTTATGCTATATTTACTGGAGCTGCCAATAATAGGCTACTCAATGGGGGAATTCCAAGCTCTTACAGAGTCACGAGGAAGGCTGTCTGACTCACATCCGTCCATCTCACCTATTGATTTTGAAACCCGCAAAGGTATATCGCCATGCCACTCAAGTCAGCGGTAATACTACTGTGGCATTCTGCAGGTCTAAATGTGACCTTTACAACAAGACAGAATACAATGCTAAAAAGAATGGGAAAGAATTGCAGTGATGGGAGACTTTTTCCACACAGACCTGGAGACTCTAATTGCTGCATCTATCACAAAACTGAGGGGTGAATATTTGGGCAAACACCTATGTTGCATTTCATATTTAGTTATTAATTCAGATGTTTATAGAGATCTGTTTTCACTTTGACATGAAAGACTATTTTTTTTTTCTGTTAATGATGAGTAATTATTCATAATGATATGAATATAACAATAAATAAGGGAGATGTTTTTTTAGTGATTTTAGATATCTAATTCATCTGAAAATTCATATATTTTAGGTACCAGGATAGATGAATATTTAGAAATATACTGTATACTTTTAAAAAGTATACTTTTAAAAGGTTTTTAAATATTGGTGGAAAAAAATGAATTTCACACACATTATTATTACTATTATTATTATATATTTATATATGGAAAACTATTATTCTATTCTATTATATGGATATTGGCTATATGGATAAAAGAACTGTTTATGGATAGAATAACCAACAAATGTAGGTAAACTATGAACATAAAGCAGTCCTGCTCACTGAAATCCAACATTGTCCACAATGGTTTAATGCATTCCCAAATAGCTTCCATGGTAAAAATGGTATGACTATAACATAATATAACATGTTTGTTTTTAAGCCTGCCAAAATCTATTTCCCATATTTGATATGTGAAAAATATTTTATTTATATTATTTCATTCTGTAAGTGTTACTTGGTATAAGCAGTTGTTTGGCTAGTGAGTTTCACTGATGATCTAGCTTTTTAGTTTAAGCATCATCACCATTCTAGTCTTGAGTTGAGAGCAGTTTCATGGCTCATGAACTTGTGTACATCCCTCTGAAACGCCCAAGCTGAATCTGGATCTTTATGAAATCTTAATCTGCTGTGCTTTAAATAAACACCAACACTATATGTACAGAGAGGAAGAACGAGGCAGTGTGGAGCTCCTTGGAGAGCCCTGCAAGCAGTCCTGTCACTGATATAAATAGTGTAAGCAGCATCATTTAGTCTCCAGAACTGCCTCGCATTTAGTGACAGGAACTTGAAAAATACAACTGATTACATGCTAATATCACAGGGTCATTTCAACATTACAATTCAGATGTTACACAGCCTATTAACTTAATAAAATTTGTCACATTTAAGCAGTTGATGTGTCATTACAAAATAAAAGTGAATGGGAATAATCATTTTTGTGATACTTATTAATGATAATAAATCAAACTCAGTCTAACTCATAGCTGTCCTGTAATCCCACTAATGAATTTCACATCCTGTGTTAGCCGCTTTGATCATTCTCGTCAATGAAACGCTCCTTGGAAAACCCATGATCCACAGGCACGGCGCGGCAGGACCCAGCCATGTTATGTTACAGCAATCAATGACCTTGTTATTGAATACTAACAATAAAGCTCATTAGTCAAAGAGAAATCAATTGATGTAGGCCACTTATTCATACTATATATTTCAATATACTCTTTTTGTGAAAATGATTAGTGAAGATGTGTCATTGTCATCTTTAATACTCCTCAAGCTACTGCGATAACGTGGTCAGATTGAATTATTCAATAATAACGAAGCACCAGCTGGTACAACTAAAGTACTACAAAATAATATTCAAATACATTTAAATTACAGTTTTTAATCTAGTAGATGTTATCCGTGTGGTAAGACTGTGTTGTGGTTGCATTATCATTATCATCAGTGCAGATGAGGAAATGTAATTATTAAAAACTAAAATCCTGAAAAGAAGAACATAAAAACACTTCGCTGAATATTATTATCAATGAATTAATTATTTCTAACTGTACTGCCATGCAGCTTCACATCTGCTGGGGAGGTGTCCACGTGAAAAATTCCTGTACAGATTATCACCCACTTGAGTCGACTAATTGCTTGCAGCTGAATGTTCTAATTGAGCCACAACAGTCCTAAGGCTATTTTCATAAAATCATTGTGCTCATGAATATAATATGCCAGCCAGATATAAAAACAACTTGGAGTGCCAACAGGATCTATCAAACTCACTGAAGCCTCAATCCAATTCTCCACACTTCAGGACCGCATCAATTTTGGATGTTTAAAAGTGAACACAGTTTTCCACACAAGTGCTAATGTAATTTTGTCCCACGCACTTAAATTAGCATGCCAGGGTAATTATAGCAACAAATATCTTTGGCTCCTTTACTTGACAGGGACTGTACAGTAGGAAGTACAATTTCTTTCCATATACAGAGTGTACAGTGGGTTGCCCCACATATGGAAAATTTCAGCTGGGTTAGCCTTAGCAGGAGCCAGACCAGAGATTTGACTTGGGGAGAAGTGAAGGCCTCGTAGCGATGAAACAGACATTAAAAAACAAAACACACCATATTTCTCCATTGAGGATAATTATTTTTGGCAGCAGAGGCATTGTTTTATTATATTTGCTTCCTATTTTAGCCCATTCCTGTAAATAAATGGACATGAGAAAACAAATCACTAATTAGTCCCATATGCAATCTTCGGAATTTGTCAAGCTGTCCTTGGATCTATTTTCATGACAGTGGACTGTTTTGAGATTTTGCAGTGATTATGCAAACGCTGCTTTTAAGCTGTACACCTACATAGATATTAAACTGTGCATCTTAAAATCTATGGCTCATTTTCACATAAACAGTAACATAAATCTGTTCTCATACTTGTGGTGATACATGGTGATATCTTGAACTTGACAAAAAAAAAAAGATCTATGTATGGCACTTTATGTAAATATATGCCAGTCACTTTTTCTGCGTCATTTGATCGCTGTTGGATTTCTTCCTGCGGTATCAAACTCTTGTGAGGTTCTTTTTGTGTGATTTTTTGAACCTGCACACCTGAGAGAGACCTTTTGTATCACAGGACTTTTTTTCTTAGAACGCACATATTTCTCTCTTTGCTCTGAGTACAATAACTCAGCAGTGACATTGAAATGCTAAAAACAAATTTAAAATAACATCTGAACTACAGCCCTCTGGCACTCTCAGGGTATGCATATGAGGAATGAACCAGAGTCCTCTACAGATGCTGGTGAAGAGTGTTTCTATAAGACTGTTTGGGATTTGCTGTCAGGTGGCTCCTGCCGGGTCAGTATTTGTGCTTCAGTGGGCTGTTTTTGTACCAGCAAGGCTGAGGGCAGCATAATACACAGGGCCACAAGCAGGGAGCAGGCAGGCTGTAGCCTTTCAAGACAGACAATGTGAGTCAGCTATCTGACTTCATCAAATAGGGCTTGACAATAAACCCCCTGAATACAAGGGCTCTACTGGTTTATTTCATTATTTTTTTTATTTCCCAAGGCAGCTTGCCAGAGTTGCTGACGGTCTCATACCGTCCAATATCTCTCTCTGTGGCACTCATATGTCATTCCATCCTGTGCACTTTGGCTCAGATGGCATCCCTATGTGACAACTGGTCTCATGTATAAGGTCTCATGCGCACGGCGTTACCAGCGGAACCCTACTGAGTCCATGCACCTCCATGGGTTTGTTTTCCACACTAAATCATCTGTCTTTGCACATGAGTGATCGCTACAGAGACAGCGGCTTTAAAGTGTGGGACATCTCTGCGGCTAGTGGTCAATGAGTAAGTCGGTCCTGCCAAGAAGAAGCCCTTAGTCTGACCAACAGGATTTACCAAAGGCCTAGTACTGAAGAGCAGTGTCTTAAAGTTAAGGAAAAGCCAGTGGTGGAAGAACTACACAGATTATTTACTAAATGTAAATATTCTTTAAAATTGCAATAATATACTATAAAAATACTCAATTACAAAAATGTCCTACAATCAAAATTTGACTACGGTCATGGTGCTGAATTTTTATCAAGAAAATGTACTTTAAGTATGCAAAACAAAGTACCCATTATGCAGATTCTTTAAAAAATATTATTACATTATTTAATTCTATATTATAATTTATGCATTTACATGTAAGTAGTAATTTATGGTTATGGTTGGTCAAGCTGGTGCACATATTATCTATTTTCTATACTGTTGGGTAGTTAAATTAATAGTGTAAAAATCATTATATTTCATTTTATATTCTGTAAGTAAAATCTAAATTTGACAAACTAAAATTAAACGAACTATTAACTATCTGTTAAAAATTTGTAATGTAGGAAAAGGTTAAATATTTGCCACTCAATTTTAGTTGAGTATGGTATGTAGCAAAATGGAAATACTCAAATAAAGTACTTAAAAAATGTACTTAGCTACAGTATTGTACTTTCGGTATTTTCCACCACAGGGAAGTGCTCTGAATGAAGCACATTTAACACTAATCTGTGAGATGTAGGTAAATAATGTTTATTAAAAAATGTTCTTTAAAGTTAAGAATTGAGAGAAGGTTGCTTTATTATAATCAATATGTCAATCGAACTGACTACATATTAACTTATGACCAAAAAATAGTGAAACATTTTATATAGCCTAACGTGACTCTGGCCTAACGTGACTTTTATTACAGACACACACAGCACACACACACACACACACACACACACACACACACACACACACACACACACACACACACACACACACACACACACACACACATTACATGGATTTCGCTAAGAGCATGTGGCTCAGCTTCACTTATACAGAAAAACAACAATGATTGACTAATGTTAGAATACTTAATCTAGAGTGCACATTTGCAAGGTAATGTATTTAACAGGGTAAATTAGACAGTATAATTAGCTCCTTGCCAGATCAGATAGCCTTTTGTTTTTGAGAATGTTGCTGAAAAGTTAATTTGTTATATATTATATATATATATATATATCCTGAAATGTGAATTTGCCGTGCTCTCTGACTGATTTCTTTTTTGTCACCTCCCGAGTTCTGGTGGAAGTTGCTAATTCTCTTTCTATCAGGTTCAGCTGTTTCAGTGATGGCGTTAACATTAATGTCTTGTAGGTTATTGATGCAGACAGGTCTTGCCTTTTTGCCTTTTTACTTCACACTTGCATTCAGTTTGCTTTTTTTGATGGAGTAAATCAATCCGACGGCAGACCTATTATTCTCCTTGGCGGAAGATTTACCTCCAAAGGCAAGGGATGTGAAGGATTTTTTAAGCACAGGAAAAATGGATGCCAACAGGGGTAACCAGACAAAATGAAATGCTTGACAGTGGTCCATATTGTTGCCCAGGGCAACTAGGCAACTGTTATCGTTGAGCCCTGTCAATTATTTTCTAAGGGTCCTGTACCTTTGGCAGATACCTTTCTTTTTGGTAGTGCACAGAGATGTCTGCAGTTTTACCTTTGTGACATGATCTTGTAGGCATCTGGAAGATAGCAGTTGATGTTCTCCATCTGGAAAGGGTCGGCGTCGCAGATCTTGTCATCTGTTCGGCCATAGTTGGCACTTTCGATCATTATGACATCACTTCCTGGACACCGCAGATCAATGGGGTAGCCCTCACAAGACAGCTCTCTCCGTACTAAGCCAAATGGCAGGGCAGCTCGACTAAACCCTGAGGGAGAAGAGAGAGAGAAAGAGCTCTTTCAGTGCAAATCGAAGGGAGATGTATAGTTGGGTTGACTCAAAGAAAAACAGTATGAAAGGCAAAATACACAGGATATCATAGCTGGATGCTGTTCATTCTTTTAATCAAAAGGCTATAACTGTTTAGTAAGATGAATCACACTGACATGTGGATAGCGAACTATGCATTGCACTACCCACCTAACATACATCAGTACTGAGTGAACATTTCAGATCTCAACCACACCAGTTTGCTAATGGTTCTAGTATGTCATCCCCATGCCAAACTGGTCCTGAAAATCAATAATTGTCTAGAAAGGTCTAGAACACTGTAACCCCTTAAGATCGTCTCTGTGCAGTAAACACACTGATGCAACACTAATAGCCAAATGCAACAGCTGATGGCGATAGTCAAAAAATATAACTCCATTAAAAATGTATTTCGTAATGTGTTTTTATTTTTTTCAAAAGGTCTGCCACCACAGTTTTTTTCTTTGTCATCCTTCTGTCCTGTGTTTCCTTTCAATATAGGAGCAAACTGCCATTGTAGTCTATCACTAGAGACTTGTGGTTTACTTGCAAAGCTCAGTTTTCTATCTAAAATGAAAAAGTACAACATGCATCTGTACAACATGAGTGTAATTTAATCCACTTTGCAGTGCTGACAATCGAAGGGCAGGCTATTGGGAGGCTGGAAAAAAAGAAAACTGTGTGTGTGTGTGTGTGTGTGTGTGTGTGTGTGTGTGAGTCTGTCAGGGAGGATGAGGGGGTAGGGAAAAATAGAAAAGAAATCAATATTGTGGCTTTGTGTTCTGCAAATGTGAACAATGCCAAAAGCCATACTTAAACTAAAAGTGAACTACATGCATAAACTGTACTAATCAAAATATGGGATATTTTTGGTCAGAGCAGCTTTCTACAGCTATGACATTAGTATTTGAGGAGAGTGGCATAGAGCCTAAAGAGATTGCCAGCTGCACCTCTGTCGACTTTAACTAAACCACTGGCAGCACTGAATAATAACTACAGCTTCCTTGCATGCAGTGGTGACTTTGTGACCTCTTTGAATAACAGTGCTGTTAACTGTTACCTTGGTTGATGGCTATGCTGTTAGTGTTTCCAAAGCCTCTATTTCCCAAATGACAGTTAGTTCACAGTCGCAGGAGAGAGAAAAAAATGTTGTTGCTACTTCTCGTGCACTAATTTGTTTGGCACCTGGACAAGTCGGACCAATCCATATCTGCCATATAATTACAAAGCACTTTTTCTTTTCATCATTCTGTGAAATGTTCTTTGTGTGGCAACAGTTTACTTGAAGCCATGGCCTTCAGCTCTGCTACATTGGCCTGGAAAGGCTGAGTTCATTTTACCCAATTGGATGCTTCATCAATTAACTACCAATACAATTATCTTTGTCTGATTAAATGCTATGCAACAAAAGTAGGGGATTAGCATTCTGTATTGTGCCCCTCGCCAGAAAATACCACTGTGGTATTTTACAAAGGAAGATAAATGTCAGTTTGTATTGTCTGATCCTCTGTTTGGGCACCAATCAGGTGAAAGTACTACTTCTAAGGTGCTCAGTGAAGAGCTCAGACTAAACAAAGGATATATCTGTGTGGAGGAGGGCAGCTTGCCTATCTAACATCTATAAGACTTTATTTGTTTGGGAGCATACAATCATCAGGGAAGGATCTTTTTTCCTCTGCTTGCTCTTTTTGACAGCAAACTTTCTCATGTGACCAATAGGCATGAAAAAGAAAGTCTTTCAAATATGATAGGTTTTAGCCATATTTCATCTTTGCAGCCCCTTTTCTCTCTGGAGACACAAAGAAACGCTTAAGGTGATAAACAATTTATCAGGGATGTTGGCTTGAGAGAAAAAGCCCAGGTGGAAAAAATGAAAACACGGCATGTTAGAAACAGGACTTGACAGCCAATCTTGAGTTCATGTCAATGCACTACAGCATAGCTCCATCAAAAGTCAGCAATACAGTGTGTAGTAACTATAAGAACCTATGTAAAACATCTGTCAATGCCACATTACAATTTTTATACTCGACTTATACATGACTTTAAATTTGCAGATGTATAATGGAGACACATCTATAGCTTTTCACTCACCAGCATCTTGTCAAAGAAAAAGACAGCTTTCATATTGTTCATATATGGTTCAACTGAGATATTTAAAATCCTTTTAAAAAGTATGAGGACTGAAATGGATATGTAATCCATACCACCACACAAGCACAAGAAAATTATATATTATACCTCAATATATCTAATCATCCAATAAGGTTCTAAGGTAAGGTAATAAGTATCTTTAATACTTGAAACAAACAATACATTTCTTTCTATTAAATCGACTGCATCCTAGCTTGTCTTACTAGAGGTTACTAGAGGTCACGTAGACTTCACATGGATCAATTAGGCAGCAGTTACGTATGGCTGGGCGGGATACATTACCTTGCATTGGCCTACTTTGTGGCTGGAAGTGAATTGGTTCTTTGGCCATGTGCAAGACCTCTCAATTTGATCTCCAAATCCGCTGCCAAACCCACTGATGCTCTGTGTCCCCCAAAACATCATAACTATTAAATCACTCTGCAGAGGATTTGCAATCTCAGCTTCTGGTTTTACGATTTAGAACTGATGCTGATGCTCAACTAGGAAAACAGAGAGCGAGGAGATACATGTGTGCTCAAGAAAACTGTTAAGAATCCTACTGAAATACACTAGCAACTTTTCAACCATGCTGATGACAGGCCCTGTAATAACAGTACATTTTCGTGTTCAAATCTCTGGAAATCCAACAAAATTGCTGTCCTCTAAGCGCACTTTATCCGCCAGCTGGGTTTGTGCATCATTGACCAAAAGCACGTTCGTAAACAACCTCAAAAAGCCTCTCTCCATTGATTAGGCCTGAGGCTGAACTACGTTCTCACCCTGGTGTCGGATGGTATTTTTGGTACATGCGGAGATGAGTGGCACAGACACATCAATATGGGGACACCCAATAGTCCAGCAAACACATTTCAAAGCAATAGATGAAAGTCCTTGTAACAATTAAATCAGCAATGTTCTGATGTATTCTCTGATGCTTTGTACAATTATTTCATTTCATTTGGTTAATTTTTTTTTATCGTGTTTAAAATGAGATTCCTCAGGGTAAAAAAATCTCCTCTTGAAATACAATTTCACACTGTGGTGGTGTGATCCAGCACAATAATTTCAACTACAACAAGAAATATCCACAGGTCAAAACAAGCTGAAGAAAAACTCATTTACACTGCTATACTGACAAATCAAAATCTGATGGTATAATTGTTTTGCACATTTTAGTTAATATTGTATAATGGTGGGTTAATGTGACTACTTCAAATATCTCTGTTTTCATACAGATAATATGAAGACACCAAAACATCATCGATCATGCTCCGGCACGACAACGCATTGTAATTACAGAATAATATGATCCCAGTGAATATAACATAAACAAAATTCAATGCTCACTGTCTCACTTAACTAAATAATGCCATTATTCAAATTAGCCAGAAAAGTAATCATTATTTTGCCTGTGGGGTCATTAGCATAATTATTCAGAGAATGCATGATAGGAAAATTATTTACCTTCTATATGGTAACAGTAAATTATGTTGAGAATATCAATATGTGCTGGTTCTTAAAATTATTGACTATTTACGACACCTACATTTTTGCTCCTTTGCACTCTTCTAAAAGTCTTCTAACATCACAACTAGGAAGATCTCAAGAGTTCATTCGGGGAGCTGAGAGCACTTGTTGCTATATTGTGTTTCAGGGGCCTTTTTGCTTCTGACCTTTCTACGAATGGAAAAGGCTGCTGAGCAAACAAAATGGCGCCACACATAGCGCACACCACTGGTGCATAGGTGCAAAAACAGAGCCACATGACTGCAAGCGAGTGGAGTTTTTACTTGTGCTCGTTTCAGGTTGTCACACACATCCACACACTGTTGATACTCAAAGGGAAACTCAGCACCCTCCTCTTCACAGGTAGCACACACTTCAGACACCTCCTCAAAATATGAGATGTTATTTGACTAGCTTTGATGTACTTTCACTCTGTGATAGTGCATCCAAACCTATACAAGGGCTGGAAAGAGAGATGCCTATCAAAACCCCTACAGTAAAAGGAGGAGTTTTACATCCTCTGCACTAATGAGGATCAAGGCATAGTCAATAATATTATTATGTGGAAAGCTGAATCCTGTGACCATGACAACATGGTGCAGCAGATACATTACTGGTCAGATCCTTATCACGACCTTCCTGACACGCTTCCTAATAAGGCATTCTGGTCACCCACCACCACTAGAAAACCATTTTAAATCCTCTTCATCAGCTATGTAGAATGCGTTGATCTGAGAAATGATAAGTGCCATTCTACAATTGCAAAGCATTGAGTAGAGTCTTCATTTTTCTTTCCCCAGTCTTAAATCTTAAGCCTTGAAAATACTGTTTTACAACCAAAAAGTTCAAATTAGAATTATTATCCATTTTTAATTTTGTTTACTAGAAGCACATTCTCACCCAACCTTTTGACATGTGTTTATTGTACATGTTGTTATCACATGCTAGTGATCGATTTTGACTGGTGCACAGGAACTCTATTTCCATGGGTTATAGCACTTTATTACACCAATGAGGAACCTCTATTTAAAGCTTCCCAGGCTGGCATTTACTACCATGTGTAACCTTTGCCATTACATTAGGCCCATACAGAATCTGCAGCTGGAGAACTGTGAGAAACTCCCGTATGTGAAGGGGAGCCATTAAGCACCGTCTCTTTGGTGCTGTAATGTTTTAATTCATTTTTTTCCACAGATGAGCCAAATCAATTGGAAAGTGACCATCTGGTAGGATATGAGTGTCACTGAAGCAGAGGTAATGAACAAAATGTCTTCCTATCTCACAGAAATGAGGAGTCATTAGGAGTCATGAAACTACACACAACTGTGATCAAGACCAAAGGGACAGTACAGTACATACTATGGACATAAAGAACATGAAGAGTATACACAGCTAAAATGCAGCTTCTGAAACAGCTATACCTTTAATTAGGGCAACACACGTGAGTCTCTTTCAATTAAATAAAACGATTCCATTATTGCCTAGCGCTGATTATGCAGAATAAATGACAGAGAACTATTCTGCTTATCATCAGGACTATCTTGCTTCCAGTAAATGGTTTTCATATTAAAATGACCCTTTGTAACTTGAACATGCTTCCAGAGTTAGTCCAGGGCCAAAGCAGAGGCTGATCAAAAGGCCCATTCAGCAACTCATGCTGCCATCATTGTGGCCAGAGCACAAAAGAGGCCTCCAGATTATTTTGATGTGAAACCAGATAATTTTTGTGTCAAGAGCCAATGAGAAGTGTGACAGGGACGCTCCCGATGCTTGTCGTCTACCGTTAACGGGGCCCTTTGATTTTCCTCGCTGTTCTGATGAGAGCTAAACAGCTGCTTGTAAATGAGCTAGCATCTCTGCTTGGCCTGCCATTATTCTGCACTCCTGAGCCGACAAGGTCGCTTGCTGGGGGGATTTGGGGTGAAAGAAAAGTATGGCCTATAGCATTAGCTCGGAGCCACAGGAAACACAGCTTGAGTCCTGCGGGTTCTGCCACCCCACCCCATCTCCCTCCTCTCTACCGTACAAGCAAAGGAAGTCTGTGAAGGAAAAGAAACCTTTAAGTCAAGACTCTTCCCACAGTGCTGATTCTATAATCCAGAGATATCCTTTACAACAGCATGTATTCTTAAGAAGTCAGGTCCACACAGGCGAGGAGAAGAAAGAAAATATTGCATACATCCTGCAAACAGTAGGATATGAGGTAGACTGCTGACTTTGTGTGGCCATCGTAAAAAAGAATTACACTAGTGGTTTGACAGATATTAACATTCTTGTGAATTTCTCAGCATTAACTTTAATTTAAGACTGTGTTTCTATTTTTTCTGCTTTGTGTGTTGAAAGCTGATGTCATTTTTTGCGCATGGCTAACAGCAAATGTCACTTATGTAGAGGTTTTTCCTCCTCTGTAATTCAGCTCGTGACATCTGTAGATTATTAAATTATTTGACAACTGATGCTGAAACTCTAACTTATGTGGCACATAATACACTGACACGACATCTTAGCTCATATTTATATCAGAGATGATGAGTGACAACCCAAAGTTATTCTGTAGGGGGAAAACTATTGATTTTTCTGTTCTCATTTCATTTATCTATCAGCACAATACATAGCGCCAGACTGAAAAAACGGAATATGCACAAAGCCACAATGCTCTTGCCTTAAAAAAATATCTTAACAGTAAAAACAGATCTGAAGCCATTTTCAAAAACGTAAATATAAAAAAGGAGATCCCATATCACATTATGTAGTGTCAAAATGTGTGGAATACTGGTTGAATGTTAGGTCTTTGAAAGCCACTTGCACAGAGAGAGAGAGACAGGAGCAGAGAAAGATATTGGGAGAAGAAGAAAAAGAGGCGAAGAGCAGCAGGGGAAAGAGCATTTCAACCTCATTTGTATTCTCCACCATCCAATTCACTCCAGTTCATTTACATCTCTGCTACTTCCATAGCAACAGCAGGGGGGCTATCAGGAGCATCTTTGATATAGGTACATGACTCTGAAAAAGATCTTGTCATTTCTCTGTGAATAGACGGCATGAAAATAACACTCTGACTCTGCCACCCCGCCCCCCATCCCCTCCTTTGGTGTTAAGGTGGGCTTCTCTAAGCTGAAATTTACCCTGTCAGAGACTTTTTTACATTCACGCTATTCCTCATCCCCCAACCAGCACTTGTAGACGCGAAAGCCTGCACAGGAAATGCCATCATTGCACAGAAAAAAAACATGATATTGTAGCTTCTACTTGATGATTTTACTGTGTTCAGACAAAACATGGACACTAACAAAGTCTGGACAGGTTTATGTTCCTTTTTCTAATCTGGAAAAATTTGAACAGATACAAGGCATCAAGTGTTGCTGCCAGACAAAATGAAAATGCACTGGACCAGCAGGACAACACAGCCTCATCAAATTCCATGTACACTTGTATGTAAATCAACCTTAAGGCCTAATTAAGCTCTATGAGGCTCATCAAGGTCATAAATCCCCCCTTTTCATAATGCATTATTGACTTCACATCATCGGCACATGTCGGCTGACTGCGCTCGCACAAGCACACAATGTCATCTCACTGTCTAATATCGGATAGCCCTAGGGCCAGGCGGTGTGTGTGTTTGTATATTTGTGTGTGTGAGAGAGAGAGACGAGGGGAGTGCTTTTTAGGTCACTCAAAAAAAGCAAGGACATCTTCTGGTAATGAAATGGCTGCGATGACCATCAAACAGTAAATTTTGTGCCATGGTCCTTAACACATGGTCACCGGTAGATTTGAGCTTTAAATTACAAAACATTTTCAGATCATCGAGGAGGGGTCAAGGCTTTTTGCCTGGCAGTATTATGTTTTGGTGAATTTAAAACCAATTTGAAAAATTCAGGATGTAAACCTCCTTCAAACCTACAATAAATTAAGAAATGATACATAATGAATGATTTTTCTGTATTAGGTGAGCTGTGATTTAACCTTACATTTTAAATGTTACAAATTGAAAGTGAGCTCACTGCACTTTACATGTGTTTTGTTTGATTAGTAGTGGAGTGATCCTGTGAGTCACTCCCCCAGAGAATTGATATAGGCAGTCCCTCTTAAGATTCATGGTGCCTTTTAGCGACGGCAAGCTCTTCAAGCATACTTAGCCTTATCAGTGACAATATCAAATGATCCAGAGTTGAGACATGATAAGGATGTGAGTCAAATCTTTTGACTTGATTTGCTATGTGTTTGTCAGCTTTTCCCCTGGTCTAAATCATTTCCACATCTTCCATTACAAATGATGAAAAAAATGGACTGAGATACATTGGGTAGCCCAGACTTCCTTCTCTGCTCCAGTGAAGCGTTTGATGCTCCTCCATTCAATAAGGAAGTATTTCCCAATGGCTCACCAGTGGCAGTACTCACAAATGAGAAGGGTCCATCTGCTTGGTTTGCATTCCCAAAGTGCACTTCCTCAAGCAGACCACAGCAGTGGCTCCACTTCCCGAGACTCGGCTCTCATGTGTATGCATTTGTGCCACATTATTCAGCTGACCCCCACCTGGCATTTAAATTCCCTGACCAACCGGGTAGTCATGCCCTGATGACACGACTGCTGGTCCAACTGAATTCTTGATGCAGCTCTTATTCAGACCAGACTACAGACTTCTAGGTTAGGCAGCTTGTTACGTGGCACAATGCTATTTCACTCAGATACACCTTCTAGGCTTTTGTCTCCTGAGTGGACTCACTCAAGGTTATGCACATATTCTGCACACCTACACAGTACTTATCTGACAAACACAAGGAAAACAATAGTTTTTTTTTTTTTTCTTTAAATCAAGGGTCTATTATCTTTAGATTTCCTGCGGTTCAAGGATTCCATCTCATACCACTTGAAAAGAAAGCTGGCCAAGCTAAAATTGAATTTTTCTCTTGTTTCAATTCATCAAGGATTTTGTTGGCTGCTATCCATTATAATCCAGAGGCTGAACATTATCTTGATGACCTTCCATCCCACATGTATTTTTTCCCTTCAGTGAACTGATTGTTATAATGTTAAAAAAAAAAAGGTCCCCCCCCAACATTTTTTTATTAGAAACTTTAAGATTTGGATTAACCTCATTTGAATCAAGTCCACAGACTAAGCCTTCTTCCTAACATTCTCACTCTGTTTCCAGCCCTCACACATCTCAGCAGGGGCACTTTGAGGTTCTCATTTAAGGATTTATCAGATGTCTCTTGTGCTTATTGGCCTTAATTATTGCTTGTTGGCTATTTAAAAATAATTTGGGGTGTGTGTTTGTGTGTGATGGAAATTAGGGTACAAGAGCAACTATTAAGCAAGAGGCAACGGTCCAGCTGTGCTTAGTTAGTATTATAAAAGACACTGTTATATACTAAGAAGGGTTGATTCAAAATTACTTATTTAATTTTATTTTAATTTGCAATGTTTCCACAGGGGAAATCTGTCTTTGACGACTATTTTCTTAAGCCCATCATTTACTTTAGAGGGGGCATTAAGACCAGAGGCCCAAGCCCTTGACATATGGATGCACTCAGGGGTCATTATGACACAAAAGGTCAAAAGCTTAGTCACACACAGTCGTAGTGATCTGCCAGAGCACAAATGGCCTGGCCTGACATGGGTTATGTTTGACAGGAAGTAAACCAGCACTTACACTAAAATGATGGCTGACAAAAATGGGGCAATTAGCTAAAACAACTTTATTACTGAGTCACAGCATATTTTAGCAGCTTGCCTTTGGTCAAGCAGGTTTTGGACAAGCTTCACTATAAAGAAATGATTATAAGAGCTTTCAACAAAAGGGGAAAATACTGAATGTACCAGTGAAACTCTGTAAGTTAAGCTTCATAAATGTGCACTCAGAGTTCCTTCAAAAGGCCCTGGTTCTAAATCCTTTATATTTATGGGCGTAGTTTCACCACCCCTCGTTTACGGGAGCCTCTTCAGGATTTATAGCTGCTCTAAATCAGGACTGAAAGCAAGAGGACAAAGAGGATTCCACTACACTGAGGGCAAGCAGGAATATCTTGCATCTGACTCTTTAGAGTGAACTGTGAAATCTGTGAAATCATAAGCATTTGGATATATTATGTTGTCACTAACAGAATCTGTCATTACATGTTCTGCAATCAGTTTTCATTGCATGAAATCCAAACCATACCCCCACATTTCTGCGCTTCAATGAACAGCATCGTCAACAGCATCCTCACAAAGAAAACGTGATTACATACCCCTTGAACACCTGCAGATTGTTGTTGTTTACATTAGGTATTTCAGCTTATATGGAATGGAAAACTCACAGGAACGAGTCAATGGTTGCATAAATAGCAGTTCTCATAAGACCGCTTTAATGCATTCATCGTTCAGTTGCTCTTTTCGCTCAAATCAGAAGGTGCAGTGGGACTGAATTGCTCACATTGATAAATAGATGTAATTCACTGTATAAAGGAAAAACTGCACAGCATGCACAGGAACAGTTCATTCACAACAGTTGGCATCAGCCTGTAATTCACAGAAAAAGCTCAGGCCTATATTGATAAAAAGTGAATATTGCAATGCAGCACTCTATGTGACCTGAACGCTGCCATCTAATCACCTTAAAATTCCACAGTGTTACAGTGGCAAACAGGAAACCAAGCTACATTTGCCCTTTGACCAGTTGAGCTGGTTCATTTGTCTGGCGGGAGGTGTACATGCTGGCTCCTGTTTGAAATACCATCTACACAGCATAATCAAAAACATTCTCCTCATCTGCCCCCTTCCAGACAACACTTCATCAGCAGTCCTTGCGTGAGGTCTGTCTGCAGTCCTTGATGTCCACTAAACAGGCTCTAGCAACATAAAAATGTTAAAGGACTAAAGCGCTTGTGCTATTTCTGTTATCATACGGGTAGCTCTAGGTGTTTTCTCAATACACATGCCTTCTGCGCTACATACACCAGAACCTTAAAATCAAATCCTGCAGCCAACCCAAGTCAAAAAGCCACCTTTTCCTCCAACCACAGCAAGTAACAAATATAGAATACGAGAGCAAACAAAAAGACAACTTTTAAAATGGAGGCATATCTCTGACAAATTGAAGCCTGCTTATACAACGATGCCCACATACTGCTAGTCACATCTGCCACGGTCAGATCAGAGACAACCAACAAAAGCACAAACAATAAATGTGCCATGAATAATAGGTCTTTGGTTATAGACCACTGCACTGAAGACTGATAAGTCATATTTGTTTTTGTCTGTATGTGGGATTCAGAGAAGACTCGATGGGTTATCAGAACATGTTTTGTAGATTGTTTGGGATATACTTGTTAGGGGCCCACATGTTTCTACCTAGGCAAGAACAAAGAGAGACAAAGCATGACGGTAAAATCCAAGTCAGACAGGGACATGTGGGTAGATGACTAATCTGGGGTGCCTGAGATCCCACCCAGCAAGGGCCTCGTGGGACCCGTGTGCTTGCCCATTATCCACAAAGATCAGCACCGAGAATGATGGGAGAAGGTAGGTTTCACACTAAGTCTGAGGCTCTGTCATGCTGAACCACTTGCATGAGTCTGTCTGAAACCCAATTATGGACCATGTTAGAGGTTGAGCGCCCTGTCGAGAAACACAGTCTTGTTGTTTTGCGTGAAAACTCTTCAAGACTCATGACTTGATTAAACAAAAAGCCACATTCTTGCAACAGAAAAACTCTTTGTTCTGGTTTATAAAGGAAAAAACATATAGCTCAGGAGCATTCAAATAAGTGAGAAGTTGAGGGGTAAATAGCCTCGTACGAAATACCATTTACACTGTCCCTGCTATAACTAACACATAGAGGAGAGTAATTGCAGTTGAAACAAGGCATCCTGTCTCCTGTCTGAACTGCCACATTGGTGTCACGGCCGAGATCTCAGCTCTCATGAGTTATGAACGGCGACAGCGCACAACAAACTAATGATGCTTCCCAAGGTTATTTCTGCATAAATAACCATTAAGAAGAATGCTGATGCAGCAGCCCAAATCCACAGACACCTAACATAGACCACTAGAATGGTGTTAAAAACCTTTGGCAAGGGCAGTGAGTTAATAATTATGCGTTTCTTGCATTTTGGGTTAGTGTGGAACTTCTCTGAACTGCCTCAGTGGCCAGGTGAAGGGAGGGTCTGTGTTTGGGTGGGAAGGAGGAGGGTGGCAAGATGTCAAGAGCTCCACCATGCTCTTGCATGACAAACACCAACCTGGAGCCTGCAGTGACAAAGCCCTAATCCAGAAAATCCCTCCTTCCTTTGCTGAAAATCCTAATGAGGATTTGAAGTGCTCGGCAGGGAGGAGACCCAGGGGCTGTGGTTACACCTTGCCACTGCTTGCTCTCCCAGTCATTGTCTCCTTATCTCCTTATTGGCCAAGCCTGGCTGGCGATGAAAGAGACATGACAGCATGGTGGGCCTTCGTGCACCGGCCCCACGCCTGCCTGGCTCCACGGGAAGCCAGTCTGCCGCAAACAACAAGGATGACATCAAGCAGGAGGTAGAAAGACAAAACCAACAGAAGTTGTTTACTAAAGACACACGAGACAAGGGAAAAATTCACCCTTTTAGCCTTAACTTTCAGTTCTGTTTCCAATACATTAGAAGCTGTAAAAACGTAGCTTAATAGGCAAATAAGCATTTCATAACATAATTACCTAAGATTTTTTTTTGTTTCTATTAACAAATTAGCTATGGGCCAGCCTTTTCAAAGTACCTTAAATACCAAATTAAGTGTCAGGGAACAGGAGTGTGTTGACGCAGTGGGGTACTATCCTTTTCCACGGACACAACTCTGTCACAAATTAGTACTTTAAAAGAACAGGCCTACTGCCCATGGTTCCACAATCGCTTACTTGACAGACGGTAGATTTGGGGCTGGGCACGAAAACAATAATGATAATTATGGCAATATAATTTTCCTCAATAACAATATAATAAATGTTCAATATATCGTCAATAAAAATTTGGTTTAATTCATCACATGAATCACAAACAAATTAGCACTTAATTTTTCTATTAAAAATATTTATTTTGTTGAGAAAAAGAGGCCTGAAAAAAGATTAACTAATCATATTTGTTGAAAACAGATTTTATCATAATAGTTTTGGATGTTCTACCTCAGATTTGTGAAGTGATCCACTGTTTGGCATCAAGTGTTTGTCACGGACCATAAAGAAATGTTTAACCACATAATTAACCATCTGCTTTCTTCAATTTTCATTCAAGAACAAAAATCAACCTTTAAACTTGAAATAAATAATGATTTGACATATATCGTGATAAATATCGATATCGAATGATATGAAATGTTTTTATTGTGATAACATTTTTGGCCATATCGCCCAGCCCTATTTAGATTATTGTTTTTTTAAGACAACACGCAAAAGCAAAGCTACTGATAAAGACACCCCCAGTGGAGAGATTGAAAAGCAGATCACTGGTAAGCGCAGATACAGTATCTTTGCCGCTGAAGAATAGGCTTATGATATCTGGATGTATACTTTCCCTGACTGGACTTATCTGTTGGATACTAATCTGCTTTCCATGCCCTCGATCAGCCTGCCCTAACATAGTTAGGTGTGGTATGGGGGCAGGACAGACGGAAAAGTGTAAAAAAAAAGAAAAGCAATGGCCGCCGTCAAACAGTTATATAAATACGCTTTCATGGTTACAAGAAAAGGCTAACCAGAGCAAATAGTCAATGGAACAGCACTGGGAGGTGCTGGATCCTGTTCTTGTAGGTTCTGACTCAAATTAAGCCATGGGCTTTTACTTCCAGTAATTACATTTCAGAACACCTCGATTGTCTATTTCACTCCATTCACTTTGAGATGAAGGCTTTAAGTCTCTTCTCTTTTTTTTTCACGTAGTACAAAAAGAGGATTTTTAAAGGTGCTCTTTCCTGTTGCCCTTGAGAAATCTCAAGTACTTCAAACATTTCAAGCTTTGGAAAGAAACAATAGTGTGGTTTCACAGTGTACGAGTGTATGGAGGAAACAGAAATTCTCTGTGTCAGACTGGTTCACACAAGCGCAGCTTTAATATCATGTGAAAGTCTTTATATGCCCTTAACCTCACAGACGAAACCAGCACAGGTCTGGTAGTAATGGAAGGACAACATGCAATCTAGAGAAAAAAATGGTGTTAAATCATTGTTACACTCCTCAAATGACAAATCAAAATTCCAATAAATCATCCACTATGTCAGTACTGTAGTTATTATTTATCAGCTTGTTTCCAAACAGTAAAGTTGATCACAATATGGTGAGATGAATCAAAACAAATACCACAGAAATGTAGTCAGACATATTATCTCCTGATATATTCTTGCCACCCTGTCCTACATGTTTCAACCTTCGCCCTCCCTACCTCCTGACACAGAATCCTTGCTCTGCTCTCTAATTTCTATCTCACCATAATTCTCAACAATCTTCGGGAAAGCCTTTGAAGAGAACGTGTGGCTGAGCTTGGTGTGAATTGTTATTCTGTCGCTGACACAGACAAATCCTTTCAACCCCACCAGACTTGACTAAATTATTTTGGAAGACACGTGAGCGGATTTAACCACGTGTTGCAAGGGAAAACTGTTTTTACATTTTACAAAAAAAACCAAAACATTATTACTTCATAAATTACACCACCACCTCATTTCTGGTGGGTTGCTATGGTGACATCTGCAGAGGACACCAGTAGGACAAAAAGAAATAAACCTGGTGCTTCAAAGAAGATCACTCTGAATGCCAGAGGGCAAACTGATGTTGATGCAAAACAATATCAAAGCAGGTCAAAGTAAAGCATGCGGATTAAAGTGACAGCTTTAGCTATCCTTTACTTCCTGACCTATCTCCCCTACTTTAAAATGATCACCTGTGTTAGAAATGACATAATAAATGTTGTGTTGGGGTATTAAATATAACTCAGCTCACTAATTTTACTTTGAACCCTTCACAAAAGTGAGAAATATAAAAAAAAAAAAAATATGACACGGCAGTTTTGATGACCTTTTAAAAGTGGGGAAACGTTTGAGTTCTATGTTATAACCAAAAGCCCAGATGATATAATGATAGTCTCATATAATTATATCCATACTGATATTGATATTCATTATAGTATCTGTGTCACAACAAGGCCCTCTGGGGTGTTTATAGGATCATGGACATACTGCAAGAGCACTGTCTCAAATTTATGTTCCAGAACTGTCAAACAGTCACAAAGTATAAAATTTCCTGTCTTAAAACAAAATAATTATTTCAATCTCAGCAGTTATACCGTAGACAATACTGCACTTAAAGCAGCTGTTCAAAAAAGGGACGGAGGGAAAAATATCTCCACAGTGCTAGTTACCTTTTTTAATGACCCTAATAAAATACAGCAGAATATAACATAGTGATAATAACCATAACCATATCATTAGGTTCAAAAGCTCTAGGCTCCAGGGTTCCTTTGATATCTATTACACTATATACACACACACACATATATATATATATATATATATATATATATATATATATAGAGAGAGAGAGAGAGAGAGAGAGAGAGAGAGAGAGAGAGAGGGAGAGAGAGAGAGTGTATACTTATATGGCATAATTAAAATAATAAGCCAAATCAGTTTCAGAAACCCATCTCACTGACAGGACTGCTGGGCTTGTGGATGTATACAAGCAATTTTCCAGGGTTAAGATTTAAATAAAAGAAGGAAAATGGCAGATCAAAGCCTCCAAATGGCTGTGAGTCATCTGAGCAAATACAGATCACAGACATATATACTTGAGTCCAATAGATAGAGTCAAATGCGGAGGATGAGACATGTATAGAAGGAGGTCAGAGAGGAACACAACCCCTGACAGCTATAGTTTCAATCTTGTGTATATCTCTTCTTTCAAAAGCAAAAAAAAAAACAAAACAAAGAGGAAATAAAAACTAACTTTGAACTATTTACAGAATTCCACTAACCCATTTAATTCAATTATAAAAATGCATTAAAAAGATATTAGGGGTAGACGCAGTTTAATGAAGCATGTTTACTTGGGGATATTGTTTGTAATGAACTGTTTCTGGGCTGATCTGTGCGGCTGAGATGGGAAATGGGAAGGAGGTGAGGGCGCAGGGGAACCAACAAGAGGAAAAGGTGAATGAAAAATGTCGTCAATTAATGGGTTTATTCCTTTTTTTTTTCCTTTTGGTTTATTCCCTCTTTACCCTGACATGGAATAAGCATTTCCGCATGTAATACAGTCACTGTTTTCTCTGTTTGCCTGGGGAGGGTTTAGACCACCTCCAAATCACATGGAGTTACCTGTTAGCAAGGACTCTCACAACATGTATAAAGTATTGTAGCGTTAGGAACCCTCACCGGCTTCCTGCCTTTCAAACACTGTCAATTGAGTTCTATGGCTCGTCGGTTGAAACCAGAGGCGAGGCCACCAGGGATAGAAACTCACTGTGGTGATGACTATCTATCCAGCCCTCTAAATAAGTTTACATACATATATATAAACGTATATATATGTGTGTGTGTGTGTGTGTGTGTGTGTGTGTGTGTGTGTGTAATACATATATTGCAAACTCTTATCTTTGTATGAGGTTTCTAAAATGATATGTCAGAGTGCCGACATATATGGAATGCTTATGATTTTGTACAGCCACTTTTAAGGGTTTTCTGTGACTTTCTGTGTTTCCACTGAAGTGTATAGAGACCACACACTTCTCAAATGTCACACCTCTAATATGAAGATCAAATCCAAGCCAGATGATACATGAGATACACATATGGTAACATATATTGTGGCAGTGTGACTTGCTACAGTGTAAATTAAGCATCTTGAGAAGTCATTACCTTCCAAACTTGAATCAATAATCCTACAATATTGAGCTTTTTGAAAAATCAATAAAGCAGGTATAGTGAACAGTTGGCGGCAGCTTCAACAGTTGGCACCAGCGGACCAAATCTGTAATGGCTCTTTTGATATACTGTACTGAAAATATGCCAACTTTGGTTTATTCTAAACCCAATCATTAAACATCTAAAAGTAATGCACATCTACTCTTGTGACTAAACACTAACATGTTAAGGATACAGTTTATGAGATATGGTTTGGATGCATAAATCATGAAAATATGATACAGCTGAGAGTGATTTAATCAAAGCTAAATGCACCATGATTAAAACACATTCAAGCTTTATATTTTTTGAGGTGTAAAATCTGTGTGTGCCTGCCATGAGACAGAACATTTTAGCGAGGAATTTACAAATGGATCCGGCTCTGATGCCACTGGGAACAACTGGCGCTTTCAAGCAGAAAATCTCAGACAAATCACAATTTACCAACTAATGAAACCACTCAAGATTATCCCCCATCCGCCTGTGCCCACTGTCCTCAGAGCTGCATTACTTACACAAGCACTGCCTGCACTCAGAGGAGCAGTAGCTCTGGCTTGAGTAACAATTTCACTGCTCATGCTAAATAAGACAATAGCAAAAAAAAGATATTCTAGCATTGTCTGTCATTGAGCCTGAAACAACACTAATTTAAAAGATACTATAAAATACTTGCAAGATAACAGATCAGTAAGTTTTCAGGGAAAACAAAAACGACTTTTTCTTATGTACTTACCCTCTGTGGAGTGAACTTGGGCTAGTGTGATGAGAAACCAGCAGAAGGTGTGTAGTTTCCACAGGGAGCATGCCATGGCTCCTGGTGATGGTTTGCGGCAGGATTGTGCTGTGACTGAATGGTTCTGATTAAAAAAGTCCAAGCCAGCTGGTCTCAGAGATGCTCATCATTGATCCTCTCACCTGTGGAGCAGACAGAGAGAGAAGTTCACTTCAGTGATGATATTTATTCCATGTGCAAGCTCTGTTCCAGTGTAATTTTACAGAGGAATTCACCCTGTCACACTCTTATCACAAGGCACTTGATGCTGCATTTACATTCCACTGCAGAAATGTGACAAACGTTAAGCTGTGAAATACTACAAACCCACGCAAGCCACTAAAATAAGCCCAGAAGGTCAATAATCCTGGGAAGGGAAGTCTCTTAATGATAGATGAATGCAAACCATTTAACTGCCAGAGAGTGTAAGGGGTGGGACCAGCGCTGTCATCAAACAGATAAGACCCACCCTGTCCCATCTCCATGGGACCTATAGCAAGTGATGCTAACATTATCAGTGCTGTGTCAAATTATATTTTCAGTACCTATTGCAAAAAACATATTTATACTTTTCTGAGCACTTTGAAATCTATAAATTATGTAAGATTTTTACAACTGTAGAAACGTTACTGACAGCAGCATTAAATGCTAAAACTTTCCATGGTAATAGCTTGGTGAACATTAGCCAAAAAGCTTTAATCCTGCTATAATCATCTTGGTTTACATTAGCTTGGTTGGTGTCTGAGTAAACGGTAGAAAAACACTAGAGAGGTGGATTGTTTGGTCGAATGCTGAGCTTATTTTAACATGGAGTTATTTTAAGTCTACACGGCCAATTAAACATCCAGAATCCCATATTTTACTAAATGTGGAAAAGACCGTGTGTAACAATGTAGGTAACTCAGTCACATCTAATCAAGGACATTTTAAATTTGCCACAGTGAGTTATTTAAGTAGAAGTTCCTGCTACAGGCATTTCAATTCTACTTAAGCAGTGGTTCAAAAGAAACATTACTTCTATTTGACTGATATGTTGCAGCTCTTTCCACCCCCGCGCCCTAGCCAAACAAACAAATAAAAAAACACTAGTAAGCAAATGGTCACTTCTCTCTGTTGTGAGTGACCACAAACCACCTTATCTCTCCTCCCCCTCCCTCTCCCTTACATCTCCCTAAACCAGAATACCTCTCTCCCTGTCTCATCCATACCTGTCCCTCTAGTACTAGTCTGTTTGAATGTTTGTTTTTGCTCTCTTTCGCTACAAAAGCAAATGGCCTCCTCCCTGTCATGGATACAGTGCCGGAGCTGTGTAGGGCGAAACCTAATGCCTACCTGCGCGCCCAGGCATGCGTTTCACACTACTAACGGCTCCCTTTTGTCTGTGTGTTTACACTGCTCGGCTAAGCTCAGTCCTCTCACTCCCATGAACCATTAGCACATTCACCATGGGATATGGCATCACTCTGGCAACAAGGCACATAGGACCCCATTAGAAACTGTTTTTTTCTCTTCTTTTTAAGCACATTCAAAAACAACATTCCATTTTTTTGCCTGTGTCTACAGCCTGCAATTGTTTGTTAAGATTCAAGGGACTGAATGTTACCCATCATACTAGAAGCTAACAAGAGAACTCAACTGAAAAGAGGGTGAGGAATTCTGTTTGTCATGTACAGTCAGAGCTGCACAAATCAGCTTCAGCTGGCTCCTCCACACTGGAGAATATCCACGGCCCAAAGAGTCTTTGATCTATTTTGTCTGAGTTCTCAGACAGTGTAATAATTCACCACCGAGAAAACATGTAGAGCTCACACATTAGCCAACAAAGTTATAATTAAGCCTGCCATAATCAGCTCATCTAGTATGACATTACGCCTCACCTGAGACCTCTAATTTTAGAGCCATTTAAAAGAGGTTAACAGGAGCTGAGTATACGCAGCCACAGTGTATTTAGTTTCAGTGGAATAATATGCAGCCATGAGACTCGACAAATGAAAGTTGATCAGAGAGACCTAGTGAGAGTAGAGACCCCCATATTTGATTCCAAAAAAAACCCTAACCCATGTCTTTTAGATGATCAGTGCATGTGGCACCAATTAAATGTATTAGGCAAGTGGCTACCAATACAGTATAACAAGTCCTTAAGCAGATTGTCCCCACAATAAAGCTGCATAGTGACCATATAGGCTTAAGGATCTTCCTCTGTGCACACAAAGTCTTAGTTCTTACTGTTTTGTCCACTTAACGAGACAGACAATACTTAAATCACACACACATTTCCATGTGTGGAGATCGGAGTGATGATAATCCCATTCCATCATTATATTGTCACGCACAAAATCATTTACTGTGAAAACTCTGATTAAAGTAACAGTTTGACTAAAATGTTTACACGGTTCACAATAAGCCAGTTTCCCCAGTAATAATACAGTAAGTTTACATTGTTGTTTAATATCTAAATAGTAAACAGACAATAGTAATATAATAATGGAGAGACATCTTTGCTGATTTACAGAGGATATTCACACAAGCTCTATCACTTGAGGTGGTAGTTGTAGCATTAAATTCGTTTCACTGTCACTCAAAAAAAACGAGTTTTATTTTCCCAACATCCGTAGCCTTGTCACTCTTTTATCAAATACAGTCCCAGTATGCATCTGGTTTATTCCGTCACCTCTGTGGTGCGTGCGCAGAATCAAAAAGCAGACACTATAGTATATACGTGCCAAGTCCAATTTCAAAGACTGATGCTATGCCTACTCGGCTTATGACCTTGACGCAAGTAAGATGACCTGGTAAAGGTCTTTCCATGATAGTTGCAATCATTGCTGTATTGCCATACTATGGTTATAACTGAATGGAGTGCACATAAACACACTGATTTCAGTTGAGATTAATATAGTGGACTAAGTGCTGTGCCCAAAACGTGTTTAAATCTATCTGGAGAACGCGTCAGTAAAGGTCTTCTGTCAAATCACATTGGCTCCTTAACCCCAAAACTATTAACTCAAGGTAGTACTTTATTCCTCACTTTTGCAAAATAAATATGATATATCTTAGTACAACATTAATAACATCTGGAACAGGTTAAAAGCGTGCATTTCCGTATATTTGTCTCTTTGGTGGCTGTGGTTGCTTGTGTTTAAATACGTAAACAAACTATTAAGTCTCAGCCTGAGATAACAGTGTTGAACCAATTTGATTATTCTTGCTCCCCTGTCATCATTGCTTAGTGGGGGAAAAAAAGAGTTAAGTGTGCTCAACTGACCACTTGTGTCAGAATGCAAAGACAAAACCGCCTTTAAACAGTCTTGCCTCCAAGGCAGGTGAGACCCCCCGCCACGATGAAAAAATGCAGAATGTAGATCCTTGTACATGGAGATGGGTGTTCTGTAAATCGATGATAACAGTCCTATACTTTAATATACTTTGTATCATGCTGTGAGTGTTAAACATGCTGAGGCACCAAAGGCGTAGACTGGAGAGAGACTGCTTGACTGCCTCTCCTCATTAAACGTGCTGAGGTCTCCCCTCTCAGCTGGGGGTTTCTTTTCTCTCTCCGTCTTGAAACAGAAACCACCGGTGATCATACCTGACTGTTTTTTAAAAAATTGCCCTCGACTTGGGTGTGATCTCAGAACAGGTTTTAGCATCTGCAACAATGTGTTCTGGGGCTGGGGTTTGGGGTTTATACTCCATGGACATATGATGAAGAGCGTCATCATCGACATGGCTGCTTCTAATGCATGAGACATGATCAAGGCAATTTTCCGTGATTGTTAAGCACAGATTGCTAAAATGTCAACAGGCATCGCACTGTTTGGGCTAAATATGAAGCCATTGCAGACAGATGTTTAAGTACCCTGAGAAATGGAGAAGCCACAGGGGCGTTGGCCCAAAGGCTTTAAACATATGTGTGCTTGATATATTCGCAATACAACAGAATGCTTTATAATCGACAAGTGAGTGACAAAATTGTGAATTGCCAGAGCTCAGTTGGCCTTCTTAAGAAAAAAAAGGCTTAGTAACTGGGAGGAAGGGGGTTATTAGAAGGGAGGGGAGGAGGGTTGATTGAAAAGGACAGTTTGAAATTTGAATGCAGCGGGGGTCTGAAAACAAGAGGCAGATGTGAAAGAATGCCGGGCTCCTTAGACAAAGCTCCTGGTTGTCCGTCTCTAGCTGTTAGAGGACCACAGGAGAATAGAAGAAGACTTGGGCCATTCAATAAACGAGGTCTGGGAGAATGAAGGGGGGACCCAGAATAAAGAAAATGAGTGTGTGTGTGTGTGTGTGTGTGTGTGTGTGTGGGGGGGGGGGGGGGGGGGGGGTTCAAGTTACAATAAAAGATTGACAGCTTGCAAGTCTTGCTTGACCCTTGAATTAGCCCCTGAGCTTTCAACAAACCTCAAGAAAGAGTTGGGATGTTAATTGTCACGGAACATCACAGGGATGCAAAGGAAGGGAAATGTGGTGCCAGAGATTCACTGAAATGTAAATCTGAACCAACAGACCACCACATGTTGAATGACGGGAACACATTTGGTTTCCATTGGGTTTTCCCAACAGCATCCTCATACATGAATTCATACATACCATAACACTCCTCTTATCTCTATTTCTCTAACCCACTTTAAGGGAAATACTGAAATACCTGGGGACACACGGCTCAGTCAGAGAACACTCAGCCTCAGCTGTGGATGAAAATATATTCCCAAAAGAGATTGTGTTCCTGCTTTGACACTGCTGAAGATGTACAATTTGCAAGCGTAAATCAGAAAATTCGCACTCCAGAGGGGAGAGATTGGGCCGGTGATCAGATGAGTCTGGAGCCCCACTGAGTCAGATATGGGCCAGAGAGGAATCAGACGCTGACCCCTCTGCTGAGGGGATGATTGAGAGCAGCACAGTGCCAGAGGAGCTGAATGACACCCAACCAAACACTGTGCCCCAAACGCAGGCCCTGACCCTAACAGGAGCTCAACCAGTGAAATACCAGGTCAAACATGCATGCTGCGCAACAGGACAGCTCAGTCTCTTTTGGGGGGGTGGGGGTAGGATACAAAGGAGGGAGACAGGGAAAACAATGCAAACGTGAGGGTTTTTCTGGTTGGAGGGTTCTCTTAAAACTGATACACAACAAAAATTAAAGAACATTATTAGCAAAAACTTATCTCAGATAGTTCAAACCTATTATGGCCAGAGATGTCTGATTAAGATGACTGTTTTTTTCACATCCCTTGTAGTTACACTGTATTGCATAGTTACTTATCATTTTCAGGTATTACGTAACCCATCTCATAGTCTGAGAGTACATAAAAATAATTGTTTTTGAACCTGTGGATCATGATGTTTGATAAAAATGAATCATTACCTAGCTCTTATGCAAGCCACACTTCCAAAATAGAAAATATAGTAGCATGCAGGAGAGAGCCAGAGCATGTGACATCAGTGTGGTGTTCGTCATGCTCATTGCTCTTGTGTGTTAGCACTTTTTGCACCACTGATCATTTTTATGAGCCACTCAATTAATCAATTAGAGTACTTCCCACTGGTCAGGACATATGGCTGCTAAATAAAGCAATTGTGTGCCAAACCCTGAAAAATCCATCTCATCAATACATTTATGGATGAGATACATCCATTTACCTATTTCTGCTGTAGTTTTAAATGTGAGAAACCCGTCTTTATAAGGGAATACTCACTAATTTAAAATGTAGAATGTTTTTTATGTTCTGAGTGCTACATTGCCCTTTGCCTGGATATATATTGAATCCATAGCCTCATAATCACTTTAGCAATGTAACAAAAATCCTATTAGTGCCGAAAGATACCTACACCTGTCTGTCCACATGGATTATAGCCAGATGATTTGCCACGGTAACAAAGTTTTAATACAGGTTCCATACATTTTTAGTTGTAATTTTGATGTTTTACTGGGAAGTGAAGTGGATTATCTCAAATGAAATTTCAAAATGTCATTTCCACTTCCCGATAGCACAAAACTATTCCTTTCAGGTCTGCTGAGATAAGAATGATTCAGCCAGGGCTGTTAAACGGTGTCTTTTCCAAATGTTCCTCCGCTTAGGAATTAATAGGCTGACATTAATACAGCAAGATAAATAGGAAGGTCAGGAATGGGAGACCTTCCATTATATGGGCATCTCATGGTGATAGTACCTGCCAATCAAGTCCAATACGTCCTTGACATGGCACGATTAACCTTGGAATACACAGAGTGCAGGCAATATATAGTGTATACTCCCCTGTCCAGAAACTCAATCCAATTAGTATGTGCACATAAATACTTTGAAGGGTTGTTGGTCGTAGAGCACATTAGGACACCATAAAAGAAACATTTGTTGTGTGACAGAGTTTGCCATAGACAAATTAGTCAAAACAAATCAAGGATTATACAAACTGAGCTCGGCAGTTGGCCAAGACACTCTCCCAAACTCATCCTCTCAATTTCAGCAAGAGTAACATCATTGCTGCGTTCATGCAAAAATAATACAATGAGAGAGTGAACAAAAACTGCACATTCACAGCAACCCAGTATTGACAACTACTGTGAGTGTCAGGTATACAGTGTCCGAGTCATTCATATCACTTGCATGCTTGAAACTGAACAACGTTGAACAAATAAACAGCTGAGGTCAGAGATTTGCTCATGGGGTCAAATTCACTAAAAAACTGTTATTTAGTTTGGCAGCTTGTCTGACTTATTTATTTTTTGTGTTGCCACTCATTTATAACACAACATGTTTGTTTGTACAAAAGGGCCGGGTTTTAGTCTATGATAATAACGGACTGTATTTATTCGTATATGCACCAGTAAGCAGCTTTTGTGGCCCTCCTCCCTCCCCCCCATCAAAATGAGCAGCTGAATGGTTAAAAACCCTGCTCCGTACTTCTATTAAGGACCTTGCCATCAATAATGCACTGTGATCATGAGGCGTTATTAAACAGGATGATTAATTTTTAAGGTAGCGGGCAACAACACAAAACATGATGAAGGTAATGGAGAAGATGACTTGTGAGAGACAAATTTAAAATGGAAGCGAGTAGGAAAATATGCCATTTATTCACGCCTTGACTCATTTAAGCGATGAGAAACGAAAACAGAAACTGAGCAATTATCTTTGGGACCAAAAAAAACAAGGTGTTTTAACTCCACCTTGAATCAAAGATATGTCATTAAGTAAGTCCTTGGCTTACAGTTAATGTACAATCCTGATACTGAGCCCATATTGCACAATCCACATCTCAATTGTCTAAAAGCTCCAAATTCCTTCTCTTCTTTGTTTGCTTTCCTTTGTTGAGCTACATCGCCTCCTTTGTGACTGGTATATTTAAAAAAGGCTTAAAGATAACTTTTACCTGGATTCACCCCATCATTGCACTCAAGCATGCGTCATATATTTTTCTCTCAGTACACATTTGTTCAAGAAAGTCTCAGAATATTTCTAAAATGACACAAGCTTGGAAAGCAGTGCTTTGTTTCGAGACTGGTGTATATTTTGATGTTTGAAGGGTACTAATTCTTTCAGATTAGAGGGCATTGTGCATAATGTGGCTGACCTTGGCTCAGTGTCTAATTGAGGCTTTTAACCTTTCTGCAGCTCAGAGGAAGGACAAACACAGCCAAAAAAAAGGGTCACCGCATAATCTAAGTCCTCTCTAAAATAGAAAACTGCACAAGGACCTTACCCTTACAGCAGAAGCAATACTATACAAATTACTTAATCGGTGGAGTGGATCTACTGTAGCCTACTTTATCCTAACACATTTCTATCTCAGTGCTGCCATATCTATTTTCAATCTAAAAGCTGGCATGAATGCGTTTGTCAGACAGGGGAAGTGGCGAATGTCAACCTAAAACAAGGTATGGCCATGTATCTCGTCAGACAAAAGAAGTGGGTGTAGTCTTTCCTGAATGCAATCACATGTCAGCCCTAAATCCTCACTCAGTACTGCCCTGACAGGTAATGGCGCTTGTTAAACCTGATTAAAGTATACTGGCGTTTTTTTTTTTTCAAAGACAGAAAATGTCTAAAAAGGCATTTAGCGGCTGCTCAGAAATGAATGCTTTAAGGCTGCACAATAACATGAAACGTATTCTGAACAAAACATTAAAGAATGGTTAAAAAAGCTAGCATAAAGAGGCAAGCATCTAACAATTTCACATTCATACACAGCGACATGAGAAAATAGAGTAATTCAAGCAGCTTTTAATTTCCAGGCTGCATCATTGGATTTCTTTGTGCAGTTTCAGTGTCACCACTCCTTGCCCTCTCCCCACTTTCAGAGGTGAAAGAGAGAGGACAGTTTTGGGGCTGAGCCTTCACCACAGTGTTCATTAGCATAACATCAGCACAGTGTAGGGGATTGTGATGCAAACAAGCTCAGATTGGCTCATTCCAGCCCCCTCCTTTAATAACTAAGGTGCTATAGGATCTAGCTCCGGCCTCCTCACTGTACAATGGATCAGCCAGAGAGGGAGGGAGAGAGAGAGAGAGAGTGAGAGAGAGAGAGACTTGGTTAATAAAAAGTATGGGGTTGATTGTTCATATGTAGCTTGTATGATGCTTTGGCAATATTGTTGTTACACATTCATGCCAATAAAGCTAATTTGAATTGAATTGAATTGAATTGAGAGAGAGAGAGAGAGAGAGAGAGAGAGAGAGAGAGAGAGTAGATTTTTTAATTTGAGAAAAGTTTCAACTTGAATGTGGATGTGAGTGATGCCATCAAGCAAACAAATGATTGGCTAAGATGACAGTGGAGCTGCTGTGAAAGATGATGAAAACACTAATTGTTAAAAAGTACCATCTTTGTTAAAGGTATAATAATATGCCCGGCTCTCAACTGACCATGATTCAGGTTGACATGATTAAAAAAAATATGTAAATGGTTCTGTGGCTTATGTTATCATCCCCTGCCACCCACAGTAGGACAGCAGATACAGCAATCACTGCTTCTGCACCTTGTGTATGTTTAATATGTGTTTGTTCTTTTGTGATAACAAAAGATGGGGGGGGGGGGGGGGGGAA
>NC_060154.1:15526610-15703122 GCF_021292245.1 Micropterus dolomieu | reverse complement strand
AGGGGGGGGGGGGGGGGGGGGGGGGTGCAAACAGGGGTTTCTTCTTTTTTGCTGAATAACTAAACCAGGGAAGTCAGGGAATCTAAAGACATGAGGAGAGAGAGAGAGAGAGAGCAGGCAGATGCAGGAGACTGTCAAGCCGATAAAACATTCACTAGGAAATTATCTCCCTGTCATAAGGCCCTCCTGTTTTGAATACCAAAGGGATTCCTATTCCCAAACAAACTCTGAAAGGTTGACCAATTTCGTGCTCTGCCAAACGATAGCGCATTGCAGTACAGGTCCCACCTTTGAACCGCCACGCGGGAGGTGGTATGAAGCAGAGATCTTAATCTCTGTATCTCTGCATAGGTAATCCACTGAAGTGTAATTGCTACAGCTCTACGTTATACAAAATAATGACGGAGAATAAGACTCACTATGAATATGAAGTGAGTGTGATAACAGAGGCCCATGTTGGGAGAGAAGGTAATACTTTGACAAGGGTTCTTGCTGGGGAGGAAAATTGTCCTCTGAACAACAACAAGCATCTCTGTAAGGTGGTTTCTCAACACTACGCACCATTCAGAGCAATATAATGCACTGAGCTGTGTGTAGATGAAAGATTATGTTTTATTTGACTAAAACGTCTGGTGGATTATATTAGAGACGAAGTTTTACCTCTCCTTGACCGGTTTGTGTCAAGGCATAATCACCAGTTATTGTGTTTGATCTGATGAACACGAAACAACATAAAAGAGACGTGGGAATGAGATGCACTTAACCAACGTCCAAAGAGTTTTGCATTTTACACAAATAATATGGCCTTGTTAAATTACTGCAAAATCTGCTGCCTGAGATATAAGACACGTACCTTGAATTCACACATACAGTAAAGAATTGAACCTTTCGCCATCGCCGCCCTCTCTAGCAGCATGAACATGCTTGAAAATCTATTGCAAAACACTGGAAAGCAGCAGCTAGTTAAGTGATAAAAGATTAATTACAAATTATATTTTTATACTCTATCGTCAATGACCTAACAATTCTTTAAAAGTCGATCAACACACACACACACACACACACACACACACACACACTCACGATGGAAAGCGTCTTACATTTTCGATGACACTCACAAATGGATATGTTAATGATTTACTGATTTAAAAAATGAAAAGAATAACTTTGCAGATGTCAGCTTTATAAGCAATGTCTTGACTTGCATTCCTTAAAGTTTACTAAAATATGGCTTAACAAAAAAGAAAGTGTCCAATTAACAGCCACAGATTAAAAACAGCCATTCACTGTAACTTCAAAGGAGAAATTATTGTCTTGCTAATAAATATTCAGCCTTGTCCAGTGAATATTTTCCATCTTTGTCATCCTTCTATGTTTTACACACCAAAATATCCAAGCCGTCAATTAGCACTTTTGTTTGGGGCTATCAGTGCATGCTCCAGTTGTATGAATCGTATTATGAAAGCTTCATTACACATCTCTGCCTTGGTGCAAAATGTTTAACTTCTGTTAAAGTTTAAATACCAAGTGCACAGCTGAGATGACTTCAGAATGTTTTTACACTGTCCTCGAATAATGTCTGCATGCCCCTCCCTTTGCTACACTGCTTCCACTATGAACAGGAGCCCACGAACCTTTTCAGGTGAGAGAATAAAAGAGCCCTCGTTTGGCCCTTGCAGTAAAGTGAGTAGGCGTTGCGGCGTCTGCAACATTCCATCTCTCGCTGATTATTAGACTCAACTTTCCACACTACCATTTGCAGAGCAAAGGTTCCTGGGGTTCGTCATCGGCAGATCTTTTAAAGCCATGCTAAATATCTCAACAAAATACACTACTACCTCACCTCTATACTAGATATATGTTATCGGGCAAAACACTGCAAACTTTTCCATCCTTTAGGCAGGTCTTGGCCTATTCGAGCGGTAGCTCCTCGCCTACCCTCGGGTCTGCTGGACCTATTTCTGATGGTAATGGCTGCAGGAGCCACATCCTGTCAGTTCACTCCAGACCCACTAGTAATCAGCTTGGGCTGATGAATGACAGAAATGCCACTGGCTCCACTGCAATGACAAAAATGCACCCGTTTCTGCCCCCCATTTGACTGTCCTCTTTACACTGCTTTTTTCCCATTTCCATCAACTACTAAAGAATAGCACTCATCACATGGTTCAGCTGCTGATGCTGAAGCTAAAAATGAAACGTGTGTTGCCGGGCACAGATGCAGTACTTGAGAATTTGTGCAGCTTGCTCAAAGCTTTCTGTCTGGTCATCATTTAACCTTGCTTTGATTTTATCACTGTGAGTGTTAAATCACTGTGAGTGATCACTGTGAGTGATTCATGAGGACAAAAATATAAAATATGTTTGATTTAATGTTCCTAGTTTTTGAGAGCCCAAACAGATGTATATTGTAGATTATGGTTAAAAATGTTATGTGTGCTCGCCGTTTAATGAATTCTACGATGATGACCAATCAGTGTCATCTATATCCAAATAAGGAAGGTTCCTCAAAAAGTAATTTCAGATTTTATAGACTGTTTTTATGTAGTGGCAGTCAGCTACGTAAAACAGTCTGTAAAACCTGAAACCTGACTCTTTAGAAATGACACTTACACTTTACATTCACATTGTTAAGGGGCTGATCACACACCAAAATTATTATAAATAGAATAGTTTGATTTTTTGCTGTCCAAGAATATCTGTGTATTTTCAAAACTGGAGATTTTGACTTTCAGTTAAACTGATGCACCAAATTTTCCTTTATGGACTGGAAAAAAATCCTACTTCTTCAGCTAAATAAACTATTTAAAAATCGATTGCTTTAGTTGAAAAAATGTCACACAGCTGATAAAAAAGCTTTTTTTTCTTCAAACAAAAGTTAACGTTTGGGAAATACATGGTCTTCCTAGGACAGCGATGCAATCATGATATCAAATGTATTTTGAATTCTTACCATTACTTTCGTTAAAATAAAGGAGACCAACAATTCAAGAGTAAAATTAATAACCATTTTGAGATAAGCCCTAAACAACTAATTTATTTACGTTGTCAAAAGATTTATATGGTATCCATGCATCTATCCATGCATCTATAATGAAGCCTATTCAACTGGACTGTCATTTTGTGGTTAATTCCATTTTTTTATGCTACTCCACACCTACGTGTCTCGCTTCCAGCTGTAACATGCCAGGTGTGAAGTAGAAGCTGCAGTTCTCACACTCATCTTAATTACTAAAACCAATTTGCTAGGGACTGAATGGCTGAATGAGACAAACAGGTCACTCTAATGGATAAAGCAGTCAGGGTATGTGTGATTTACAGCAGAATTCACACCAGCAGAGCCGCCTCACACCTCATTTAGAAGGAGACATGATGAATTATTAGGGCATCCTGTATATGTATTTTTCCTGAGCAAATGCCAAAAAGATCAAATCAGACAGAGACATGCTGAGGTGTCAATATTAAGCATTCAGATTTTCATTATAAATACATTAATAACACACACACATTCAGGAGATCAACTTATCTGCAGCATTTAAGATGTTCATTACCTAACCCCCCGGCAGTGGAGGAGGAGTTGGATCCAACAGGCAGCAGTGAATGCCAGGCCTGGCACAGCTGTACAAGCAAAGCTGTAAAGAGACGTCACCGGCCACTGTCGCTCAATCTTCCCCTGTGTTAATCCCACACTATCTGCATTCACGTCAGCCCCTCTCCTCATGTCCCTGCATTGCTTTTCACACTCCTAAGTTCAATTTGGCAGGAAAGTGGACATGTTGCATCACTTCTCCTGGCTGAAAACCCTCTCGGCATTGTTCCCCACCAATAATCTTTTTCTGAGACAGCATGATGATCCAATAGTCATTTTCTGCAAGATATTTCTTGCTTCTTTTTTTCCCCTTTCAGGTATTTACTGAACCAAATAAAGTGTATGACAAAAATGGAGTTTTAGTAATATTATTTAATACTAGATACCAGCTCTCTGACTTTTAACAGCAGCGTAGCAAATATGAGTACATATGAGATTTAAAAGCCTTTAATGCTCCCGAATCTCTTCTTAGCTGATCAGATCATCTTCTGAATGGCCTCAATACACAAGCAGGGCGGTATGTGTACAGAAAAGTCAGATCCATTTATCTGTATTCATCATTTACAATATCAGGGAGAGACAACTTGCTGTCATATCATACCCCAGCCTGTTACTGAAGCCGGACAAATGTGCTGAAGAATGAACACTCAAGTGGTGGTCAGATTTTACCAAGCCAGCGCTCTAAAACCCCTCTATGTTTTACAGACAGGAATTTTATACCCAAGCTCCAATGGAACCAAATCCGGGCCCTCGGGGCATGAAGTTTATTTTAACATCTCTTTTCGGGACTGACATTTTGTCCTCTGTTTTCAAATGTTTTCCCAAGAAGCGTCTCTCCAGTTGACCCAAGCGGAGCCCATTGCCTTTGGCTTGTCACGGAGAGAAGAGTGATGCGGTTCTGTGGGCAGCAGAGAGGGAGGCTCTGTACTGAGACAGCAGCAGGTGCAGCTGCGACAGTTGCCGTGTTGTTGCTAGCCCCACACTGTAGTCAAGATGAGGTTCACAGATGTAGCCACTCAGTGCAGTGGTTTATTGGCTGCCCGAAACAATGCATCTCTGTCAAGAACAACTCCTCCTAAGGCCATTTCAGTCTAAGAGTGCTCTGTATGAAACAAGGCTTAGAAAAACCTCATTCTGACACACAAGGTCAAATCTGCTCCACAGCAACACAATCAAAGCGCCCCTTCCTCTGCCAAAAAACAAAACAAATTCCAACCTGAAGCAATCATACTGAAATATGGGGATTGGAGACATATATTCTTGTCAAGCGATTTGTCTGTCTAAATTATTTTTTTTAAATAATAAAATAATATGTGTAATTTATGCAGAAATGTATTTTTTATTTCTAGTGCTATAACTCTAATAATATAATTACAATTAATGCTATAAGCATTGACCAAACACATTTCTGATTAATTAGTACCAAGCCTCTCTCGCGCGCATGCTTCCTAAGTCAACCAAGTACCACCCAAGGCTGCACTTTACCCCCAGGTGGATCTTGCAACACATGCATTTCAATCATGCGACACGTTCAATATATCGTGCCTACAGAAAATAAATGGCATCCATTGCTATTGCTATGACTTTTTTTCTGTGTGGAGAGAAAGCAAACCTGATTCGTTTCTTCAATTCAGACCGTCGAAGTAGTCCGCCAAGTCCAATCCAAGGTAGTGTTTTGTTGAATCTCAGAGTGGTGGAGATCTGAGATAATATGACTATTGTTTTCCTGTAAAGCACCCAGTCTCTGCTTGTTCAATTACTGGAAGGAGCCTCAACGAGGGCGGTTAAATCATTTGCAGAGACATTATCTACGCAGAGAGAGAAAGACAGAGAAAGAGAGGGAGGGGTGAGGGAGGGAGAGAGCGAGAGGAAACCAGACATGGGGCCAAACTTTAGTCTAAAGAGGAAACAGAAACATTTTTTTGTGGACCACACATGGAGGGTACTGCAAGGATAAAAGCAGCAGGATTCATGATTCACTGCAGGAAATTAATAGACTAATACACTTCTCTCTGTTTCAATGCCAAAACCCACATAATAAGATAAAATTGTTTTCATTACAGGTGATGATGGATATCTATGTAGATTATGTACACAGTAGTGAGCGACCACAAACTTCATTCTTCCTCACATATGTCTAGTGGAAACAAAACCAACTCACAAGCGCTCATCTGTCAGCGTGAGCAATCATTAAGAGATAATTTGATTGTTTTTTCAACCTCGGCTGTGTTTGATGTCTCTGGCATGCTTGCAATTGAACAGACAATTATTTTGTTGATTAGCTTAGTTTTTAGCAACTTCCCATGCCTGTGATATTCCTCTGAAATTCCCAGACCAGACGCTCAACTCCATCTGACTTGGCAACTACATTACAAGAACAAAGCTTCCACACTCCCCAACTAAATACTGTACAATAAAATATCATTTATCAAAGCCTCAGACTTCCAAACCAACCAGATAACCAAGTAAGCATATAGAATGAAACATGCGGCGGTGCATATACTTGAAAAAGTGAGCACTGACAGTAGATGTAATATGTATCTGGCAAAATTTCATCTGCAGTTAGTTAGTACACAGTGTTTTAAGGTGCATTTATTTGCATGGCTCACATTTTTTCCACATTTGGACTTTACTGTTTGGTATTTTTGATCATCCAAAATCAATGTTGCTTTGAAAACTGGCATTCCAACATACAGACTTCAATCTAGGGGAGCATCTTCTGTGGTTTTCTGAATTAAAGCACCCGCAGAATATCAATATGCACCTACATAAGAAGAATTAGAGAAAAACTCATTTTTTCTGATTCATAACCCGTTCTTAGTTCCATTTTCACCCACTGGAAGACATACTATTGGTATTTTTTAAATTTAGTTTTATCTCTGTTTTGAATTTTGCATTCAGTATTCTGGGAAACTATCATAGTTCACTTAATTGCTAAATAGTATGCAACTCAACACAGTAGGTTTGTAAATAATTCGACAGCCACAACTACATCCAAAGTACACCACTGGGGAAAAAAACCTTACTAAATTAAAAAACCTGTTTGAACAAAAGTAAAATGATATTCTATTGTTCAACGCTGCTTACCAGTTTTGTACTTTGCTGGAATAATGTCAGTCTGAATATACTGAAGAACGCCCACATCCCAACATGAAATTATTTTTGAAAAAAACAAGAACAAAAAAAGCACTGAGAGCAAAACTTATCTCACTTGCAATGAGTCTCAATTGTCAAGGACAACAGCAGCCTATATGGAGGAAATATATGACTCTGGTGTGTTTACCCACACCCTCCCTAAATAACAGCCCTGTCTTGTTGGAAAAGGGGCTTTTAAGTGTGGATGTGCTTCGCTCTCCTATAATCCAGTCGAGACATTACTCCTTCCCCTGGCAGACGTCCGCAGATCCCCCCTCTCTCCCAGCCAGGCCTTGCTCTCGGCTGCTATGGCAGAGCCGCAATAACTGCTGTTTGCTTAGAGCCTTACCTCCCAGGTTCTCCTCTGTCACACAGAAATTGAATATTTTCCCAAATAGTGTTGCAGCTGTGCACAGATAAGGACAAGTCCTGTTCACATAGCACAAAGAATGAGACAGGGTCAGTGTGTGTGTGTGTGTGTGTGTGTGTGTGTGTGTGTGTGTGTTAGTCTTCTATAAATTATAAAAAGAATAAATGTAACAAACTAAATGAGGGCAATAACTATGAATAAAAAAATAAAAATTTTATTTGCTTATAATTTCCTTATTATCTTGAAAAAGTATCCAAGCAATAAACACTATTTATTACTGATGTGGCGGCTCTATTTTTAATGTGTAAAATAATGATATGTAATAAAAAACATTTAAAAAACCCTATGGTGATGAATTTCTTAAATTTTCTTGTACAACACAATATTGACAGACATTTCTTTCTCTCGTATTGGGAGTGACCTAAACACACACTGCTAATAGCACACAGCATATCTTATCTGAAAAACCACCGAAGTATTTTCCTCATGATGTGAAATACATATCCTACCACCAGAAACCCGGCCAGTGTGTCACACCCAATCGTATTATGACCAGAGGACAGTTTTTACGACCCAGTTTTGCACTTTGCACTTCCTTTTCTTCTAAACACCTTTCAGAGACGCACAAAATGAGTGGAGCAATGAAAAAAAGAGATGCCAGATAAGCTCAGGGAGGCTGCCACTTAACCAGTGCACAGGGAGCTTTATGAGAGCCATCGACTAATATCCATGTTGTTTCTTGTCACAAGAGTTTGAATTGACCCTTACTTTCCACTGCCTATTTCCTTGCTGCGTAATGTTCTGCTAGGAAATTATTTAGGCAAGCAGAAAGTTTCACCTGCCATTTCAGGGGCACCGAATCCCCCTCCGCACCAGAGGCCTTTGGCAAGTGGAAACAAATGTTTCACAAAATGGCAGAGAGGGGAACACACTGGCGCATAGCGTTTTACTGATTGCCAATCGTAAAATAAAATCAGTCATGAAAGGGGAAGTATTTTGGCCCACCAAAGGCCTGCACATTACATCAAATTTGCCATAGCTTTCTTTACAGCTGGTTTCTTCCCTTTAATGGCGAGCAGTTATCCGCACAGTATGGCTCCGTGTAGGTGGTTTAGCAACATAAAAGATTGCATCTGAAAACACAAACCTACAATTTACATGCCAAATCAGCAATGGGATGTAAATCTAAATGCTTTACCTCCATCCAATCCAATCCTCTACCACTGACATGCATTCACAACCTCCATCATTTGCTTGGTTTTGCTATGGAGTAGCTAACACATCATTTGTAAGCACTGCAACTTCCTTACACACAAACTGTGATGCTCAAGAAAATGGGGAGAAAAAATATGAGCTTGAATTTGGCGTTCACCGTGAATAAAAGCATGATATCCATGTAGTGTATCGCTAGCACAAACAATCCATTCAGCCACAAGGCAACCTTTAAATCAATCTTATGGCCTCGCCAATCACGGCTCAGACAAAGACAACAGGCTTGTGAGAGAGTGCGACACAACAACAAAGTGTGCAAATGTTGCCACTGGTCAGTGTGTGCGTGCTTATATTGAATTAAATCAATAACAAATTACCTTAATAAAGCCAGAGTGGAAGTGCCTGGCTTGTTGTTATAATTTAAAAAAATTGGCGAGGCTCTGAAAGCTGCGTTATGATCTGTTTAATGCACCAGTCAAATATCCGTGGATGGTACAAAACCTCAGCTGCCGTTCTAGGGTGAAGGATGTGCCAGCAGAAAATTAAGCAACAGTCCGTAATGTCACAAATTTTGATGTGTTCACACCCACTCGCACTGAGTCATAAGAGTCTCGTGCTGTGGAGAGTGTGAAATAAAGAGTTGAGAAAAAGAATGATATGTAGCACTTTGTCTCGCCCAAACCCATATAGAAGTGTGCCGGGCTGTATTGATCTGCGAGGAGAGATGAACGCACAAGCAAAGAGGGGCAATCTGGTGCTCTGGCAGATCAAGAGCAGCTGCAGTTCTTTGAAACCGGACGCACTTCCACTGAAACAAGGCTATAGACTGAAAAAAGGTACTCTCTCTCATGCTGGATTCAACGGGGAAAACGCTCATCATGGCAAGCTCGAGCCAAAGATATCAAGCACTGAGACATGCAAGAAGATAGTTTCCTTCTTTAATCCAGTTCACAAGTAGTTTGTATTATTTCCAATGTGCGTAGATACACCTGTTATTGCAGGCGCTGACAAACTGAATAATAAATATGTTGCTCTGCATTAATTAAGAGTTCAAAAAAGTAAAGCTTGTTTAACTACATGTTATTTTTTCAACTAAGAACCAAATGTTTTTTTCCCAATATCACACTGCTTTGTGAGTCACTGTACAATTATCCTGTTGTGTGAAAGCTTTGACATATTCTCTCACACCAACACACAAAAAAGTAAAAGTGAGATTATGTTATACACAAGATGTCATACGGACCTACTTACAAGAATGGGTGAAATACACAAGTCTTTGAGTTTTACCAGCTCACACACTCTTTCTCAAGTCTTTCAGGCTCAGCCAAAAGCAGTGGCAGAAAATACGACTCCTTCCATTGTGTAAGGGCTCTGGTCACTTTGATATGCTAATATGTTCCTTCCAAACAGCTGGAATTTGCACTTTGCATTAATTCAAACATTATTTTATGCACAAACATGTGAAAATTGAGTTCTCCCAATAGAGAGGCTTGAATCAGAAGTGTAGCTTCTGGAGCCTGATAAAAGAGTGCATTAGCTTATTTCTTACACATTCCTGAAAACTCAATACTCATTCACAAATAGGCTGCCTTTGTGTTTAACTGAATGCCACTTTGTCATGTATGGCCAGGGAGATAAAACTACTTCATCCTCCAAAACACTCAGTTTATTCTTTTATTTTCTATCATCTAGCAAATATAGCCTTGGAAAAGGCTGTGCCTTACCAATCACGATTGTTGTATTAGATCATTTAAATGCACATTTGACGAAATATTCAACTGATGTCACCTTTTACAGCAATTATATTATTCCTCTCAGCTATGATGAATGTGTTCTACAGAGACTTAAGAGACCAAACACAGAAATGAGACACATTCATGGACTCTAATCCAGGCAGGAATTCATAGTTCCCTCTCTCTTAAAAAAAACAACAACAAAAAAAGAAACGCTGAGGGCACTAGAAGAGTGGAGCTAAATTTATCCCAATCCACTGATCGATCACTGAAGATTGCCGGTCTGCTCCAGGCTGCCATGTATCACCGGCTGGCCGCTTTGCGTTTCTCGGGTCAGGAGAAGCACACACCGCACCGCATGTGCGTCTCTGCTGCTTACTCTTTAACACATGGTTGACAAGACGCGTTCGGAATCGGTAGGCCTAAATAATAAATGTGCAGTAAGAGGATCTAATTTTACTGCCACTCTGCGCCGAATGAGTTCGAGTTAAGCCTAAGCAGCCAAATTCGTCCCCTTTTCTGTATGTTTTAATTTTTATTTCTCCCTTTGATGGATTTCCATGACATTTCCCTACGCTTGTAGCCCATTGCATCATAGGCTCTCTCTCTCTCTCTCTGGCCAAAACTAATTATTAGGCTACATTGGTAGGCGAGGCTTGAATGATTTTTTTCTTTCTTTGGACAAATAGCCCAGTCACAATTATAATGGATTAGCCCGTGAATGCTCTCTGGAATCGCACCGACATAGCTTCTCAGGTCACAGCTCCCAACATAAATCCCCTATTCAAACCAACAAGACCATCAGTGGATTTAAAAAGCCTCGCGGTGCCCAGTACCACCAGCAAACTACACTTCAACTCTTGAAGGCACACACTGCAATTAAATGGTGCTTTACATGTTCTGGTTCACATAAACGCGCTGCTCCCTCACTTTTTAATAGTTTCCACTCAGGCAAATTCGGCCGCCGAACAAATCAATCCACATCTGGTTATGTTTTGATTAACCATTTTTCAATTAACCACGGTACCCCTTGGACAATCACCAGCTAGTAAAAGAGGTGGACTGCTTTAATTAAAGGCGCATTCATTGTTCAAACCCAGTGATTTTTCTCCCACAGTAAAACCTTGGTTTTACTTTTAAAAAGTCGCTCAAATACACTGTAAGACCCGAGTAGCCTAATGTCTTGCTATTATTTCACGTGAGTCCTCGAAAGCGAATGGAAAGCTCTGAATTGACCGAGCAAAGAAAGAAAAGTTACCACACTCCACATCAACTTGTCAAAATACCGCTTAGGGTCTGATGTATAAAGTGGTGATGAGACTACCGTGCAAAAGACAAAAGAGGAAAAAAAAAAACTCTTACCTTTATTGAAAAGAAGTGAAGCCAACCAGGCTGGGATGATGAAGTCAGAAGGGATGTGACTTGCAAGAAGAAAAAAATTAACAATAACAAACTATTTAAAAGTCAGATTGTGGATAGACAGTCAGATAGACAGATGGGATCTCCTCTGCAGCGAAAAGAATCACTCTGCAGGTCTGAGGCATGCTCCCCTTATCTGGGACAGAGGCTGGCAATCAGGCGGCAGGTCCCCCTCTCAGCCCGTACATTCCCCTGCACCGGACGCACACTTCCATGGCAAAAGCAAGGTGTTGCTCTGCGCTCAGTCCTGACTCATCAACGCCTACTGCGCCTCACAGTCTCGGCTCTCCTGTCGCGCATTCACTCCCGGAGCAGCAACAACAAACAAGGAGAGGAGAAGCGGAGCTCGGGGACCCAGAGAGAGAGAGAGTGAGAGACTGGGTGACTGAGAGGGACAGACAAGAGTGTGGGGCTTTCAGTGTCTGGTGAATAGGGGGTGGGGGGTGGTGGTGGGGGAGAAGAGACTCCCGCTCGCCGCTACTTTAGCCGCCGACGGTGCTTTCCTGGCTCCTCTGAACGAGACTGTGAAGAGTGGGCAAGTTTCAGCGGCTCGCCTCTGGAAAAGATCCCGCTCACAGTGTTGAGACACTTGGTGGAAGCAGCGCAGAGCGGGCTTCCAGTAAACAGCGCCAGTGCAGCGGAGAGCAGGCTGCCGTCTGCAGGAGCTTGTCTGAGCGGAGGACTCCACTAAAACCTGACATGGACTCCACATCCGCGTTGACTCGGAGTCTGGATCTTTGCAAGGGACTAATAACATCAACTTATTATCATGCCGGGCAGGAATCAGCTCAGCTTTTTCCCCCTTCTTCTTTTTTAAAAAAAAAAAGAAGATTTAACTACGTCATACGGACAGGAAGGAGGTTATCAATATATTCCCCCCTCATTTTTTAGCACTTTCTGCTTAGAGATGCAACACTGGCTTCCTGTTGGCCATGAGAGGCCCACACTCTGTCACAGTAGGCAGTCCAGTCTATTCAACCAATGACAGAGGACATATTCTACTGTAATACTACCAGGCATCAAAAGGAACATGGAAGCACAGGCAGACTTTTTTTTTTACTCCCCTCACTCCAACTGGCCCCACAGGATAACACACTGGGCCTGGCAGCAGTGGTCAAGCTGCTGCTGCTGGTATGTAGAACTAAATGTGTGTGTGGAGACATAGTTTTTCAAACCAAGAATCTCTCCTCAATTGTGAGTGTGTGTGTGTGTTTATTGCCTTGCAATTTTTATTTTACATGATTCATGGCACCATTCGGCAGTGAAGGGAAATTTGTCAGGCTGCTGGCTTTGACCTTTGCACCTCATACCTCTTACTGTACGCTGCATGTTATGTAGGTGATCCACAATTTGTATTCACTGTATAATGCAGGCATTACAGTTCGTTCCGTACACAATTTGTAAGGGAGGTTCCTCTTGAAATGCAGCCAAGTTGTAATTTATGATTGTATTAAAGCCTCATGAAAAGTCAAATATATTTCTCAAAGTTAGAAAATCTAATCTCCAAGGCAGCAGCTATTTTCCATATTTTCATCAGGGCCTGTATCTTTGAATCAGAATATGTAAAAAATCTAACATGCAGGTCACAAGGGTTCCATGTTTATTTCTGCATTTGGTGAAGACTTGGAGCATGTTATGATATGGTTGAGGAATTCTGTCCAGGAACATTATCAGACAAGACGTGGGTGCACACCTGGCTTCAATAGAAACTGTCTTTCACCCACTATGGGGAAATGTGAAGTTGAGTCATGCTTGCCAGGTGAAGGTGAACGCAGGAGAGGGGGCAGACTTGTGTTTTCATAAGCATAATTTTACATAATAATACAAGCTTTTTTTTTTGCAAGGGACAAAAAAGAGAAAACAGATGTAATAAAAGGTCACCCAGTGGCAGGCATCCATATCTGGAGAAATGTTTATTTATAAGCTGAGACTAAAAACACATGTGGTGTCTCTATGGCTGCGGCGTAAATGAACAGCTTAAACTGCCATTTTGCCTGAATTCATTTGAATCTGCTTCCTCAGATTGTCAACAGAGGGCATTAGACTTGTATTGCTGTTCTTGTGAATGAACATAATTCATAGAACTGTAAAAATTCACAACCAGATAAATTATAAACTGGTGAAGACAGAGATATCAGTAGTTTGAATCACTCAGTAATTAAAATGTATTTTGCTAATTATAGACCTCCTTGTGTGTGTGACCCCAGCTTGTGCATACATTTCTTTGACACAGTGGTTGCACGTAAATTGTTTGTGTGCAATTGTTTATGATAAACTGTGATATAATCATGTCTTGCAAAGGCGGCACAATATTGCACGTAATCACTCACCAAATGGTGCGTGAAGTGCTGGCCCTTTTCCGCAGCTAAAAAAAAAACATTCAGAAGGTGAAAAACAAGGACAAAAATTATGACGTCCATTTTCAAATATTAAGTATTCATACACACCAGTGTATCTTTGCAGGATAGTAAAGACATAACTGCAGTGCTTTTCTGTTTTCATATCAGTTGAAAAGGCTGCCAGATGCTTTAGACAGACCTCAGTCATCCATGGTGAGAGCAAACATGTCTCCCCATTTCCCATGTGGCTCCAAGCCTGCCTCTTAACCTTCAATTGTTAACCTAACAATGCTTATTGGTTCCTTCCCAAAAATATTTGCACATGATTGACATTTCAGGCGCACATGACCAGTCACAGGACTGCTGCTGACCCCCACGAATCAGTGTCCTTTCGCTGATGATGGACAAAGATTTGGCCAGGTTATATGCTTCAGAGCACAATTAACAAAGCCATGTCTAACCCCGATCACTCAATCATTAGTTCATTAAGTGTTTTTGACCTTCTTTAATTTGTTCTTTTATTACATTTTACTGGGCTTGACCTAGACAACAGAGTTTGCTTATGTCATTGAGAGAGCAACAGAGTTTGCTTATGTCATTGTGTTGTTGAAAAAAAACTCTAAATTTGTAAAACTGCTCCTGTAATTGAGATCGTTTATAAGCTAACAATTTGCATACATATATATATATATATATATATATATATATATATATATGAGAATCAGCTTTAGGACACAGAAAGGGGTTGCATTTCCTATTTTCTTCTCGTCACATCCCTCCCAACCACTAGAGCATAAAGTTCAAAGTGAAGCTTCAAGTATGTGAACTGCAAACTAGTGCTAGTTTCTTTCCCCGCTTCGTTTGCATGAAATCCAGCAGCTTGATCTGTTCCAAACCAAATGAAACTCCCCCACATCACAACTACACCGACTCTCTGCGTATTCTCTCATAAATTTTCAAGCTGGCTTTAGTGGTCTCCTTGGATATCAAACTCTCGGAGTGGACTCATAATCAAAAAAGGCCTCTCTACACAGTGGAGACTCGGGTAATATTTATGTAGCCATGGGCAACCATGCCGCTTGGAGTTTCAACCTCACTGCTGTAGCACCTTGAGGCACATCCATGTTTCTGCACTGGTTGAACTAGACACAGGGCTTATTTAGGGAAGCAACAGGGCATGTATGGGCTGATTTAAAAAAAACAAAAACAACCTTGTATCAGTGTGTATAGTGTTAATTTTGTAAGTTGGACAACTTTTAAAGCTTTTCTGTAAGTTGTGTATGAAGATGTTGAATTTGTAGAATGTACTGAAATTTGGTTGTTAGTCTTGCTTTCAAATATTGATTTTGACTTGAGAGGACAGCTGAATACTACGTTTAAAGTTGTATCTTAAGATGGCAAGCTTTATCTAACTGTTGCCAGAAATATTGAAACAATGCAATATCATCAACCAATGGTGTTTTCACAAGTATCTGGAACAGACAGTGAGAGTGCAGCTTGACATGGACATTATTTTGCTTTTACTTTGCTGTTGGGGTTAATAAAAAATGAATGGATTACCATATGTTAATGAAAACCTGTTTTTATGTGTTTTTAATTCGCCTGCTGACTACTGATTAATCTTTTGAGCGTTTTTCTCAAGGCTCATATTTTGTGTTAAATACAACACCAATGGGGTATTTACAACGGCTTGCACCTGACCCAAAATCAATAATGGATAGAATAGTAAGGCTGTCTTTGTCTCTCTCCGTTTTTTTTCTCCATTAAACAGATCGCAGAAAGGCATCCCAAGCAATCAACTTCTGTCTAAACGTAAATCAACATGTGTATGCTGTGAGCTGGCACACCAAGTAAAATATTATCAAATCAAGTCCCAATGAGTGATCTCATCATTCCTCTCAAATTTCAGTTATTTAATCACTTCGTCTGTTCAAAAATGCTGCTATAGTCGGTCCCCCCTAAAACCCAGGACTTATAATTGACCCAGCAGACAGGAAGCAATTAAAAAGAAGTCAAACACATGAGGGGCTTTGAGATCAAATTAGAAAAAAGCAAGGTCCAATGTGGGCATGTTGGGCTCTGGCTTGCACAACTGTCAAATACGTTGAGTGTTAAAAGACCACACTACATAAACAAATCATTTAAAGCAAACTGTGTCACGGTGTAAACATTAAAAAATCTTAGCACTCTTTAAACTGTGTTCTATCATCAAACCTTTTCAGAAATGCACTAAACAGCCTTTTGCTCTTTCCTAGGTTTGATGTATGAGATGCATGCTGGTTTAAACAAGCATAGGGGAGCAACAGATATAGGTGAAGAATCTCTATTCAAATGTTTTGTATGGAAACTTAGCCAAGTGGAAACAGATGTGCTTCACTTGTGACCTATAAAAAAAATGATATATGGTCACCAGTAATATGGTTCAACAGAGGCCAACGGTTCCAATTTGCTTCACTTTGCCGTGTTGTGCTCTGTGTTGTGTAAACGTGGACATATTTTTCAATCAAAAGATGTGGCATTTTCACTGTAAACCTAGTGAGTTCTCAGTATACTTTGAAACAACTGGGTTGAAAGAAAGATCCATTTATTCATGAGTGCAACACATTTGACACCGCAGGTTTTCTGTCAAGCACAATGTTATCACAATTATAATTCATCAAGTTGATATATTATAAATCGAAAACAGAGTTGTTCAGCAACAGAGAACATCTGTGATATGTTTTCCATTTAAAAATTTTTCAAGGAACTCTGAAATAATAAGCTAACTGCTTTTTTTGCATCATTGTTATTCCTCAACCGTCTCTCACAGATTCCATGTATCCATGTATCCCCAAATATTCCCACAGCAACTGAGAAATGTACAGGACTCCAAACGTGTTAAGCAGGTTGCAATAATGCATCAGTACTAAAAAGAAATATATGTCATATGTCTGATTCTTCAGTTTTTCAAGGAGAGGGCTTCATAGCATGATTATTTTCGACAGCACTACATTAACTTCCATTACACCTAGACAGTATTTGAATGTGTCTTGCATCTAACAAAGTTCCCAGTCTAAAAGTAGGAATGTGTTTCTGACTGACAAAACAACCAGTAAACAGTGAGCTACATATTCACCTCGTAACAAAAAATGCCTGCCTCCCAGTGCCTGCTAAAGAAAGTCTGATGAAGAGGAGGAGTAGGTCAGTGTGAAAAAGACAATGCTGAAAAATCTGCCTTTACCTGGACAGACAATAATAGAAATCAACTTTATTAGTGAAGTGTGCAAGGGATAATCTGTCTGTGTTAATACCCTCTAGTACGAGAAGAAAACGCCTTCAATTGTTCTCTCTAATGAAGATGAATAGTACACTGCAAAGACAGAGGAAAATATGTGACCTCACCAGTCCCTTTAGAGGTCAATAATCTTTTAGAATAATTGCCTGAATTTTTAATTGAAGCAAAATCTTACTTAAGCATTCATCATTGTGGACAGACATTCCTCCCTTCAATTTTGCATTCCGATTAATTCTACTAATTTAAAAGTAACTGCTTTGTGCCAGTATAAAGGAACACAATTATAAGTTTTAAATACATATAGCTTATTTCCATAAAACATTACTGTTCTAAATACAGAGGCTGCACACCAAGGCATGCTGGCTAGTGCTGTAGTAGATGCTTAATCGTATTACCAAGTCAACAACAATCTTTGAAGAATTTTCAATTTGTCAATTTGCACATATGACTAAACAACTTGTTCTTGAGGGCTGATTACTTTTTATAGTTTTGTTTCCAGCCACATGCTTCAGGAAGCACAGGCTTTTGCAAATGTGCAAGGTCGTATGTAAATACTGCCAATACCAAAAGCACATTCTTTAAGACACATCCGTTAATAGGTCTGGAATTGCACCCATCCAAATCATTTGACACAACTGTTTATTAAGCCAAATTAGTCCGAATGAAATCTTTCCAAGCCAATCAAATAGTTTGCTTGATTAGTGGTGTGTTCTTCCTGGCGCACTGAAGAACAGATGAATCCAATAGGGGGGGAAGACAAGGAAAGGAAGGGCAACTCCAATTTCTGAGGACAATGAACTAAATTGTTCTGTCCCAATTTCTCAAGAGATACTTTGTAATCATGGCTAATTATTGTTGCATGGTAAAGTGGGAAAGGATCAAAAGTCTTTGTTCCAGACTTTCTACAACTGTGCAAAATAGAGATTTTTTGAAGATTTACAAAAGTTCCATTACTGCACACCTGATACACTGCAGAGGACAAAATAAAAACAAATCTCTGTTTAATGTTTAATTTGTCTCAACTTTTTACATTCCCTGCACACAGCTCTGCCTCAGGAGTTAGATTAACTTGTATAGACCAAATATACCTGTGTGCAATCATGGAGGACAAGATTAAGATTCTTTAGATTCAGATTCAGATTAATTCTTTATTGTCCTCAGTGGAGGAAATTTGCTTTCACTTTACTTAAGTTAAAGAACCAACACTGCAATAAAAAAAAAACTTTAGTTTTAGTAGTAAGTAAAAGTATGCAAGTATTAGTAGGAAAGTATACTTATACTTTAAGTACTTAAAGTAAAATGAGTCATATTGCAGGAAAAAGCACCTGCAAAATCATTGGATTATTATTACTGATTCATTAAAGGGATAGTTCAGGAGTTTTGAGGTGGGGCTGTACAAGGTACTTATCAATAGTCACTGTAGTAGATGGCGGTCAGCATGTCCCCAGTTTGGAGAAGAAGAGAGTTGAACCGGCACGGAACCTAAACAATTTACTGCCATGGACATGGTCAACAGCACCTCCTAAAAGAAGGCCCAGCGAAAAAAATCTATATCAGTTCAAGTGTACGCTATGTGTATTTTCAGAGCTTTACATTGTTGTCAGGTAGCATTTCCTTTGGAAATACATTTTCTCTACCGTAGAACTTCCGTATTCCTACAGTTCACCTTGGTTACGCACTGTATTATTCCATTTTGTTGCTGTCCACAGCAGTACATTGCTTAGCTTCCATGCCGGTACAATTCTCTGCTTTTCCAAACTAGGGTCACGCTGACTGCCATGTACTGCAGGTAACACACTGACTATGGATAAGTACCTCATACAGCCCCACTTCAGGAATCCTGAACTATCCCTTTAATGTGTAGGTAGCTTTTATTGCTATAGTTGGTTAAGGTGTTGGATGTTGTCCAAAGAGACAAATTTATATTCATTTTGATATACTGTTATTTACAACAGTATTTTTTAATGCAATAACAGTGTGTCACATTTTTTAAGATCATCATATGTTGTGTGTAAAATCTGCAAAGTGCCCTAACTACTAACTAATGCTGTGAAATAGATAGAGTGGAGTTAAAAGTCTTCCTGTGAATTATAGTGGAGTAAAAGTATAAAGTAGCAATGGAATGAAAACACTCAGGTAAAGTACAGATACTTCCAATTTCTAAGTACAGTACTTGAGTATATTGTATGTGTAGTTACGGTCAACCACTTTGAAATAGTGATAATATAAATAAGAACTTTCATTTTTATGAGTTTCTGTCAATCGGAAAAAATATTGATCAAAGGTAAATGTCTCAGTGTCTGTACAGTTTCTCACCTATTGTGCTTTGACCTGCTTGATGCATTGGATTTCTTTCTGAATAGCTTGTGTTATAAACTATGTGTGGGTGTTTTTTTTCAAGAATGTTCTCAATAGCAGCCCTCTGAGAAGCACATCAAACAACCTTTACATAAATACCACATGGATTAGACCGCATTTGACAATTTATCCAAAGCTAGCTAACTCACATTTGTCCGCATTAGGGTTCACCAAAGAGGAAATTAGTCAGAGATGTCAGGACTAACATAAATACCTTTATGAAAGAAGCAGAATAAATAGGGGTCAGCATAATAAATGTTCCACAGGCAAAAGGAAATGGAAAAATGGAAATGTGCAACGGATCCCATCCTTTCTTCAGATGATGGGATAGGCTTGCCATGTTTAACCTAATGCTGGGATGTTTGATTAACTGTGTTAATCATTTCCCATCTGCACTGGGCCCCTGTCTCTGCCTTTTGATTAAATTCCAACTAGTCTTGCATTGTTCATTATGTGTACTTGTCAAATAATTGACTGCTTGAAGGCAAAAAAAGAACGTACGCCTTTCAATCGTGATGAGGAAGTGCTTTAATATCATGTCATTCACTTTGCATGGCATATACAGGAGACGAGTGGAAGAGACGGGGAGAAGTACCTCTCCAGCACAACCTCAGGGGGGAAAGGTTATCGTGGATTTGGCCCTTCTGATTTTCAACAAGCTTGTTTCTCCCTTGGGTTCATGTCCAGGGTCAAACACACTGACTTTTGCCCCGGCTGATTCAGAGTAGGTTTGGAGCACACATGACTAGAATTCAATTCACAACAGGATCTCCAGTGATGGAGGCGTGATAGAAAAAGGGTAAGGTTAATTAAAATGCCTGTTAAAAGGTAATTATGAATGTCTTTTAAGCATGCTGTTAGGTTGGTGTAACAGAAGAGACTCAAGGCAAGTGATTTTCATTAATCCACAATTGTCATGCATGAATGCACCTTTTACTGTATATGCAGTGTGATTAGAAACACTTATGGATTTCCTGTAAACAGGAACTGAACTGAACATTTTAAAAACACTGAAATGCAGCAATACTTTGTAAAGAATTCATTATTAATACAATATCAGGTGTCTGTTTTCATATTCGAGAGTTCCCAATGCTACCCTCCTTTTTAATTACTTCACAGCACAAGTCAGTCAAATCATAAAGCTGTCAGCCTTCACTAAGAACTCAGACCTGCCGCGATAATGATACCTGACTCAAATGACAGCTCCATGCTGTGTTATTCCTGGGGTTGAGGGTGTCTAACTCCAGGCTCTTCAGCATCAACTTTGCTCCTGGCACTTAATACAGTCTTGTTTGTATAGTCTTCAATAAAGAAGTGCACCACTTTGTATGCATATGCAGCGGACTGACAGGCGCTCTTCCCCTCCTCAACAATAAACGAGTACCAAACACTTAACACGCCTTGTTGTAAGTAATACCTAAGTATAACTCAGCAGAAGTGAATGTGGAATAAAAGACAGCAAGACAGGTTTATGGTCATGTAAGCTGCTGTTTTGCAACTCTGTTATGAGCCAAGATCACCACATCTGTGTGAATAATTCATTCGTAAAAAGCTTGTTTCCAGCAGTCCCAGTCAAATTGCCTCAGTGTGGAAATAAAATTAATTTACTTGCATGGTTCCACAAGAACTGTCTAATGATGGACTTTTATTATTATGGCTGCCTATTGTCACCACTCTACTCACTGTCAAATCTACAAAAGAGGCTGGATTTAATTAAAACACTACTTGTGCATTTCATCTCAATTGCTATGGCAACGTCCTAACTTCCCTTGCCAGGCGGCAGGTTTGTGCTACATCATATCGTCTTGCTCCTTTTCAGCTTTACACAAACTGCAGCCACGAAGATCACAGAGTACCCCGTTTCAGTAAGAACATAGTGCCTTTTTTGGGTAATGATATAATGTTGTTGACAGAAAAAGAGCCAAAAAATGTCACCCTTGTTATTTTGTCCATGTTGAAGGACAATGTAGAATTGTTCCATTTCAGACACTATTAGCTGCCAAAATGAAAGTAAGAAACACAGTTTTTAAACCAGCATTTGTGTCAGACTTTTTGTAAATGTTCTTGTTAGGATACAGAGACAGAAGCACAGCAAGGCAGATTAAATGAAGCTGTAAAGAGAAAGAGGGGGTGAGTATGTCTGTGTGGAAGGTTCTCCCCAAATTAGAGTGAACCCATAGGTCACTGGTTTGTCATGGTAAACATAAGCTGTTGGAATTGAGTTCAGGAGCTTTCCCACCATCGCTCCGAGGTGGCAAAAGCTCAGGCACTGCTGCATTCTTGTGTGTCTTACCATTAAGACCCAGTGAATACCTTGGTGACAATGGTCATGTGGTCAATGAGGAGGCAGCAGTGGAAGCAGCTCAGACTTGGGCAAAGGGTGAGCACTTTGGAATGGACTCATTAAGTCACAGCTGTTGTGTTCGTAACAATGAGGCAAGGACTCTTCTCAAACCTCTCCAGCACCCAAACATTAAAACCTCAGCAGAAGATGTGCTGAGTGGGGGAGCACAACAATGGGTGTAGAGCTGATGGCAAGCAATTGTATCTTAACTTTGTCACTGGGGACGTAGAAAATATTTATGAGTTTTGTGTCCAATTTTTAGAAATATAAGAAACAGGAAGGTCTTAATTTAACAGGCTTCAGTTTGTTCATTAGATGAAAATGTTTGATTTTGCTATTTCCTTCTTGCTGGACAAAGTACACAATTAATGGAGAAAACATTCCCATACTATATTTTTATTTGTTAGTCTTCTTTCCCATCTGGATATCCCAAGTGATTCAAAGCTAACCTCGCCTTTTGAAATCACAATCCCACTCGATCCTAGGCCTCATGTCGACACAGTAAGAGGAAGCCAGAAAAGCAAAACCTGTGACCTCTCCATGGTTTGGGGGTCTCAAAATTATAACACCCTTCCTCTTTTCACAAAGCAGTCCCCTGCTGCTGCAGCCTTGGTACTGCAATGCCAACACCATTGCACTAGATTGGATTAGAGAGACAACTAACTGTGAGATGGAGCCCAGGCTCACCACCAGTCCTGTTTCTCATGTAAATGCTACAACAATTCATCGTGCCCTACATAATAGAATGGATCCAACTCAGTAAAGGGTTCCTTTGTCTATGAAATTACAAATGGTGACATCAGTTGGTGAGGATCTTTGTATTTTTTGTTCAGTTTTGTAAAACTCTCACAGTGCCTGGGAAATAACCAGAGGAGTGAGTCCCTGACTCATGTCATAGTGTATTACTCTGCAAGAGGTTTTCTTGGAGCGCCCAACTCTGGATTTGTTCTGTGTGTGTTTCCTTCTTCCTTTCCGTCCTGGAGTCGGCGGTGTTTGCTTTGCAGCTGACAGTTGACGTTTTAGGATTGTGGAAGCTGGCCCACCAGCAGGGATGAAACCTTAACCTGAAACAACAAAGTCACTACGATCCAACATTTATACTATTGGCAACAATAATAACCTCTGTCATAAATGCTAAAAACATGTTGGCATGTTAAAGTGTAAAATTTAATTCTCATCAGTAAAGTATTTTGCAGCAGTATTTCTCTAATACATCTCTTTAAATCGAACATGGAGACATAAAAAAAGCTACATAAACAGAGAAAGTGTGCAGGAAGAGCCAAAGAGGCTCAAGTGCAGGTCATGAAATCTAAGAATTCACACCTTGTCACTTCAGAAACCATACGTCAAGAAACCTAGTGTCCAGTTTACAGAGGAGTTAACTTCCACTTGCATATTTATTTGTGTTTAGGTCTCTGCAGATACCTCCTGTTTCTTTCCAGACAAGTTTTTGTGTGAGATCACGACTGTACATCTTCACATGATCCCTCGTCACTTAAGACCTTTCTCACATATTCATAATAAGGTCCGCCTGGATCCCATCACCAGAAGTTACCAGAGCAGTTTGTCTGGGCAAAATTTAATTAAAGTCAGTGGTTTCACATGTAATTATCACAACAAAGTCCAGGCCTTGTGAGCCCTGAGTACTTTGTTGAAAAAAGAAACCAATGTTTGTGTTTATCTTTTCACATTAGCTGGAACCTACTTTAAAATTAAGTTGGATCTCTGAGGGTCTTTTTTTTTAACCATTGCAAATCCTCTCTAACACATGCATTCATGCTTCACCACATGCCTGTGCTGAAGCCTTTCTAAATCCTCGCAAACTTGTAGTTTGTTTAAAGTGAGGAGCAATATGATAAGACGTCTCCTGAGAGGCGGGAGTCAGCTGCTTGGTCCCGTTTCAGTTAAGTGCAGTGGTGTGTATTGGTTAAGCTGGTATTGGACCATCTCAAATTTGCCCCTTGGAGTCAGATAAGCATACGTCATGCCCCCCACCCCTTCAACATACATAGCACACACACACACGACTAACCACTCTCTAAACAGCACCCCCACACAGCTGTCTCCCTCCTCTGGGAGACTCTGAAGGCCAACTGTGCAGCCACTGAAATGAGCTGCTAATCCGTGTACAGGCTCCCAAGCATATTACAATGCACAGAGCCATCAGCCCTTCAGCCACTGAGAGAGAGAGAGATCGTGTGTGTGTGTGTGTGTGTGTGTGTGTGTGCGCTATCACTCTGTGCATGCATGTGCACATTAAGGCATGTGTCAATCTGTTTGAGTGCCAGCTGCATAAAGCAGTGTATGTACCGTACATGAGAAGGTGAAAATGATTGTTGTTCCTGTCCTGCATGACCTCAGTAATGGCCATATATTCCCTTGCAGCATTTTCTAAGAGCACAACCAATTGCCATTGCAGGAAGAAGATTCCACTTCTCCCCAACAAGTGTCTCAGCATCCTCGCTCTCTCCCTTTCATTGGAGGGAAGTCATTACTGGTCCTTATGAAAGTGAAATGAATGAGAGCGTAAGGGGATGGATGGGAGGTCATGGCCTCAGGGCCTCTGGGGAGTGGGGACGCATAAACTCATCACCTGGTACTGATGGAGGGCCGCTCACCTCATCCGCCATCTCTATACCTCTGCCCTCACAACCTCCACCAGTTTTTGCCCTTACCACACAGGCGAACACAAAGGAATGAGGCAGGGGCAATTTTCTACTCAAGTGATGTTCACAAACAGCCATAAATACACACATTTGAAGGCCACTCAGTGGTCACATGAAATCAACATGATAAGGAAATGGGGGGCATTGCCTGAATACAGAAAACCAGATCAGCATGCCCTTCCTTTGATATCACTCCTGATTGGTGTAATTGCAAATGTGAGCCTTTGTTTGAATGGGTTAATATTGTTATCATGGAATTGTTATGAAACCATGCATTTTTAACAAGGGGAGCTGATTTTAGTTCCCAAATACAAATTGAAATATTCATCAGAGTGACTGCTCTGAACCAATGTTTTGTGATGAAGAGTGTAAAAGGCTGCTGCTTTAATTCATCAGGCACACCTGTTGTCCATCAAAAGAGGACTCCATCTAACGAGGCTGTGCTGTAACAGAAAGATCACATATGCAAGCTCAAAAACAACACTCTGTTCTTTCAAAGTTTCCCCTAGAAAGGCATAAAATATCCACTTGTTTATTCACTGCAATTGACTGTAATTGACTTAGACTTAATTGATTGTACGGGGGGAACTTTGGTTACGATTTTAATCCCAAACATTCAACACATAGCCTGCCAAAGCTCTGGTTTAAACATTCTGATATGGTTATCCAAGGAAGGTTAAATCAAGGGCAACTGGACTTGGCTGAAGATACTGGAAGATGTTTTGAAGAGGCTTCTTTAGTTCACTGAAACATCTTCCAATATCTTCATCCAAGTCCAGTTGACCTTGATTTAACCTCAGTGGATAACTATGGCCTGGATGACTGAGAATCTTAACAGACATTTTGAAATGGATCAAGAAGAAATTTAAGATATAATTAAAATCAAAATTTGACCAATTTGACTAGATATTAGGGATGTATGACCAGATTGATTTATGATTGGCTAATCTCTGACAGTTCAAATAGAGACTGTAGACTATAATAGACTATGTAAAAAATAGTAACAACAAACTTAATATATACTATTGTTACCACTAAGGAGGACAGACTTTCAGAAAAGCCTGCAAGGACTTTCACTGCTTTGGATTCCACAAATACCCTGACTGTCTACAGGCATAACAAGGGCAATTTTTCACAGCTACCTGTCCGTGACACATTGTCCACTTATCCATCAGCAGGCCTCAAAACGAAAGCATTTGCTGTGAGTTTTCATCTTGTGCCTCTGACGTCTGGCCAGTCATATCTCACACGACTCTTCAGTCTGCAGAAGAGGGAAGGGTGTGAATATTACAATGAAACTGGTCAAAGTAAAACAAATTCTGTCCATGAAAAGAAAAATTCCACCATTTTCACCAGAAGGCTGTTATTTGTTAAAGAAATAAGAAGTCAACATTGTGAACGATCATCTTTCAGACCACTGCAAGTATATGAAAACCTGGTTGTAGATTGATGCACGTCTGGCAGACTTGGGTGAGACAATTGTGTATGTAATCAGCAATTACCCTAATGGCAGTGCTGACATACATTGTGGTGTAGGGTTCGAGCATGTGTCAAGGGGCTGGTGTGGGGAGAAAGGCCAAAGAGGACCGGGGTCTGTTGAAAGCCCTGTCGGAGTCTCGGAGTGATGGCTTGTCAACAAAGCACTCCTGTTTCAGACAGAGCCATGGCTCAGGTGGCTCCTACGGGCCTTTCTACCTCCACATGTTGTTTCTCAGGTCACGCCCGTCCGGAGCACTGGCACTTTTCCACACGCCCCTCCATCTGCAGCACATTGCTCCTTCTCTTTCCCTGTCTTTACTAGCCTTTTTAATCTGCTCATTTTACCACCTAAACTCCTGAGTTGTGTTAGTTTCCTTGCAACACGCTTGAATAAATCTCAAATATGAATGCCCAAGGCTTTCATTTAGCTTGTTGGTCACACTCAAAAATATCTCCTTCCACTCCAGCTGTAAGCTAGTCTGTTGGAATGCATACAGGTAGAAAATACTGTACACCACATTTCTGCTTTTTATTTATGTAATGTGAAATATTCAGTGATAGAGGAAATATTTTCTTAAGTAAAAGTAAGAAGTGAAAGTGAAAGTCCAGCATTAGAAATCTTACGTACGTAAAAGTACAGAATTGTTGTCAAAAAAATGTACTTAAAGTATGAAGCATTTCTGCAGAAAAATTACCCACGTGACTGACTAAATGACTAAAATAATTGAGGGAAAAAGCAGCAAAGCAGCTTTTTTTAGCCAAACCAAACATTCAATCAATAGAAAAGATAAAGTTGCAAATGTTTTAAACACATAAGCAAAGAAAAGATGTATAAAAAACTAAATCTGGGCAAAACAAAACAATAATGTAACAGAAGGCTGAACTGAACAAACCTGATCTAACAAATGACACAAAAGAAGGGGTAAATATACTGAGAATGTGAGAGAATGGAACTACAGAAAGGTGTTAAATCAGCAGCTGCAGCAGATAGGAAGCTGCTGGTGTGTCTGTGTGTCGCAGCGGTTGCATTAACCAAATATTCTCCATCATTGACTGATTTATTATTTTTTTTACAATGAACAAATCTTAACCAAGCCACTCAATATTTTTGAGTGGCCTTTTATTGTGGCCAGCCTAAGGCACACCTGTGCAATACCCATGCTGTCTTATCAGCATCTTGATATGCCACACCTGTGAGGTGGATGGATTATCTCTGCAAAGGAGAAGTGCTCACTAATACAAATTTTGACAGATTTGTGAACAATGTTTGAGAGAAATAGGCCTTTTGTGTACATAGAGAAAGTCTTAGATCTTTGAGTTCAGCTCATGATGAATGGGGGCAAAAACAAAAGTGTTACGTTTATAATTTTGTTCAGTGTATAAGAAATATGCAATATCTGGTTAGACTAACCAACTTACTAAACTTAGCAACTGATGTTAACTTTTTGTTTCACATAAGAAACTGATCCACTTGGCCACCCCGACCACCTCCTTACTCAGACTTTTCTGTTACTTATATACTACACCTACTTTAAGTGTTCAGAAATGAACTATGATGCTAAAGGGCTTCAGAGTGCATTACAAACTGATGCCAAGGGGTCTTGACCATGCGTCCGCAACTGATGATTTAGGAGTGAGAAGTGGTTGGCATATTAGTTAGCTATTGTATAGTAGTCTTGTCTTTGATCTCACATGCATGACTCCATTGTCTAGCTAGCTTTAACCATCGCATTAGTAGGCTATATTGCTGCATAGCTATTGCAAAATGTCACAGCAGAGTGTTCAAATTTCAACAATAATTTTGATGTGGTTGATAAACAAAGTAAAAATAGAGGGATTGGTGTGGTGGAGGGTGAAGGACATGCAAGCAATACTGATAACATTTATCAGCCAGCGGCAGCTAATGTTGCAGGGGGAGCAAGTGGCAGCGTTCATCTGCTTTATGTGGTGACACGAAATGTGTCTCTGTTCATCTTTTCTCTCCATGCCCTTATAAATGCATAACCTGTAAGATCTGTATATTACATGTTATTGTTATTAAGTTGTTTTTAAAAATTAAATACTATTAAACAGGCAATCTGTCTAATTAAAATAAAAAAATAACATAAAAAGATGAGATTATTAAAGACTATTTACGACCCTGTCTGTCAAAATGACAACGAGAAAGTCTAACGCAAGCTCTGGTCTGTCGGTTTGTCTGGTCACCTGTCTGTCTGAAGCTGCTGGTGTGTGGAAAGCAAGGTGCAACGCGCAAAGATCTTGTAGGTGTGTTTTGGGCGTAAAATGAATCAAACCAATCAGAGTGTTATCTCCCATTCCCTATAAAAGCCAGGTGTGCCTACACCTGGGGCATTACTATTTTTTGGCAGATAAATGGCACACTATACAAACCACCAATTGATAAATAAGTGCTGCATCACACTGAAAACTGAATATTTATCTCTGAAATGTAAGTACAAGTACCTTAAAATTATACTTAAGTACAGTACTTATGTATCAGAACTCAAATGTACTTAGCTACCACCACTGGATATGTTCAGTGTTGTTGGATATGTTCAGTGTGATTGTTCTGTACCTAATGAAGGCCATTATGCTACCGTGTCTCCTAGAAATTATGTTACTGCTTACTGCTAAAAGTGCTATATTTATGAACCAGACTTTGAAGTGCATTCTGTGCCTGGTGTGTAGCTAGATTTAGGCAACAAACACACCTCGGTTAAAGCTAGGGAATATCTTTTGTTTTGGTTTTTGTTAAATGTTAATAAAGTAAACATAAATGGTGTGTCTCGTTCTTCAAGCCACTTTTGAATTTATGAATGTTTAACAAGGACCACAGTCTTTGCCTAACCATAACCACAGCATAACCATAAAAAAACTTTAATCATGCTTTAGTTGCTACAAACAAATACTGTAGAGGAAAATTCTGAAATAGGTTGTCAGTAAACAGTTTGATAATACACTTCAGTTTCAACAGTTTTACCTCCTTAGGTAGATAGGATGTAGAAGGTTGCTAAAATATATCCCTTGCATGTACGTTGTGCAACTAGCCTTGTAATGGTTTTGTCAGGTTCTTTAAATTTTAAATATTTTAATTTGATTATATAGTCATTGCAAGAGTAGTTGTAAGGTTGACTTAACACAAGCTGAATTAAGTCTGTACTTAATGTCTGAAAGAAACCAAAAGCTTGCAAATCAAACATCCTCTACTTTGACACATCATTTCAGCAATCAAATAGTTAAGCACATACATACAAAGCACAACGTATGTGAGCGCTGTTGGTCATTGTATGCATTTGACAACTTAAGCATCATAATTGTCACACAGGCACGAGTGCAGCAGTCGTTCCAATTAGTACATGTAAATGAAAGGGCCTAATAACATCTGATGAATTATTCAGACATAACACTGGTGTCACATTGATTTGTTCATACCAAGAGTTGTGATAAAAACAGCCTCTTCATTATAAATGACCACTGAATTGCTCATTTGTGTCATGCCTGAAGAGTGATGTGGGTTTTAGCATAGTAAGTACTCATCAAATTATATTCGGCAGGGCATAGCCTTCAAATTATATTCAATGGGGCAGAGGCTGAAGTTTATTTACTGACTCACAAGAAAACTATTTGAATATCAAACAATAAAAGAAATCCCTGACTCTATCTTTCCAGGTAGCTGTGATGTGTTTTGTTAATCATACAAGCAGCCTTTTGAGCTGTGTGTACTCATGCATCCATCTTGCCGTGCATGTATTCATATCATCTTTGTAAAAGTGAGGATACGGTTGAGGCTGTTTACCTTGCCTTATGCAGATTGCATTTTCATATTGAATTTAGCCTGCTGAGTTGGAGCCCATTCAAAAGTGCAGTGTGCTGTGCCGTAACTAGAAAGAGTGGACACTGAACCAAGCTAATGTGCATTTCTATTGGCAAACCAATGCACTGTAGACATCTTTGACTTGATAACATCATTCTTCTTTCAGTGTTTTACAAAAGAAGTCTGCACGCTCCAAGGTACCGAATCCAAGAATATCATAAAGACAGTTTCAGCCAGGCAGAAGCTCACTGAGAAAAATGGGGTGAGTTGTTTGATACAAAATGATGCCGTCCCCAAATTTCCCGTCACTTTAAAAAATTCTGCCGCTGATTGTGCTGTCTCGCTACGAATGTCTGTGTGTGTGTGTGGGAGGGAGGTTGTCAAGCTCTGACTGTGACAGAATTTAAATAACAGATTGTTACTGACCTAATTATGGTACTTCTGCATTAGTGTGTAATGTGCCTGAACCAGCTGAGTGTGTGCTGACTGATGACACTGTTTCAAAGCTATTTGATGTGAAAACACACAAGGCTAGTGACATAGGCTCGGACCGCATTCGCTTTGTCAACCGGTGACTCCTGACGGCTCATAACAGGGGAGGCATGTCATAGTGGTTCATAGGTCTGTGTATGTCAGATAAAAAACAAAAGTGCTTCCTGGATTATATAGTATGTTGCACGCCACCAGGCCGCAACAACAGCATCGAAGAGACAGGACAAGATGCTTGACTGGAGAAGGAGAAGCAAAAATAAGCTAACAAAGTGAGCAAGAGCTAGAAATAAACAGAAATAAAAGATTGTCCATTTGGGGGGAATAATAGAAGAGACAGACCGGAGGTGAGAACTGAAGACAGAGAAAGACAATTAGGAAAAGACCAAGTCACAGCAAAACCTTCCAGCATGAAAGACCCTAACCGCTATATCTCCTCCCAGATAAGGCTCCAGAAGCTTATCAGCCAATGGGTAATTTCAATTAAAAGGGGGTTTGCAAGACAAGTGGTTAAATACCTCAGAGGGAACCTGTCACCACAGGAGAGGTGGCAGGCTGCCTCCACCAGACAGGGGGAGAGAGAAGAGGATAGGAAGAACTGAGTGCTGTGTGAATGGCTAGACTTGGCCCCGGTAGTGGCACGTGAGGAGCGTTATTGCATTAGCTCCTTGCCAATCACATAATGAACTCTCAGTCAGACGAGACAAAAGTCCAGCCACACCCCTGCAGTACGGCAAAGAGCTAGAAGAATGCGATCGGTAGGATTAACAATGAAGGAGCCCTGAAGGGAGGCAGCGAGAGGCCTTTTGCCAGAGAGAGATAGGAAGATTCAGGAGCTTAGCGTTGTCAAATGTTTTATTCAGCCATGACCGTGAGTGCTGCCAAACAGATTAGCCTGTTTACTACAGGTTCTCATTTAAGAGATAAATCTTTAAATGTTGGATTTGGCGGGGGGAGGTGAAGAGGGGCAGCTTCTATGTTACACTAAGTAGGGGGGGAGGGTTGGGCATGGGGGGCATCAAATGCAATGGAGTAACAAAGGAACTGAGAGGCAGAAATGGAACTTCTCATTAAGTTCTGAGTTGTCTGAATTAATGACAGATGTAAGCAGACTATGATCAATATGTCTCAGTATAACTCTCTCCCAGGGTGAGATGAGGATCGAGCTATCTTCACGGCAAGCAGGTTGAGCGGCTGCCGTAGATGGTGTGAGGGGGGGTGGAGGGGGTGAAGATTTGACTGTGTTCTTTGTTGTAGCTCAGTGGAATTCTTGCCTCTCTCCTCTCCTTCCCTCTCCACTCCTTTTGTTCTTGTCTATTACAGCGGGGGTGATGAGGCTCCCCTGGGCATGTTCAGCTACAGAAGCCCAATCTCAGCGGATAATCATCTTCAAGATACATCAACAGGGCGGTTGTAATTTTGAATGACTGAAAAAAAACCATGAAAACAGCAAAGATAGAGAAAGAAGCCAGGTAGAGAAGTGAAAAAAAAAAAACAACAGGACAGTATATTTCAAGACAGCTAGCTACTGCATATAGAATTATGGTTCTCCTAACTACCTTTCCTCTGAAAATGTTTTTTTTTTCATCTAACATTGCACGTTCCCATCACATTTGCTTTCCTCCCTACTGTTTCTGTGCTGAACGCACCCACAGTTTGGCTGTGAAAGCCTCAGTTCTCAGTCAACTTGTTAGAAAAGGACCATGCCAAGCATTCCACACCATTTCCAATTAATGATGCTGCTCTTGGCAGCAAAGTAGTAAATGACTACCAAGAGGGTTGTTTTATTTCCCAAGATGAAGTATACACAGCTTCCGTTTCTCACTCAAGAATTGATAACTACTAGATCCTATATGACCTACTTTTTTACTAATGAGAGGTCATCACACACTGGGTATAAATGTCAGGAGAAAATGCTATCATTTCTGTTGGGCAATTCTTTAGTGCTTTATTGACCTTAAGGGACGGACCAGGTATTCCTGGCAAGTGGCAGGTGTATGAGTTAGGGACAAAAAAGGACAAACTACTGTAGGGCAACTTTTAATGAAACCAATGGGACCTGTGTGTGTTTGTGTGTTTGTGTGCACGCGCGAATGCTTTGTCCCTGCATGTGCGTGCACACAATACAATATAATACAGAAGGCAACTGGCTGATGATAACGACATGATGGACAATGATTGACAGATGGATTGTAATGTTGATGAGCTGTACCTCTAACTGAGTATTACATTTCAGAATATTCAGGTCTCAACTGTCATTTCTCCAGTGACACATGGGAATTGGAGCACAATCTATCTATGTGCAAAACAACCACATTCTCTGGAAATCCCATTGGCCACCTGGCTATCTTGTTCAAATCAATAACATCTCAAGCTATCACAGCTGTAGCCTGACTGACCCTCCAAAATGGCAGCCATATGTCCAGCAAAGCAAAGAAATAAGTTGCTTAAATCTGCACCACATACTGAATGTTAGGGATATTAAATGGGTCTTGTGCAGCACAATATTTTCTTTTCAGAGGTGCTACAGTTACAGTAGTCAGACTTTCTCTCTCTCTCAGAGTCCTCAAAATCTAAGGTAGTGACATTTCAAGTAGACTCAAATGTGCAAATCTCAGAATTAACATAGGTCTTGACATGGAATAGTGGGGAGTTGTCATAGAGGATCATGAATATTCAAGGGTGTGACCTAGTTTGATATGCTAGAGCAGGACAGTGGGGTGCAGGGTAAAAATCCATCTGAACTCAAATGTACTACAGCAATGTGGGAATATGAAACAGTGTGGGAGGGATTTAATTTTAATTACTCAATCAACTGTTGAGCTACCTTATGATTTGCAAAAGGGATTCTTTATCTACTCACATCTTTATAATGTGACAATCTTTAGCAGTGAAGAAACAAACTGAAAATAAACCATTTTGATTTCACAATTAGCACACAAAACTCCTCTCAATCCCACCCACCATGAGAGATATGCTAGCCCCCCAAGACAAAGTGTGAACACCCTTCCTCTGAATCATGAAGCAACATACTGAAGTACACAAATGAAAAGTGTTTCATTCTTCCCAGACCATAAGTTAATAAAAAATCCACTCTGTTGGCACCAGACTGTCTGACACAAACTCAAATTGATTCATAATTGAGTTTGTATAGATTTTTATCCAGCTTTTGCTGGTTACATTAGGGCTTGACTAGTCTCATTTTGCAGTGGAGTGTACAGCAAATGCAACCCATGCTCCAGGCTCACTGTGCACCGTGCATTGCAATAGCTTGCTCAAATAATAACGGGCTCTGAAGGACATTTTGCTTCCTTCTACTCGTCAATGTGCAGACAGTGAAGGATATATTTAGGGTCACCCATTTTCACTGACACAAGCCTTTTTTCTGACTATTAGGATTTAGATTTTGCAATTCAATGCTAAATGGGATGTACTTTCACATCAAGTACAGGAAAACTTTTCTTGAAAACACATTGCAACTTTGGGGAGGAAATCAAAAAACTGCACATGGTATTAATGGAAAGTTCTTAAAAAATGTATAAGCAAACTGAGACATTACCATTTTAAAGTGTAATTTCAACAAATCTTGTGAAAAGACCAAAACTAACAATGTGTTAGCCTGTAATTCAATACTCATCCATGAACCCCTCTTTCCTATTGAAAACGTAAACTACTTTAATTTAAAAAAAGTAAGTTCCTAAAGTAGCTGGTCACTCTAGCATTGTTACCGTTACATACGGCAGCGGCACCCGCTTCTCTAAATTATTGCTGCTCCTGCTTCAGAATTTTATTAAGTGTCATAAAGTCGCAATTAGGCCTATGTGACAGAGCTTTCCACTCCACTGAACTCAAACGAAGGTTTGTCCACTCTCTCTTCACTTCAGGATGTCATTCACTCACATAAAATCATGACAACCACGAGTACACTATTTTTTCCTCAGGCCAGTGGACTGGCCATTGGGAGCACCAGGAGAAATCCCGGTGGGCTAGTCACTCTTTGAGCAGCCCATTATACAAAAACAAGAGCGTCGTCGGCCCACTTTGACTATGCACCAGCCTACACATTCCTCCTCAAGATCCTCAATACCTGTTCAACAGTTAGTCAAGGTTTTGCAGCTGAAGCAGTAAGACAGAAGACAAAAGGGATAAGATTTGGATTTGGCTGGCTGGCTATTTAGCTATATCGGGTGCCTTTTGCTGAAACATGTTCAAGTTTTCATAAAGTCGATGTGCTCGTCGTTGTCGCTTTTCATGATTGACCAATAACAGGCTGATTGGGGCAGGACATTAAAAAAATACTGACTCTTGTTGGGGACTTTTTTTCTGCTGTGGATTAATACACATTTGGTGCTCTAGTGAGTAATTACAGAAGCAGGATGGTAAACGTGGAACTGGCTTAAAAAGTGACTACAGCGCCCTTCTTCATCACAATCACAACGGGGCATCATTGCATTGCACAGAGGGATAAGCTATGTCATACTCTGGATAGAGGACAGTACTTGTTAGTAGAATTAATTTATTGTTGACTTTGGGATTTTTATGGGATTTTTTCAACAATAAGAACATTTTTAAATATTACCAGCAGGTACAGAAAGAAACATACTCCAATAGGAACTTAGTTGTTGAACTGACTAAGCAGGACTGGTCATCAAACAGGCACAGTGAGGAAATATGAGCAAAAGTCACCAAAGGTATATTGAGAACCTTGGACTTGCCTAGCGCTACCACACTTGCCTTTGTTGGTGTCTCACTTGGTGTGAGTGCTTTGTGATTAAGAAGGAGGCAGGCCATTCATCAGACACTGCTGTCCATTCAATCCTCAATGGGGTCTGTCATATAGGTCTCTATCCAGCCCTGAGCCATGGTCAATCTTCAGCCAGACAGCAACCTCCCCTTGCGATAAAAAAAGACTAGGTTTGGGATTTATGGCCGATCTGCAACAGGCCTTAACATCTCCTGAGGGAGCACATAAAACACTGAGGAAAACAGAGTGTGAGCAGTAACACACACATTTGTCTTTTATGGCTCAATGTACTGATAATGATGTTTGATTTTCCATTATGTTCCATTGAAAGGTGAGAGAAACCCACGGCTGGTACTTTGATGTCCTGACCCATTGCTGTAAATGCTCATGTTCGTAATGTAAACTTTTTCCATTAATTCCAACAGGATTAGACACCCTGAAAATAAGTCATGCAAGGGCCCCGAGGTGCTCATTAAGTCCACCTACCAAACAATATCATCACAATAAAAAAGATGCAGTGAATTTTATCTGTATGCAGAGCTGTTGTTTTTCTTATGAGGAAGGACCCAAGGCGACTCAAAGCAGCTCTTTGGTTGTAAAAGGCAAGTCAGCTACCATCACTTACCCATCCTTTGTATAATATGTCTTTGAAGGATCATGTGCATATTTAAAGGGTATATGTGGTGCCCATTGACAGTGCTTCATTAAAGGACTGAAATATTCCCATTTCATTTGGTGAAATCCCCAGTGCCGTATATATTGGTTGTCCCTGGCAATACCATGGAACATTAATAAAGCAAACCAATATCATTCAGCTTGTGGGATAATTAGGCAGCCTGTCCCTGAGAAGACGGTATATGGCACATAAATTCTATTAATAAGCTATATATTGGTTTAAGATCTAGAGGCCCTGGATTTAAACTTGTCATGAGAGTAGCATAACATTATAACACCTTGGTTCTATGGGGACATGAATTAATGGGTTTTGTCCTCAATTAAAGTTGAAATAGATAAACATTCCCCATCTTACAACTCAAATATATTTAAATTAGAAAAAATATTGATTCTTTCTGTAATATTATTTTATCTTTAAAATGATTAGCCTGGTAGTGTCCATTTCCCCACCAGGGGAACAAATACACTGGACCATGTTTACACAAACATTTCTGGCAGCTACAAATGTCTCCCCTGTCCCTATATAAGTCTGTCTGACCATAATTCCCTGCTTCTCCTGCTTCCTTACACCCAGCTGATTAAAAGAGTCAAACCAACAGTAAAAAAACTGTGGACAGATGAGGCTACATAAACTCTGCAGGACTGTTTTGAGTGCACAGACTAGCACGTGTTCAGTTAGGCCGCCACCCAGGAGAACCACGCCAATCTTGAGGAATATCCAGCGTCAGTGACATACATCAGCAAATGTGTTGATGAGGTGATGTGATCACAAATACAATAAAATCCTTCCCCAACCAGAAAACCTGGATGAATAGAGAGAATTTTGGTCAACTGATAAGGAAGCATACAACACCAACAGAGAAAGACTGAAAGCTGACATCAAGGAGGTGAAGCAGAGGCATCAGCAGAGACCGGAGAGAGACCTTATAACACCAGCAACACCAAAAAATATGTGGCAGTCGATCGAAAACATCACAGGCTACAAAAGCAGGAGCACCCCCATCATGTGTCAGGCCACGTTGCCAGATGAGCTAAATCTGTAAAGGCTGCACCACTGTCAGTATCCACAGCAGATGTGAGAAGAATCCTGCTCAGGGGGAATATGAGTAAACTTGCTGGGCCTGATAACATCCCTGGCCGTGTACTAAGAACATGTGCCAGTCAACTTGTTGATGCATCCTCCCTGTCCCAAAAAAGTCTGCAGTGTCTAGACTGAACAACTACTGCCTTGTGGCACTCACCCCCATTCTGATGAAGTGCTTTGAGAAACTGGTTCTCCAGAACACAAAGAACTACATCCCAGTAAGCCTGGACCCTCACCAGATCCACAGATGATGTCATCTCCACTGTCCTTTACTCAGTCTTTACAGACCTTGTGAAAAACAACACCTACATTAGAATGCTGTTTTTGGATTTTAGCTTGGAATTCAACACGATCTCCTCCATGAAACTGAGCGGCAAACTTAGCACTTGTTTTAAATACAACACTCTGCAACTGGATATTGGACTTCCTCACAAACAGACCCCAGACAATTTGGAATGGTGGTCACACCTCCTCCATTATCATGCTCAACACCAGAGCGCCCCAGGACAGTTCACACTGTACACCCACGACTGCACATGGAGAGAACTCTGTTGTGAAGTTTGCAGATGACATCACCATCATCGGCTGGATTTCAAACAACAATGAGATATATTCATATTAGGAAGAAATCAACTTTCTTGCTGAGTGGTACACAGAGAACAACCTACTGCTCAACGTCAGCAAAACCAAGGAGCTGATTGTTAATTTTAGGAAAAAGGAGTGGAGCTGGGGAACAGTTTTAGGTTTCTGTGAATCTCAGAGAATCTGTTGTGGTAAAGAAATCTCAGAAACAGCTGTATATCTTAATGAACATTAATGAGAACTTGGCACGGGAATTTAGCCTTCTTAATTTTTTAAGAAGGCTTTTTTAAGCATCCTCACTGGAAACACCACAGACTGACATGGGATGTGCATGGCACTGGAGTGTTCAGAAGATCATTTGTGACCATCTAGCAAGCATCGCTGATATCGATGAGGTGCCCGCGCAGAGCCCAAAGGATTTTAAAAGATGCTAGCCCAGTTACAGCCTGTTCACCATGCTGCAGTCTGGCAATAAATACCGAAGTATCCACTGTCATGCCACCAGACTACAGAGCAGCTTCTTTCCTCAGGCTGAGACACTCCTCAGCTCATCCTCAGCACTCCACCTTGTAAAATTGTTTTATTTCTATAACTTCTTATTTATCCACCTATCTACTGTTTATCATTTTTATATAGAACATTTGTTTTTGGTGAGTAGCATAAAGGAAACCACAACTTAATCTCGTTATCCAACCCTGCATTGTAAAATAATAAATAAATCTATTTTGTACCTTGTACTAAATCCTGTGAATGCTCAACCATAACAAAGTATCATTTTCACACAATATTGAATATGTCTGCCACTGAGCGGCTTGTTGCAGCAATAAATTCCCTGCTATTTTAGTTTTTACCTATTATTGTATTGTTAAAATGAAAGATAGTTCATATTAAAATATTTAGAATGAAACAAATGATGTCTTGTAGTAGTACAGTGGAAGCATTCAGCATGTGTATGTAGGTTTAGACTGGATTTGTTAAAATGCTACCAGAAACATTCTTTGCATATAAAAATGTTGATTAAAAAAAGCAACATAGTGTCGAATGGATATCATTAATCACAGCACTACAAAGTTTATGGTGAATTATTAAAACACCCACAATCACCTGAGTGGCAAGGCAAACAAACATCATAATTTGGGACATTGTCATATCAATAAATTTATCAGGAAACGGCACAACAGCTTAATAAATCCACCTACGTATCTCCAGTTAATGAAAGCTTTTCCATTTGCAGTTTTTATGGACTCTTTCTTGGGAAAACCCCACCATTGTATTTTAGTTTGTTTTTACTAACATTAAAATAATATCCAGGGAGAAATATCACACTAATAGACACACTGTCAAAATCAATCAAATCAAAAAGCAATTGCTGAAATACACATTTAGGCTTGGTACTGAGAGAAATATTAATTTTACTGCCATTCACAAATGCCAACTTGTAAAGTGGCACTTTGGCTCACTTTTGGCTTGTTCCATTGTTTCTGGAAGACCAGTGGCATGGTCATTTATAAAGCTCTGATAGCCATCCCTGAAGATGGAGATGGAGATGGTGGTGTGGCTCACAATTCAGAGGGCATGTCCAAGGCTAACCCTCTAGCACTGACTGTCTCCCACCGCTCTGGTTGTAATTACCTCACTGACAGAGAAATGGAAAGAGGCAGGATTAAGGATGGCACTGAAGCTGCAGCAGAGTAGCAGAGGAACAACAGGATGGTGGCTAAGTGGAGCCAAGAGAGATGCTGAGGTAGAGCATGGTGGGAGATGTTGCCTGAATCCAAGTCTCATGAATCTCTTATTTCTATTTTCTCTCCTAATGAATTTTTTCACTCACATGTCACAACTATTTGTGGAGCTGTAATTCATTGGACTGATGTGTTTGTCTTTGTGGCAGCTATCTGAACTTCACTGTTGCCTGGACCAGTAGGTTGAAACTGATCCAGACCAATCACAGTAGCAAACGTCTGCCTCACTCACACAAGTGCATATAAACAGACACTGCCCACAAGTTGTTAAACAAACAAATAGCTGATTTGCTGAATGTGTCAACTGCATCTTTAAAAAGTAACTGCTGCTATTCCCGTGAAAAAAGGAAAAAGTCTACTGAGTAGTGGTCAATGGTTGAAAATAAGTGGAAAGTAACATAAGATGTACAATGCTGGACTGAGGCTTTGAGCAAGCAAACGTGTCATGGACATGACACTTCCTGCTTAAGGCCATGGTGAAAAATATTTAGCACTAAAGTTAGCCAAATGCTGAATCTCTCTCTCTCTCTTACACACACTAATTCAAATAAAGCTGTGAATATGGAGTCACTATTTGAATCACTTCGTATACCTGCCTACCCCTTCACAGTGATAGCTGGACTGAGATTTTCCCAGCATGCACTGAACAGATGGCGCATGGTACAAACTGGCATGACCTGGGTAAAACAAAATACAGACAATCATACGATTAACATTAGATAAATAGATATCACATCATCATATGCATTATCCATGATGAAACCATATTAACTTTTGTTTCACATTTGCAAAATGGATAGTCTGGAAATTTAAATTGATTAACAATGATTGCGTGCTGTGCCATGCATACTAATGGCCTCGTCAGAGAGTGAATGATATGCTTCATGTGTGACCCACTTCATCTAACAGAAAGCTTGTAGAAATACTTCAACTTTTAGTGAATGACTATTGACATCAAAACTATAAATTGGCAAATATTGGAAAATGTCAGTATGTTGGCAGAACTGATCTCACACTTTATTATGACAAGAAACTGATGTGTGTTTGAAAAGGCTCTGGTTAGAGCTTTTCAATCGTGAATATTTGCCATTTCTGGTAAAAATTTCTGTGAGTCATGTTATAATAAATTGAATATATTTGGGTTTTGGTTGGACAAAACAAGCAATTTGAAGACATCCCCATGAAACTGTGATGAAACTGACATTTAATGCACCAAATGATTAATCAGTCGCAGTGGAGAAAAATATGTACATTAATTAAAATCAGTCTGTCACATAATAGTTTTTTGCATTCTGCTATATATGTGAATAGGTGTCTATGAAATATCTTTACTAAATAGGCAACATAATATAGAATTGAAAATATGTGCATATATGCAAAGACTTGCAAGAAAGATAGAACAAAGATTTGCAATAAATATGGCAATGCTATTGTGATGTACTAAGGTGCGATGTGACTGCAGAGATTTAAAACCGAAAGTTGGTCAAACTTACACAAGAGAAACAAACCCACTTATCTTTCCCCTAAGACACTATAAAATATAACTTACATTTAAAGCTTGGGTAGGCAATTTATTTCAGAAGCAAAAAATAAAATTGGTATTTGTGACTGTTGCAGGTCTGTAATAAGCATAGGATACTTTAAAAAAAATCACAACGTTTCCTACCCTTGCTTTAAGTGTTAGGTTCATGAAGCATTTATTATACTTTAGATTGTAGTAGTTTAATAGAAACGTAGGTCCTACATTTGAGGTAGAAATACTGAAAATACAGAAGGGAAAAACTGGACTTTACTGTGACTTTGTTCTTTGAAACAGTCTTCTCTAACTGGGCAGTGACAGCTCCCTGCAGAAGCACAATAGCCCTGTCACAGTGTCCTTCAGCTAACACACTGAAGCCCTTCATACTACAGGTGTGCAGGTTTCTGGCTGACCATACCTTCTGATCCCTCTGTTGAAAAGCATAGCTCTAGGTCAGAGAGATGTACGTTATGTCGATGTAAAGAGAGAAACTCTCGGGAAACCATGGGAGTAATAAGGTAAATGAAGTGCTCTCAAAACATTCCTAGAATGACTGCAGAGAAGTTTACAGTGACCGAATTTGCTCATTGCCTCCACCTCAGCCCTCATCCAGGCAGCCGAGTCATGTCTGGCTGCCAAATGGGTTACTATCAGCAGCAGTGAAGTGGCAGAGGACCCACTTAAACACAGGCTGAGCCAAGAAACTGATCTCCTGTGAGAAGAATGTCTGGCTGTCTTCCCATGTCATGCAGTGGTGCTGATGGGCTGATAAAGGTTTTGCCAACTGGATTCTTCCCTTCCTGTGACACTCATGATTGGCCAAAAGCAGAGTAGGAGCTCTCTGGGAGACGCTGGCTCTTTTTTTTCAATGTGGAAGTAAAAGGACCTCAAGGATAATTGTGACAAGCTGCTGACCCCCGTGCCCAGGTCAAATTTCTCCAGGACGGGGGGCCACTTCCTGGCCAAAAACAAACTATGCAATGAGGAATCAAAACCATTACCACTCCTTTACATTATCAGAGGACTTGTCCCCCTGAGACTTATTTACTTATCAGTTTCAGTATATCAGTATAAACATAAACTGTGACAGCTCCAACTTTCAAGCCAGTGATATAACAGGAAGATTTGTTTGCTTGTCTACCTGTTGTTAAGCTGTTTGCCAGTGGAAGGCAGTTACAGCTGGCTGATTAACTGTTATTGTCTCAGTTTTGTGTGTATTTCAGAGCATAAACTCAAAACATCTCTAAACAGGAATGAGAAACTTAACTACTGCTTTATGGTTTTATGACAATATCAAGCTCAAATGGTTCCTAACAAATCAGAAAATGAGGGGGTAAATGTGAGACAAGTTATTACAAAACTCTACTCACTATGAAAAATGATACTGAAAAAAATGTGAGGTGGTTTATGAGAAATGTATACACATTTGGCAAGAACACATAGCTTTCCCTTAGCATAGTTAAGAGTAATGATAGTCACCGATTGATTTAACAGCAGAGCACCATCTGACACTAAAAACCCAGACACATTTTTGCCAAAAGCATGTCGTTAACTGATGATTTCCCAAGGAATGATTTGTTTAGGGGCCTAATGTATCTGAGCTATGTCAACAGCTAGTTCCACATGTCAGCAGTGTTGTATATTTAAACCTTTTTACACTTTTGATTGATGGTGCTAATGAGTGATATGCTAGGCTTTAATTTGTGTAGTTTTTATGTCAAATGCCAAAACAAGGGATACAATGACCATTGTACATCTGGAAGATTAGATTGACTGCAGCTAAATAATGAAATATTTACTAATTTTACTTAATAAGCAGTAAGAGTGAGGTGTTTTATGTGGAATAAAATTGGACTGTGACCTTTTTTTTTTTTTTTTTTAAGTTTTTTTGGTTAGCTTCACCTTTATTATCATACGTTTTAGACAGTCTTTGTACTCTTCACACTAATTTGACCACCCTACCCCCATTTCTTGGGTTGATTTGATTTGCAGCAAAATACTTTCACAGTGGAATTACAGTAATGACCTGGCCTGCCGGCCAACACAGAGGAGGTTAAAAGCAATTTTACACTTGGCCCACAGAGACCATAATTTTAATTTGAATAGTTGTATGTCTCTTGTTTTTATTGTTAGGGCCATTTATTTTAAAAAGCACACGGAGGCTTTGTCTTGGCAAGGAGAAGAAAAAATTATGACATTTATTGAAGCTTAATTAAAAATTTGTTGAACGTGTTCATGTGAAGGAGAGAGAATGAATAGAGATTATTTAAAGATTACTCAGTATTCTAGGATTAATGTCAAAAACACCTGAAGTATTACTAAATCCTTTACAGGCAGACCTACATAACAGCAACAGTGGAACAGCAGTTAGAACGTCTTTACCTCAGTAATGTGATGTATTTTTGAGTGAAACGGAATATGGGGGAGGAGTAACAGGAACGATTTGATCAAACCCTTCAGATTTGATTGGATCACTTAAAATACGTCGCACTATGGAGCTGTAGAAGAACGTTGGCCTCCACTCACATCTCCCTCAGAAGAAATTAATAAATTAGAGCGTGATCACTGTCTTTTGGAAATGTAAAGAAAGTTTTTACGTGTATTGCATATAGTTGACAGAAACCAAGAGATACTTGAGTAATTAAAACAGGGAAATGGGATTAAAATTGAAAAAAATATTTTCCAATTTCAGTCTTTAAAGCAATACTTACAATGTGCATTAGCCTTTGAATATTGTCATTTATTAAAGCATTTATATGATAGGACTTTGCTTTCACATTGACACACCAATTCAAGTCAATTTTACACAATACAACTCTCAAAACTATGCCAAATACCACCAGCTTGTAAGATTTGGTGAGAGTTTACCATTCCTGAACGCAGCACTTATAAATATATTTATATCAACAACTGATCAAGTGCCTATGTGTAAAGTGAAAAGTGTCACTTGTAGTGACGATCCCACAGACAATTGTCAACCGACTATGCAGTTCCCCTCAGTTCTATATGGAGCAATTTCACTCTCATCAACCCTGTTTTCAGCCGCAGCTGTCTTCACCAAAAAAAAAAAAATCTCTCAAGACAAAACAAACAATAACCAATACAATGCTTTCCATTGACTCTGTGTTTTGTGTAAGTGAAATTAATTTATAATTAATTTTTTGATAAAAATACAGACACCTTGTCTTACTGATTCATCCAGGCAGTCATTGACTGACCTCTGGCAGTACAGCTATAGGTCACCCAGTGATGCTCCTGAGCCACTAAAGCATTCAACTAAATGATACAAGCAACATAGTAAGAGTAACCACTTAAATGAGTTATATATGATTGCTATAAAAGCTATGCTTAAAGTTTAAAGACTAAAATGACAATAAAAACAATAGTAAAACATTTATATATAATATATATACACACTTGTTTTGACCACTTGAGGTATTGTGTGAGATTCCTGAGGCTTGAGCTAAAAAAGGTAAGATCTGGTTTTATATTTGTTTTTATTGCTGTTAGTTTCTCTGTAAAAATGTGTGAGTTGTTTCAATATGGCGCTCTTCTTGGTTGTCAAATTCTTTGAGGTGAACTTTAGCATCCTGTTGTTGTACTGTGGTGGTGTGCTTCCGGGTTTTGTATTTGAGGAACGATGATATTCTTGGGAATGTACTGTGGCATCCATTTAGGCCACAATCAAAGACAAAATTCAGTTCAGTTTGATTATATAATATAAAATGAGTTCTTTTGTATTGTGGTGTTAATGGGACAGCGTGGACACTGATAATATATGAGGTCATCTCACCAGAAAAGGCATTTGCAAATTCACCCAAATCCTTCTTTTCAAGCCACTGGCACACTTCTTTGTCCAGGCTATGTAATCCATGTCTCCAAAAAAACAGGAAACAAAAGCTCGTATTGAAATAGTCTACCCTAAAACATAAAAGTCCTTAGCTAGACTCAAGTTTGCTGAAATTAGATGTTAGATTTACCTTACCTTGACTGAGGGCCTCTGTCTTCTTCTTCTGTGGATTTTATCTGCTTCTTCTTCTTAGGTTTTCTGGTGGGGTACAAACCAACAAGCCACTACCTACTGTGCTGGAGTAGCTATGTAACATCATGACTTTATTGAGAAGTTACAATATATTCTGTAGTCTGTGTTTTGTAGTGTCAGTGTGTCCTAAATGACTGATCACTACTAGATAGAAACTCAAGCTACATTCTCCTAACCAGCGCAGGTCATACATGTATAAATACCTGCAAGGCTGAATATATGCCATATGTTTTAATTGTTGGTAAACAAACAATTAACTTCAGTTTTTCACTGATGTCTACTGGGCTTTTTTTCAAATGTCTTTTCAATTGGAAAAAGATCACTGGGCTGTACAGTACAGTACAGTACATAACACCAGGTGAGGTTAAGTATAAAACGTGATTTGCAGTGTAAAAGTAGAAATTTATTTAATAATAATTCATTGAATGTATTTGGGGGACACGGAACAGAGGATCAACATTTCAGATGAGGGTGAGAATCTTATACTACTCGTGCTTTCATTGGAGCTGGAGCCAAATCCAAATAAAGCACAAATACAGATTTATATCTGTATTTGTTTTTAAAATGTGTTTATTTTATGAAGAACTGATAGCCTAGTGGTTAAGATGTTGAACATGAACATGGTGGAGCATTTAGCAGCTAAAAAGCCAGATATTTCAAAAGCTAAAAGGAGAGTGAATAATTGTGGCCAGAAACACATCTTAAAATGAATGGTAATGTTAGCAACCAGATGTGTAAATAAGCAATTGTTTGCACGTTCAGACGGTAACATTGAGTTTGTGTTTGAAGGTGGCATGCATTGCAACCTGCAGGTTTAAAGAAACAATGCTGTCCTTTGAATGAACATACAGAATAAAGACCTCAATGATTTTCTCACTACATACATGACTATACTTTCACAGATATACTGAAGGATGAAAAATTAACATATTGGGCAAAAGTGTAATGTAGTTCTCAGTGAGTGTTCTTGACTTCACTACTTGTTACAGACGGCACTGAGGACAAGATTTATTCAATATGGTTTGTTTGTTGAGTGTGTTTTCTTAAACTCCAGTCAGCACAAATACAAAGCACTTCTTTGCTCATATGTAAACATCTGAAGCAGAACAGATGGGTCTGAATCCAAAGGTCATGTTGTCATATCACAAATGGACTTACAAAGCAGACATATGCGGCAGCTCTTTAGAGCTCATGAGTCGTGTTGTCTGGGGTAGAAGCTAAACGCTAGCCTTGCTTGTAATCCACAGTGCTTAGCCTCCTCTGCACTACAAACAGTACCTTGTCTGAACACATAAGCACTAACCCCTGCCACACATGAAGTTTGTTAACTGTACTCTTAAGGATGGCTGATCCATGCTACAGTATCTGACTCAGAGAGGAAATCTCTGCCAAATGAAATCCAATCACATGCTCAGCCACAGTTTAATGCTTTACTGCAATTTCTTGAGTAAATGCCTTTGCACCTTTAATATTCTAAAACAGTGAATTAACAAATAGGTACAGAGACTAAAATTTATATTCTGTGCTTAGTTTGATCAGGATTTACAAACATTAAACCCTTTTATCTCAAGTGGGGAGTTTTAAAATCCACTATGCAAATTTCAATCTTTGATAGCATATTTTAGGGTAGTCGTGATTCTTGGTTCACACTTCTCACTTCCCACTTTTTGGAGAAAACATGGATGATGATTTTTGTAACATAATAAAGCTCTCTATCCAAAATGCTAAAATACAACTAAGTTGTTACTATGTCCAAACACCAACATTTGTTTCTGCCCAACTTCTTCCTTTATGTCTACAATTCAGAATTTAATCATAATCTACAAATATTTTCATAAATCAGTTTCACAAGGTCACTCTATAATCCAAAAAGGAAGGATGCAAAGACCTATTTTAAGATAGATCTGATCTCACCCAATTGTAATGTATGGGAGAGAAAATAGTAAATATATTTATTGCAGTTGAGGATAATGCAGTACACCTTATGAAATTAAAATCAGTAAACAAAAGATGTTCGCAGAAAAGCAAAATATAATTGATTTTACTAAATTAGCACTCAAAAGCACTGGTCAAATTTTTTTTAAAGAGATGCAACTGGAAGTTTAAAAAAAAAAAGCTAGTAAGGGAAGATTATTTCATCACACGAGAAATTTTATGTCTCGTCTCTATTGCTTCAAAATGACTGACTGAGAGGTAATGGTCGAGTAAAGGCTCTCTGTTCTTGGTAGGGTATTAATATATCCCATATTTTGCATCTCCACTGAGAAAGTGTGGAGCATTAAAATGCCTTATGGAGCAGCTGTTATTAACAGTTGCATTAGTCTGGATTTCAGTGGGGAGGCATGGTGGCTCAGTGACACTGTCACTTCATAGTAACAAGATTCAAGTATTTGTTCCCGTCATTTTTGTGTATTTCCTCCCACAGTCCAGAGACATATGCTCAGGTTGACTGGAGGATCCAGATTGCCTGTAGGTGTGAATATGAATCTGTCTGTGTGTGTGTTTTCCCTATGACAGACTGGCAGGTGTTGGGATGTGCTTCAGCCTCGCGTGACCTTAAAATAAGAATAAGTGGGTATAGTAAGTGAGTGAGAGTTTTAATGCCCCATTATGGTGTAAGTCATGTTTCATGTCATGTCAAACCTGACAAGAATATGACTTTTAAAATGATGGAATCTGCAGGTTTGGGTCAAAAATATGGTAAAAAAATAAAGAAACTATGACCAAAAATTCAGAATCAGAATTCCTCAAATGTTTAGTATAAAACAGAAAATATCTTCTTCTTCTCTTATATACTTACAAGATATTATTTATAGTTTATTTTATAGTCTATTATTTATTAGCAATTAAATGTTACTACTTACTAGTTTATGAATTAAGTGTCAGCATGCTTTCCACCACATTATCATAGACATTTAACATGATCTTCCATAATAACGAGTATCACATGTGTGGACAAAAATATTCAGCTTACTTTCCAGTTCACAAAGTCATGCTGTTGTTGTGATGTTAGCTGTAGTAGCAGGAGAGTTGTAAATACCGCTGTCTTGAGCTGCTGTGCTGGCTCTGGGAACATCTCATCCTCTCTGCATGTTAGCTTTATGTTAGCATTGCAGCAACTGTATCAACAGTTTGCTAACCCACAACTTAGCGAACGTTAATTGCATTACTTGCTGTGTTGTTGTCCGCTCTACATCAAGATTTTTATCATGGTGTTGGAATCGCTTAGTGCACCTTTTAATCTTGAGTAATTGTTGAAGGGCATGCCCTTGTTTTGAATGATCCAATCTCAATCCAGAGAGCAATTAAAAATGAATAAATACACAAAAAAAAACATTAAGGAGAACAAAAGAACACAGTTACAAACAATTACATGGTTTGTAATTATGGTGTTATATGTACCTGTAGGTACAATTGTGTTAAGTTTTAACATGTGTTATAACATGTTCCAGGTGTGTGCAGCACAAAATCTAAAAGTTTTCCCAAATATATTGTTTTTGCATGTGGAAGAATTAGCCAATCACTTTAATGAGTCAAATGACAATGGTACCAGTTTAATAAGGAAGTGATGTATGATGTCAAGTTCATAAATGAATAGAAATACTGTAAAGCTGATGATACACAGAGCAACTTTTACAGCAATGTTGTTGGGCAATGTTGCCATCAAATGTAATGAGTAAATATTACTACCGTAATCCCCCACCCCGCCCCAATCCGTTTAAAACATAGTCGGACTTGCCACCAGCAAGATTGCCCAGCTCAAAAAGTCGCCTCTTCAGAGATGCCGTTTTCATATCCACCCAACTTTAGTAAGAGCAATCCAAAAAAGGCATTCAAGTAATACCAAGAAAAAAATCTGTAGGATTATTATTGGACTGACTATTCATAAAAAGTAAAAAAACAAAAAAAAACAAAAAAAAAAACGCTTGCTGATAAGTTTTCAACTTTCATCTCTCAAGAAAAATGTGGAATAAAGACTTTTAAAGCAATGTATGAGCACCCGAAATTCTTGTTTTTCATTATAATTGATAGTATGTTTCAAACTTTTTTGGTTTGTTAATTTATGCTGATTTACTGTTTCCCCAGTAATTATGCACAAGTAATTACAACATAAATCTTTTGTGTGTGAATTTCTTGAATAAAACGTTCAAGTACATACAGATTCAGTGACATTTAGATATTATAAAGCAGATGAATAATGTCTTTTAATCCAAGCAAATATGTCTTAATGTTAAATGTCGCTTATGGGCAACTAGAATAACTGAAATGAGGGCTCACCATCTTTTGAACCACCAATGATCAAGAGCCCATTTTTATAACAAGGATTAAAGGTCCTATCGGGGGTCTCTGTGCAAGAAACCATCAATCTAAGAATGGTCTATCAAAAAATGGCAAAAGGAGGTCTGAGGTGGGCTCATCTACATTCCCCTGACATTGCAGGACCCCTGGAGGACTGGACGGGACATAAGAAGCCATAAATGATTTTCTTAGCACCGCAGGTCTTTACTGTGTTCAAGGAAATGACCGTAGTGTATGAGATAAAAGCAAAAGTGTTTTGGAGCCCCAAGAGTCAGGGTAACATGAATGACAATATGGAGGTTGTAGGCTGAAGGAGCAGAGGAGGAGGGAAACACAATGAGAAGGTGAATGGAAGTCATTGTAGTTCTCATTTGTGGGTATATCAAGTGTGAATTATTTTTTCTTTGATATTTTTTGGACTACAAGTGTATATAAGATGTATAGTCTAGTTTAAAAGACTACTTCAAGAAAAGTTTTGATCCATGCAACACCTTTTTCTATTGAAAAATTACAAAACTACTTTTTGTAATTTCTCTATTCATTATTAACACAGGTCATAGACATATTACTTCGCAAGGTATTGACAAAACCTGCCCCCCCACGCCTTCCCCCCTCTAACCCAACAAACCTAAATTGGAGAATCGTTGAACAAACTTTTGTATGTAATCATACACATATTTTATTCATGTAATGATATACTATAATAGCTAAATCCTTCCGTGTCAGCAGTTCCTGCATGCGTGGTCCAAACAGAGCATCCTGTAACTGAATAGATAAACAGTGTTTGCCAATAGATACCAGAATAAGACTCTAAATTTAGGACACTTAGGAAAACATATTTCTCTTTAGTTAAACCCACTGTAAATTTTGTCCCACCACATTACACAGAATGTTGTGCCCTGCTTATATGTACGCACTTCAGTTTCTCTAGTATGGGACTGAACAGGCAGTAATAATACATTTCAGACTCTCCTCCTTGACAGACAACTTATCTAACTTTGAAGGCAGTAGCTCCAAGATGGCTAAGCTGCTCCAAAAAAGTGGAAACTGTCAAGTATGACTTGTGTGTGGTGAGGAACGAGCTGGAGACTGAATTGCGCTGCAAGAAAAATATTTCACATCCACTGTATCGTATTCTAATAAACCACATTCTCCACCAGTGGGGGGATTATGACTGTCCATTTGTCTTGGCTGGGCCACCACTGTTACGGAGATACTCCCTCTCTGTGTCTGCACCATGCAAAGTTAAAAGCGACGCTGGCGACTGCTGCAAGTCATTTGTCTCTGGTAACAGTGGTTCGCAGGAAGCCAAGACCTCAGCTCTAGTGGATGATACATTATTGCTATCACTTGCCCTTGTTTAATTACATCCATGTATGGGGTCTGGTACCATATCCTACAAAGCGTATCCATCATGGGAAACTTTAGCCAAAGTCTGCGTTATTGTGTCATATAATCCTGTGTTTGACAGAATATGTGAAAGAATATTTCAGCAATAACTTAAGAAACAGTATGGTATCACGACATCTTATCCATTAATACAGTTTATCACATCCACAGATTATAAAATTAATTTGTTGGCCTTTTGCTGGACTGGAAATGAATAATGAAAAACACATTTAGATATTTCCCTGAAATGCCTTTGAAGAACAGTTTCGTTTTTCTGAGCTAGTGATTTTGATTTGAGCCCAGTGTTGTTTATTATCACATGTCATTTAAGTTCTTCACACTGTCTTTATGTTCTATTATAAAATATAAATCCAATACAGTTTCACCTCTGCAAAACATATGTTGTACATAAATGAATGTTATGAATTAAACAAAACCCAGCATGAGTGTTAGCTCATGAGCCATAGATCTAAAAACAGATTATTAAATTAAATTAATTGATATGTATTGCAACTTTATTATTATTATTTATTGATAAATAAAAGTAAATTCTTATCCAACTTTAAATTATATCAAGGGACAGGATTGTATTTGCTTGCTGATGAAAAGAAAAAGTCTACCCCCAAAATAGCAGACTGCGGGAAATGTCTATTTAACGTCCATTTCTATTTAACGTCCATTTCATTTCCAAATAAGCATCGCCTCTTTGCAATTCTCCTGCTGAATTTGGTTTATTTAAGTTGTACTTTTTGGCCATGTATTGAGTGCAGAAAGTCTGAATTATTATATCATTAACCATGTCATTTATATTGTATTAACTCGCTAACATGACCTCTGTATAATACATTTAAACAAAAGATGGCACCATATATAAAAGTAGGCCTGCACAATATGAGGAAGTGATATGATATAGAATTAAAATGGTTCAATATTGTGATGATGATATGACTTGCAATCAATAAACTATTATTATTATTAAAGTGTACATATTAGCTATACAGTTCCTATGTCAGCCTGGCTGTCTTTAAATTCAGAACAGGATTAGAATAGAATATTTTAAATACTAAATGTTGTTTCTAAAGCAGCAACAGTGAAGTTCACAACAAAGTAGGTAAGTCAGTTATATATCATCCATTGTGTTGAGAAATCCGTTTTTGTTCTTGTGAAGTTGAAAGTTATTTATTCCCCTGTTTTGAACAACGAGACTTGTGTGATTTTATACTGTGTTGAAACTTGGAATAAATCAATATGGTTCTGGATTCCTCTGTATGGTAGCACAGTGTTAACAATGCTACTTAGAACATTCCTTCTCAGCCCTGGAACTCAAACCATTTTCTGAAAATGTATGAAAATATATGTTTAAATAGTTAAATTTATATTGTTCGACATCTAGTTGACTAGGAACACCTTTAGTAGTTGGCAGCCCTAGCCAGCACTATATAAAGTATATTTAATTAAAAATTATATTTAGGTTTCCTATTCCTTGTTATAAAATTTTCATTCAATACTTATATTTTTCCTTTCAATATTAGCAGATTAAATTTAATATGTAGACTGTGAATTTCATAAGTTTGATTTTACTGTGGTGGTACCACAAGTTCAAAGAAATCTCATAAAGATGTACATAAATTCACACAAATACATGTTTTCCCAATATTTTGCAAAATATGCCAATTTGTGGAGCATAAACAGCATAAACAAACATAGATAAACAAACTAAAATGAGCTCTGCATGGAGACTGATACATCTTGCTATATAATGGTGCTACACAACAACCAGCCGGCCAATTGATACACAACACTTAACACTCAAACATTTCTGGACTGAATTTGTGAATAAAGTAAGGTAGCTGCAGGATAAAGTTCACTAGCATGAATAAAAGCGACTCACCAAAGTAAGCCACATATTTGTCTGACATGGCAACGCTCTGGGGAACAGTTGGTGTGTGATTGTGGGCTTCTCTGTAGTTTACATAATGAAAAACTAAACAACCTAAGCAACTCTCTCTGTTAACAAACTGCTCGGATATGTTGGGAGAGTTAGGGTCTTGTCCTGCAACTGTTTCCTTTTATTCAGATTGGCCATTTTTCATTTGTGAGCATTCCACATGCAATAAGATCCTTGTGTATTCATACAAGAATGTACTCTTCTACGTTCAGCAGCTGCAATCTGAAGTCTAATCTTTTCTCTTTCTTTCCCCCCGTTGATGAATTGAATAAGAAAATCCCTCTGTGTTTCTCCGAGGAGGATATTTCCCTGAGCAGTAAAAATGCAACAAATCCACAATGAAACGTAAACCGACTCAATCTCAAGTGATACTCTTCCCGAATCTCTGCTTGAGAGAGTGAGATAGATCTACATTTTGAGTTTACCACCAAACTCAATCGCTCCCGGGATGACTAATGTGTTGCTGGGACAGAAGCTCTGCAATGTGTGGTGAGATCTCCCAGGGCCTTTGTGGATCTCACATGCTGGACATCCCCATTGAGACAGTAAAGAATAGGTGGTCACTAGGTATGGCTACAATGAAACAGAACTCAGGGACTGGAACAATTGCTTGAGCTGTCAGAGGGTGACAGAAACTGTAATTAATGATATTTTCTATTTTCACAGAAAAGAATGAGCATTTGACAGAAGCATTATTAATGAGTGCAGCCTTGTTGGAGGGAATAATGGCAGTTTATTAGCAGCAAGACAGATTTAACAGATCTCTCTCAAACAAAGGATTTAGACACATTGAAAAATTGAGACAATCTGCCCTAAAGATCCAATGGGAGAAAATATTCAATACAACAAAAATGTTTGTATTGTGATCATATTCTTTTTTTCTCTCGCAACCATCTGTTAGGCAAGTTGATGATAAAAGAAGTCAGGTTTTTTCCCCAGAAGATGTTGATAGCAAAATAGTATAAAGCTACATACAAATTTCTTTTACTATGTTTGTGGTAATTAATATACACACACTGATTTGTTTGACAGGTACATGGATATTTTTGAATAAACATACAAAAACATAAATGGCTTTTGAATGAAAAGGTGATTTATTTAATGAGATTTCTTACAAGAATTGCTTCATGAGTTGCACAGCTATATCAATGGTGACACCTATATTTGTTATAACTAAAAACAATATCATCCTTTTTGGATTACTAAACCAAACAGACATTCATTGCACTGCTATTTCTCAATCTTCACAGAAACAAATCTGATCAAATATGAATAAACTGAACATGTTTTAGACAGAGATTATTTTATTTTATAGAGCAGTACAACTAGGACAATAGTTTGTGGTCACCGATCCAACCAATTATAGTGAGAAACTATGCAATCATCTTAAAATTATCTCATTATTCCTTACAATATATTATGGATTTAGGCAGGGAATAACTATTTTTGAAGTAATGCTGATAATGGCAATAACACCAGTGGGTGAAAAAGATTTGTGAAACGTATTCCGGCAGTGTTTCAACAGATTCTCCTCTGCTTCATTCATTCCACTGGACTGAAATATGGCTCCGATGTGACACTACAGGCATATGCCACTGAATAGATAGATAGTATTAGATGATTTTCAGAAATGAAATGATATCCCCCCAAACCTATTTTCAGTTCATGTAATTGATTCTCATCCAGCAAGTTTGGCTGTATTATGTTTGTTTGAAAAGTTAAAAGAATTCAGCTAATTTCTCCCCAACCAGGCAATACTTAACCAGATTAGAGTGGCCACTTCAAGCTTTGTTGATGCATCCAAGTGAGGCAGGGCAGCCCAGCTGCAAAAGCTGATCAAAAGAGAGAGGGGGAATGTGATATTAGCATCAAGTGCTTCAGCGAGTGATTCAGACAAAAACATTGAAAAAAACATCATTATTAGACACTTCCTTTACTCATGTTTGGAAGTGAATATGTCTGTTTATCAAGCAGCTGTGCGCATCCATACATGGCATTGATTCGTACTTTAACCAGCATTATAAGGCAATTCCTCTTTTCCCTTTTGCATCCCGTTATTGGTAGTATGCTAATGACATCCGCTGTGATTTGTGATTTTCTTCTAATCTTTATTCCATGGTGGCCTGAGCAATCACAGAGGTAGAGCTTCAAGATTTACAGCAGCGAGCTTCTTCTGACTGCTCTTCCCGTCTGCCCTGACTTGATTTCATTTGAATAACTAAACATCTTGATTCAAAGGCCACTTTGGTGAACCACCGTGCATTTGCAGATTCAGGAAACACACTCACAAGAACATAGGAGAGCCTTTTTTTCTGTCATGACCTAACCCTGTGGTGGGTAAAAGGTGTTTAAAGAGGGAAGTTCCTGGTTCATCTCTCAGTTTAAAATTGCATCAGGATGTAATAAGTCTGCATTGATTTTTAACTTTATTTTACAACTGATACTGAATAGGATGCTTACATAACAGCCTTACCTAGTATAGGCACATGATTCCAAATCCATTGATATTTAAACTATTGTCAGGAATCACCTGCATTTGGTGAAAGGTGATTGAATTTGTCTGAGGCTTTTGTGCTACAGCACTTGTAGAAACTATATAAAAGTCTATTGTATCCCCTGTGGAGTGTGGGGGCTGACCAAATAACTGTGTGGTCTCACACTGTTTCCAAGCATTTGAACTGGAGTCCATCCAGAACACAGGCAAATGGATTATTTGATTTTTCTTCAGTTAACTTTCAGCATTAAAGGAAGAAAAAAGAGGTTACACAAAGTGTAAAGGCGGCAAGTCAATTTAACTTCCTGCTTAGAACATTTAGTAAGACATCATTACGCCCCCACCCCCCTGTGTTAAATATTGAAAAGAGGTCTGTCATTTATTCTGGTAATTGAAATACTTCATAAGTTTCTGTTGAAGTCTAGCCATTATAAAGTGTCTTTGAATGGAGATACTACAGGGTGCAGTTACTGGTGCGAGTTTGCATTGAAATGCACCTGGAGCCCTCCCTAATTGGCAGCCATCTCATTTGGCTTTGATACCGCACCTCATCATCTGCATGAGCAGAACAGGCCATTGTCTAGGGAGAAAGTACAGGTGAGTAACAGGCTAATCGCCAATGACAACGCAGACGGTACTTGGGAGAAAGCAGAAGTTCAAAATGAAGCCATAAAGCAACTCCAAAATAGTGTCAATTACAGCATGTATTCATAATATACTGTATACCCCTGCAATGTTTTACCGTAAAGTGGTAATGTGGGCAGTAAAACCTGAGTTTAGACAGCAAGATCCAAGGACTTTCTAATTAAGAGTGCCATCTCAGGGACAGCATGGGGAGTGATCTAATGGTGAGTGGCCATGCATGTTTTTACCTGCAGTGTGCTTTATCTACCAATGCCTCGCAGCAGGACCTTAGACCGACCTGTCTCCTGCTTTACTGCTGAGCTATGAACTGAAACATGCAGGCACAAGGAGCTAGTCAAGCACCATTACAACTTGAGTGAAACAAATGGGCAAAGTGTTTATGCTGGGTTGTACAAACAGCATCACCGGTGTGAGGTATCATAGGAGTATCTTGGCTTTGGATACAGGCATGCTGCTCCAGAAGGTGTGGCAATAGCATTCACACCACCTGCAGAAGTGAAAAAGACCTCCCGCATCTTCCTGTGATGGGGTGAAAAGAAGCATTCACGCGATTACAGTAGTGCAGGCTAAATCCTCTCCTCAGCAGTCAACTAGAACCCATCTCAGAGATGTGAGGTGCTAATTACAAAATGATGGATTTAAGAAAAAAAAAGAAAACAATGTCAGGGAAGACCAAGTTCTGAGACGGGTGCCAAATCTCCCATTTTGGTTATTTTTGTCCTTGAGAAAATTTTCTGTGACTTTGTGCTCAATCCATACCATTTTCCTCATAACTGCACATCTTGTTTCTGGAAATCCATACAATTCTGCGCGGACCTGTAGCTGCAAGCAGTGATTAATTATCAAAGTTTGCCGCAATCAGCCAGGCAACGCAGTGTCTGAAAAGCAAAGCGTGAGCACTAAGAAAAGAATCCATACTGATGGAAAATGGCCTATCGACTAATCTCCTGATATGAACAAGTCACACGGATAATTGAGAATGTGGAGAATCAAACTGAAATAGAAGAGCAGTTCAGGATGGTCATTTTCAAATTTTCAAATAATTATTTTCAGTCCACTAAAGAATAAAAGAAGCAACTCAGTCACTCAGTGTAATGCCCCTTTACCAAATAGTGGCAATGGAACTGAAATCTTTTATTTTTATGGTTCTTTAAACAAACACTACTGTGTTGCATGTTTTGCGCAGGTTTAACTTTGTGAGACATTTGTACAATAATGTATTGGTGTGTCATAACTCTTCTGAGGGTTGAAAAATGGATTTAGTTAAGTGCAGGAAGTATTATGTTTAGCTCAGGGCAAAGTGTTCTGTTGAGTTATAGCAGCCGATTACCCACAGCTCTGGTCCGGGGACTACATGGGGTATTTGTTTACACCAAAGGAAATGAAACTATTTCCATTTAACTGCCCTGCTTATTGGCCTCCTTTGCTTCATTCCTCAGTACATGTGATATGTTTCCTACTGTTACAATGGGTATCTCTGCTTTGACCACAGCTGATGGAAAAAAATATTAAAATCCTCTAAGCGCGGAAATAAAGAAGTTGTGCATTACATGAAGCATTGCGGAGGAATTCTGTTTCCCATTATGTCTTCATAACTGACTGAGTTTTCATGCAGAGGTGCTGATGCAATTAGCCATCCTCCTCCTAAATGTGTGCCAGATTGTGGTTGGGTTTCAAAGAGTCAAAGAAACACTATCTTGCTTCAATTTCAGAGGACCTGAGCTCAATTTGGCCTTCTTTATCTAATAGAGTTTTTCTTTTTCAAACACCATGTGGTTTGCTATTAGTTGAATCCAAATAATGGACCACAATGATCAACCACAAGAGCCAAGAGACTGATGTTTTATCTACTATATCATCATGTTTTTATCTCTAACTTTAACAAGTTTATTCTTAAGAATGCTGAGACCATTATTTATGTCTCAGTAGTGAATATAAAAAAGTACACTTTGCTGTAAGCGAAGAAGAAAAATATCAAAATAGAAATGTGGCTCTCGGTTTTAAAAAGAGCTGAGTTCTACGCAGAGCTTTCAAAATGAACGTTGAAAATGCACATTTTACATGCATGTATCTCCATCACTTGACAACAGCAATGACAAAAGCTCCATATCTTGATTTCCAACATGCATATATTCCTTCTACTACAGTGTCAGCATAATCCCTGCCAGGAGTGAGTGCTGCATAGAACTGCAGGAATGGCAGAGAGATAGAGGGGAGGTGAGGGGGTGCTGCAGAGAACGATGAGGTTGATCCCCAGTAAGGTGGCCCATGGACCCAACCCTGTAGCATTTATCTGAGCAGCAATGGCAGTGAACCAATCACCAGTCAGACGGATGAAGTGACACCCTGGCTGTCCCTAATTCTACTGCCCCCTAGAGGAAACACCGTGACAGGCAAATATAATAAATGCATCTGAATGCATCATTAGATTCTACATTCCAAGGTGGTTGTAGATATCAGTCATTTTTATGAGTCTCTTATAAAACACATCTGGTTTAACTACAAGTGAAATGCTCTTTGCTTCTCAGCCTTTACAACCAAGAGTATACAACACAAATCAATATGCAGGCGTAGGCAATTCAGAGTAAATGGACTCATGCCTTTGATTTACACACACAAAGCAAGGTTGAGAAAAAAAAGAGTAAAGAGAGAAAGATTTCCCCCAAAACATTTGTTCTGTATTGATGCGGTCCCTGATCCAGTGTTACAGCTTTGGAACAAATCCGCAGAGAAAAATCTACAATCTACTGTCTCTACAATATTAAATTGTTACCCACCCATTACGCTAAGCACAGATGCCCCGTCCAATCGGCAGCTGGTGTGCTGAATATTTCCGTTAATATTTCACATTAGCCTGTGGCACAACATAATACCAGATGATTGCTTGTCTGTTATGGTATATGATGAGAAGTGTTCAGGGCCACTAATGTGAGACGTCTCTGTTTACCACTTTGATGGATGGCCTCCCTGATAGGACCTGAGTTATGTTCAGGGGTGTCACAGGAAAAAGATGACAGATGGGCCCAGCTGTTGAAGATATCGACACTTTGACCAGACCATGAAGACATTAATCACATCACAGCTAACCAGCACAGAGGGAGAACGGGTGACCTCTCTCATGAAGACACAAGTTGTGACGGAGGATCCACTATATAATGGACCATTCAGTGATCAGAAGTTATATATGAATATTATGCCGTTAACAAAAAGGAAGACAATGCTGAAGGTTGTAAAGGACTGAAGCGACCCAAAGAACTTAATGTAACATGATTAAGTGTCACAAGAGATTAGGGGCCAGTAATAAAGATAAACGGGGGTTGTTGTTGCTGTAATATAATATTAAGTGATGGCAGATATCCAGATGTCAGTGTCAGAATGAAGAAGAGGACACTAATGGATCTTTGGGTTCTTCAGCCTCAGTCGCACCATCTCGTCATCCTGATAAAAAACTGGTACTCATAGAGTCACTGTGAATAGATATAACCATGTTGTTGCGATGGGGTGCTTATTGATTAAATATTTTTTTCACCTGATGATACTATCCTATAGATGTTTTAAAATACATTTATGTAGTTGTACGGTGACTGATCACTTTTGTTAAATTTTGTGTTTTCCGTGATATTTCTGAACGAAGGGAGATCAAGTCCCTATCAATGAACAAAAAGTGATGTTGTGAAGCTGACCCAGAGTTAAGTTCACCACAGTCTGAACTACAAAGCCACAACTTTAATGGAAAATGTTACTTTTTGTCAAATTGACATCCACACACACACACACACACACACACGCACACACACACACACACACACACACACACACACAATAAAACTGTATTACAGCACAGTGAATGAGCTTCTAAACTTCTAAAATCAAAACAAGGGCTGAACTAATCCTGCATTTCTGAATGATAACAACAGCAGTTTTCACATAATTTGTACCAAGCTACCAGTCCAAAAGTACGTCAGCACCTTACTCTCTAACATAATTGAGGTTATTATGATAGCCCCTTAATGTGCATAGAAAAGTTGACGGAACAGACAACAAAAGTCGAGCTGACAAATAAGACTTGAAATCGTTCATTAGCATAGTGTCTAGAAGTTCATTAATAACGGTGTTTTTAATTATTCATGTATTCTTGTTTCACTACAGCAGTTTTTCTCCTGCTGAGCTACATAGCTCAATTGGCTAAACATGTAAAAAAAACGGTAGAGAGTGAGAGAAAGAGGGAAGGAAAAACACTGAGAGGGAGAGATCACAACACACACAAAGACGGGTCATTATTTCAGCACTTCAGGGGAGACAGTTAAACACAACTTTGTTCTGTTCAATTTGACTCTGTGTAACATAACATGCAAACATCTGGGTGTAAACCAGCTTATACCTTATTTCAAGCAATTTTATGCATTTCATAAGTACGACTACCCACAGAGCTGTGTATTCGGCGCACAGCTTGGTGTTCTATGGAAATCCCACTCTCGCTATCAAACAGTGACTGTGGCCAACATTTATGAAGAAAAAGCTTTTCACACCAGCCACATAAGAATCTTCAACATTACAAACTTAGACACAACCTTTTAGTTCTATTTGTACTAGGTCACTTTCAATAAAGTATCTCGGCATTTTAGGTGGATTCACCTTGATTTTTTTTATATTTCGTACCACGTCTTTTGTAATGATTGTAACAATTGTTACACGGAGTGAATGCAAACAACAGATTCAATAAAATCTCAAATTTCAATAAAATTAAGGTTTGGCTTGCTCAGAACAAAATAAAATTTTTATTAAACTAAAAAATGTCTTGCATAACCCAAGGGTCTGAGCAGTGCCTCACTGACGTCATGCTACACTTTAATCCTCCAAATCTCAATTAAACCTCAGCTTCATCAAGGTCAGCATTAGCACAGCAAACAGCAAGAAAACATCTTCCTTTTCCAGCTTTCTTCTGTCCTCTTACACTTCAGTTGAATACCAGATGAGACCTAATGCAACAGATTTCCTTTTGTTTACTATAAATATTAATATCTCTGGTAAATACAATCCTACGACAACAGTGTGGTCAGACATGACTTCCGTTCTGCAGAAACATGGGGTTTGGTGATTGCCCACCGTGGCATACCTGCACAGATGAAACTCATCCTATATTCTAAATGCTAAGTGGTTTCATCCAGCAGAGAGGAATGGAATAAATATGTGGATGGCTTTCCTCACTCAAATATATTCTCAAAAATGGTTGCTTGCCCCGGTGCCTAGCAACATCGTAGCAGAGCAGATAAAAAGGAGAGAGAGAAAAAAGGCAGACAAAGAGAGAAATCCTTGCTGACAGCTGCTTTCTCCATGCTTCTCCATGTTGTAAAGATGTAACCCTCAGAACTGTATTGAGACAACTGACCCATTGTTCTTGTTGTAATTAAAGAGACCACAGCTGAAGGCACCAACCCACATGGCCAAAGAGGGCTTTCCTCACTTTTCCAGCACACTGTCCAAAGTTAAGCTATCGTGAGCAAGTGGCAAAAGCCTATGGTGCCATTATCCAAATGTCACAAGGTTATCTTACAACTTACACTATAAGGAATAAATACTTTCTTAGTTGACCTTTTATTTGTTGTTAATATGGCCATTAGAGTGTGTTTGTCTTTTAATCAAAGCACTTCAAAACATGTGACAAGATTGCATTACTTCACTTGCTTTAATAGTTACCAAAAGTTACAGATTTAAAGCATTTTCTCTGTTGTTCTTCTTTTCTGAAGTTCAAATAAGCTCTGGGCTTTCAAAATTTTGATGAACAAAAAGCAGCACTGACATTTTACACGTTTATACTGTCATGAGCACTAATTTTCAATAAAATTTTGGATTGCAATTATTACAGTAAAAGCATTAGCCAGTCTGATAAATTTAACTACTATATCATTGGTTGTGTTATGGTGTTGCACAGATTACAGCATCTGTGATCACATTGCACTCACTTGTCTATGAGCCTTTGACTGAAGCGGCTGTACATCAAGTAATTTCAAAGTAGCATAACAAGTTGAATACAGGCAACCTTGTCATGACATGGAAGCGCATTTATCTATCTCACTATGTGATACATATCTACTTAAGCTTTGAAAACAGAGTCTATGTATATTCCCTCTGCAGTTTGAAAAATGCCCTCATTTGTTAGCCAGATAACGACCAGTCTGACTTCAAAACAGTATTCTAATTAAAGTCCTGGTCCGAGGCAAAGCCACATTCCACAGGCAGCAATCTGATGGAGCGGACGGATTCACATGAAACAGGCAATATTGCAGCAGACTTTGATTACTGAGGTATTCATCGGATGTCAATCATTCAGCATACCTGGTTTCAATTTTAGGCATAGATTTGATATTTGATATTTCTGATGTTTCACAATACCAATTAGCAGCACACGTTATTGCACAGAATCACAAACACAAAATCTGTTCATTTCGATCTTGAAATTAAATATTTATTAAGTATGTTTTTGACATGCACTGAATGACTTGGAAACAGCATAGTTTAATTTTGTTTTATTACCTTAATGGGGTTATGTAGTCCTGCAACTCTACCTAGAAGAGATAAAGTGTAAGACAACCAGAAGATGGGTGTTCACTGATTTTGTATCGAGAAGTGGGTGACCTTTGAGAATCAGTTGAGCTTCAACATAGAAGACATTAAAGCATAGATAATAAACCAGAAAAATGTACCATCCAAAGTGCCCAAAGGAGGTTAATTTTTTTTTTTTTTTTTTTTTGTGTGCCTCTTTTATGGTCATCAAGATGTTTCAAAGAGTATTTTGCACATTTAAATTAAATCTAAAAGATAGTTTGGCCATGTGCCAAAGAACAAGTGCTTAGTTTTCGGTAAAGATTTGGACTGAAACATTTATTGAAACGTAACATTTAGGCTTTAAACAGCTGTCTTTTCAAAGAGTAAAACTGCAACATGTGACAGTATTTTGCTAATATGGTGCTTTGACAACATAAAAAAATGGCCAAAAATGAGGAAACTCAATGGTCATTAGTCTGACTTCTTTGAAATTTGGCACAACTTATCCTTTTGCTTTTCTCAGAGAGGATACAGTCTCCAAACATCATAAGCACAATGAACCACACATCTGAACCAGTTGCATTTTAAATTTCTAAACATTTTCTGTTATTAAAATAAATCATTTTGAGAGTTGTGCAACCTTGGTAGAGGTATGTGTTTTGGTGCTTTCTAGTTCTTAGACTTGCGTCATCCTTCAAGGGTAAACCTAGAGCTTTAGTATAGGCAAGGTAGGGCAGCTTAAAACTCATTACTGTTGTCTGTACCGCTTCCTGTATTGCATCTGCAGACACACAGGTAACTTTTTCTTTGTAAACAGTTTACATATTCAAGCCCATCATCCCAAGCTTCACGGCAGGGCAAACAAAACAGCTTCAACAGTGCACGTTAAGATGTTTGCAACATCATTATATACTGTGGTGATTTGAAAATAAAAGTACACAGCAAAACTATAATTTTTACCACCTGTCCCCTCCACTCCTCAGAGTGTGTGCCATCCAATAGAAAGAAAAAATATTTTAAACAACCTACTGTGGGCAATTATTAACCAAAAGTGATGCCTGAATTGCTTTGACCATCACATAAATGCAGAACCTTCAGTTTCCCATCTGCATTCATATGCACGCACGAGTGAGCACACACACACACACACACACACACACACACACACACACACACACACACACAAAGATCCTCTGCTCAGCACAGGTTTCGGCAAATATAGTGTATTTTTAGTGTCCAAAATGTTGAATTTGGTAGTATTTTGATACTCCAGACTGTAACAAATGAACAACACTGCTAAAATATGTTTTGTTGATTTTCAATGAATCAAGCAGCTGTGCCTTTGCGGCAAACTCTCCCAGATGCCAGAAACTGTTACAAGGTGGGCAATACCTTCAGTGTTCTGTGATTAGCCCATAATTCCAGTATAAAGTTTATAACTCACCATAGCAGTTGTACTTGCTGGACAGAAAATTGAAAACTGGCCAAAGCACAACTACAATCGACTACATTCCCATGTCAATTTACCTGTTGTGGAACTTATTATTATTTATGCAAACCTCTCTCCTGAAAATCCAGTGAGTGGGAAGGGTAAGGCTACAAAAACACTTTGGGTAAGGTCAGGGAAATGTTGGTGGTTTTGGCTAAATATTGAAAAAGTAAATGTCTACGTCAATTTTCAACCAAGACCACGACCTTTCCCTTACCTAAGTGTTTTGAGCTGTGTAAACGTACCCATAAAAACATTTAGTAATGTCGAAAAATACCAATTTATTTACATAAAAGGCAACAGACATGTGGCAACATTAAAAGTACTAAATATCCAAGCATGGCAACCAAGTGAAAGTTCTGGATGGTTGTATAATAAGTATTACTAAAATCTAAGTGTCTTTATCATTATTGATACTTCAAAGTATTGGGTAGTTAGTAGAAAACTATAATGTGTGTGTCATCACTTTATTTTACATTTGCTTCCCCCCTGTGTTACTTATTAATTACTGTGTCACTGATATGGTAATGCTGAGTTAACAAGCCTTATTGCTTTGAGTGATGCCTCTCGACTCTGAGATTTTTACTAAAATGATGTCTCAGTTACTGAAAAATCACTGTGATTGCCAACTCTCTTCAATTCCGAGTTGACTTCCTTCTGTGGTTAGGTTTAGGCATCAAAGCGTCTATTTCTATGTAAAATAGACATGAACATGCTGTAAACTGATAAGCTAACCATGGACTTATCAAATAATGCACCTTGTTAATAACAGTAACAACCTGGTATTACAATTATGCACCACACAATTAGCTGGTTTAGTTTCCACATGATATATAGACCAATTTCCCATTTGACCAGATCATTACCAGTCACCACTACATTCCATTTGTGTCATTTCGCATCACTCTGATAACTAATATATGAACAATCATGGAAGCAGTTAATTCAAGGGTAAAATCCTTAACCTTCCACACATTGTCACCTTCTCCTGTGAAGGCAATTGATTGAAATTATGTTTATTGGCAATTGTGCCATCAGACCAGGCAAAAGTGTATGGTAGTATGACAGTGTACGGACAGCCTCTCCAACCACAGTAAAGGTGCCACACAGATGGATATATCTGATTAATAAAATGAATTAAGGGCAGCAGCATTTAACAAATATCTCACTCACTGGGCACTAGTTTAGGATCAATACAGTGGTGCAGTTGACCAATAACTACCCAGTGCAGTGTTTTCTCTGAGTTTCACAAAGATGCAATTGAAGCCTCTTGTTTCCAATTGCCAGGACTCCAAATATCATACAGTAATTGATCTGAAATAACATTTTGTAATGTCACTGGAAAGGTTCATAAAAACAGCAGGTAATAGACTATAGTTAAAGCAACCCACACACTTAATTATTTTTAATTAGCCCCACCTTTTTAGTCCATTAGTACTAAGCTGTACCAACTTGCAAACCAACTCATTCACATTACCATCCTCAAACTAAAGGCCATTATGTTTTCGGCTTTTTTTCAATCCAGACATATTAAGGCTTCTATCACCCTTCACGGCATGCTGGATGGGTTGCCAGTTCATAGAGAGACTAATAGAGACACACTTATGAGCAATTTGTAGTCTCCACTTCACCTGACTCTTTGTAATTATGGAAGGAAACAGAGCTCCCACGCAACACACAGAGGTAGAACATTCATTGTAGACACCAATTGGGCCATGAATCAAAGTGCCGTCTTGCTTTAAGGCAACTCTTGCTACCCAAAGCGTGCGCTCAGACCAAATCAGCCTTGCATTAAAACAATTCATGGCCTGCATTGCGTAGCTTCAGGTAGCAGTAGGTAGAGACAATGAAATACAACCCAGGAGGTCCAGTTTGAGTATCAGTATGTGAATCAGAAGGCTTCTCAGATTCTGAAACACTGCACAGCAGTTTATGTGACAGGATCCGGAAAGTTATCACCTTTCATCTATTTTTGTGACAATCACAATTAAACTGTAGAAATTCACACAAAGAAATCCACCAGGAATGTTCCCATGTATGTCACTGGCCAACGCATTACCTGGCCGGATAATGTCGTGTTGCAGCCGAGCCCTCCGCGCTGGCACCACGCTGCCTCGCCAGATCTACCTCATTCAAATGAGTGAGGGGGGCTGAGTTTTTTTAGTTTAGATAAGTTGGTCTGAATGTAGCCTAAGATCAGCTAATTATAACTTGTGAGAATTAGCAACTTTTTAACCAGTTAACATCAGAGATTATTAATTGATTCTTTACTGTTATTTATGTTGATGTAACATTACACATATTTGTGCCCCTTCCTCTGTATATTCAGCAACCTCATCCAAAAGAAAATGTAAATTTGCAGCAGCACAGCGACTCCAGGTCGGTTTCCATTGGTACACATTTACAGTAAGCAGCACCATCCGTTGTCCCAGGCACAGGGCACCTCTGCACCTCTATCCTTACTGGCCTCTTCCTACTCCATGCTCAGTAATTTCTCCACACTGTATTATGGCTCATGTAAGTTGCCCCGAATGTCTGATTCCAGCATTACGTTTTTTTCTTCCATATCTACAGGAACATTGTTTTCTGTCTCTGTGTTCCAGTGGTTGTTCTAGACAGTTGAGGAGCCTCCCCTCTCTCGAAGTACAATCTGTAGTTCGAACAACAGCCCTTGAGCCAGTAAAAGTCCACCAGATGACGCAAAACATTTTTGCCTGTAAATGAGCGGGGAAGTCTAGGTGCAGGCAACATGGAGGGAAACTGAACATTGTTCATTGGCATTTACTACCTACATTTTAATGATACAAATCTGGTTGAAAAGGGAAAAGTACTATTGCTCTGTGTTGTGGCACTACATGTGCCGTAAAATCCAAGGATGACATTGATTTCTGTTTTAGTGTAAAGCAATGGAAATGACAGGTAAAAGTGTTACATTTGTCATCTTTAAAAGTTAACAACACCTGTAAACATTCATTGTCAAAAGTGGCATCTGTATGCTGTGTCTTGTCAAAACCAATAATGTGGTGGCTGTTCTGTGTCTGGGGTAAAGAGGTGAGGGCAGTGGAGCTACCAGATTCACCTCAGGGAAAGGCCTGTCATCACCTGCAGAGTTTATGCAGCACTGAGAAGTATTGGTGTTTTAACAGCAATTGCAGTGGGGCATATGCATCTGACAGACAGCAGGCCACAGCAATTCTAAGGAACCTGATAGAGAGGTCTGTGGTGTTCAATGGGATATTTCCCCAAACCCAGGGACATCTTCATGTTGGGAAGGATCTCCTACATGGCATAGGAACGACAGAAGATATTTTTATAACGCAGTGGCAAACAATATGATCAGGTTTCTTATTTTCTTACGCTTTCTGCACTACAGTGTTTATTGCATTATTGCTGAGAAAACTTTGAAAGTGATTTACTTTCCTATATGTCTGTGTGAAGTTAAGCAGATTAATTCCTACAACTTTAGGTCCAACCCTTCTTTCGTCTTCAGAAAACCCCCTAGGGAGATGTTTCTCTAATACTGACCTCTCTTGAATATGAAAACTTCTGCATACAGGCCTGATTATGCAAACACTGAATCCTCGAATGGGAGATAACTTGAACCTGCATAATTTCTTGAATGTGTTTTTTTTTTTTTTGTTTGGATGATGAATAGGGAAACATGTTGTTGCTCATACCTGCCCAACTGTAGCTCATCCTTCTTCCTGTTACCTTGGGCCTAATTTAATAACCTAAAACTCACTCAGCCAACTGTGATCCTACTGTGCACCCTGATGGCAGAAATATGTGTAAACACCTGCACTAATTACCTTCTCAGGCAGATTATTTATGAAATGCATTAAAGCATGTGCAAAACGATTCATTGGTCAGAATTCAGAGCAATTTTTCACTCGACCATCCAAATGTCTTCCAGCCCAAGAGAGGCAGAGCACGTTCCCACTGAAACTTAATGGTATTATCTCTGCGTGACTGTTCATTTGCAGGACTGTTTGTCGAAAGGAGACTAAACAAGATTATCAAATAGACAAAGATGGGTATGGTTGTGTTCTCTAATGCCACAATGATTGTTTATGTTTGACGTAATCTGCTTAATGTGTTTATTGTCCTGCGGCCGTTCCAGTTTTTCATACATTTTCCAAAATAAAAAGATGACAATACTTATTCCTCAAAATTGTATCTCTTGTGAATAACCTATGCCAAGATATGCCTCATAAATATTTTCCTATTATAAAGTTTGTGAGAGAGTGCATTGACTGCACTGCAGGTGCTGAGTAGAGGACAAAATTAGCGAGGCACTCAGCCTTGAGTGTTCAGGAGGACTAATTGAGCCAAAACTTCCCAGAGATAGACATCTCTGATTACATTACATGAGTGAAATATTCTTGTCTCACAAGTGTGCTGATACTGAAACCAAAATGAACAAGACAAACTTCCATCATGATTAACAGTGGGTAATGATTTCTCATATCTACTAATTATCTATGTTTGGTTATCTTGTACCAGAAGTTACTGGGAGGGGGCCAAATTGATCAAGAAAATTTGTATTCATTTTCCACCATAATGATGAATGAATCTAATTTGAAGAGTCATGTCAAATCCATTGCTATCTCATCAGTGAAAACGACAACACATAATAGATTTTCAGACCTCATCATTCAATTGGTGAATCATTTAATATAGTTGATATACTGGATAATGAATTTCATTGATAGCTTTTACAGATACAGAACAGCACCAAACTCTTGCATCACACCCAATAAAAAATTCAAGAGCTTACTCAAGTGTTTCACTCAAGTTACTGCAGGCTTTGCTGTAGTGCAACATACAATATAGATCACAAAATAAGTCTAATGACATGTGAATTTAGCACAGGGATTTTGCAACAGACCAGTATCAAGAAATTTGTGAAATCAGCACTTAAGAGTCTTTAAATGCAGATAACATGCTTCATGTGCATCCCTACATTTTCTATTGAAAGGCTTATGTGAAGAAGATTTAGCCATAGAAGCTAGCAGGGATCTGACAATATAACAGTGAAATGTATTATGAAGCCTGAGATGGTGGTTGGATACATTGCCTTCAATTGAGTTAAACAGGCAGAGGGTGGAAATGTTCTATTAAAAATGTGTCTTATTTTACAAAGGCCAAACCTCAACTCAACCAAAATTTCAGCTGCCTAACCCAAATCCTACTTTTGTTTTATTTCTTTATAATTAAATGTCCAATTAAAGTTCCCACTACTGTAATTTTGTCAAGTGCTATTGTGCTGGAGTGGCATCACTTTCAATGTAATTTCATTTTAGATTACACAACAAACTGTTGTTTCCTATTTTGCAATCATTTAACTTTTGAGACAGTGCTGTCCTGAGAATAATCAATTTCCATGTCTCTTTCAATCAACAGTATCATTTCAAAGAGACAGTCACTCTATCTTTTTTAATCAATTGCATGAGCAATATAAAGTCCGACCTGTTTATGATCGCTTGCCCCAGGGATGCCAACTGTCAAAAACATTCTGTCGCACACCCTTAAAAGACTGGCACCACATAGCACTATGAGTGAGTGAGTGAATTGCCGAGCACACAGAACAAATAAACAGCAGCCAGCAGTTTCAGTTAATGATATGACAGCATGCACCATTCAACCATGCGATCAGAGCCAAGTTGACTTATTGTACAAAAAATTACAGCAATATTTTTCACATTTGTAGTAGTACAGTATGCTGGGGTGGATGAAATGCTGTCAAAATCCTGCCCAAAGATCTTGTCACAACAGGTCCACATTGATGCTCTTCAAACACAATTAAACTGCTTTGTTAATGTTGGCCCACTATCTGCTAAGTGTGCACTGCTGTACATAGGAAAAAGTAAAAGTAATTTTCAGTCCACTTAAAAATATTTTTTTAAAGTAGTGGACTTAGTATTGGCGGATGGTCAATAATAAAGGGAAAAAATGGGATCTGTGCATCCCTAGAATCAATTTTATACTTAAGACCAGTCCAGCAATATATGCAGCCTTCAACAATTTCCTATCTGAACATTGTGGGATCTGAAAGTCACATTTCCTGCAAAGGGCAGCAGTTATAGAACTGCAAATCATGAAAATGTGCTTGCTTTGACTCTGCATTTATTAGCTGGGTGTAGCCATGCTCTAGCAGGTGACAACTAGTCAGATGTGACAGAGTGCAATATTATCCCTCAGACATAGTCTCCCCAATTTCAGACAGCTACATCATGAGAGGATGATGTGTTTGAATTATTGATACATTCTCAAGGTTGAGTGCATCATGCTTTTTAAGGGGCTCTGAATGTTATGAAAAGGTTTGTAAAGAAAAAGGAGTGCATTCATGTCTGAGAGCCCACAATTAGAGAGATATAAGTACACTAGAGCTATACAATGATAATCCCATCTGAGCACAGGAAGACTATGAGATACAGCTCTCGATGACCACATAAGGCTTAGGGTTTCTGAAGACAAGACTTGTGACAGATGCTTCTATCTTTCCACTGCAGTTGGAACATTTGATCCGTGCGCACTGTGGATCATGGAGAGGGAATTTGTTATAATTAACTATGAGGAGTGAATGCATCCTATGGAGATTATACTAATTACTTGAGCTATCTTAGAAGTTCACTGTAGGATCAGGGCTCTCCGTGTGTATTTCTGTGTCATATGGGTCTCTTGGAGAAACAAGCATACTTTGCTTTGCTTTTATTAAAGTGAGTACTTAGGGACAGGAACTGCTAACCTTCCACAATGGCATATCTATTTCAACAGAGATAGTTCTTTTAGGGTGGGGAAAAGTACATTTTTAGTTGTATCTAAACCTACATTAACAAGGTCTCAGGTTAGCCATTACTCAAAACACCAGTTTCTAGTCTTTAAATGTATCATTTTGCATCACTAGAATATATTCTATTTTTTAAAAATCCATGTAATTGCTTCCTCACAAGTTGCCCCACATATTTAGCGCTTTTAACCCAACCATCACTCCATATTCACCTGCCCTGTAGACTCGCCTCCAGGCAAGAAGCCATTTGAAAATTTGTGAACTTATCCTTGAAAGTGACTCTTCATATTGAACTCACAACAACTCAAAGTTGCGAGCATAATGTGTCTGTGTCGTCAGCCATATTAACAAAGTGAACACACCATTAAACAATGTCATTAACCACCGACTCATGCTAATGTCTTCCTTTAACTATCAATGACGCTTAGCTTACTGGTCTGAAAGGGAAATCTGTTTTCTGGATTATTAGTCCAAAATAGAAAGTCACTGAGCACTTTGAATGTTGTTGCTTGAGAGGGTGGGACACTGCAGTTAAATTGAATTGAAATAATTCAAATGGCAAGGATGGGCAGTGTAGGACTACTCGTGATTGTTTTTATTGATGTATTTGAATGGTTAGCACAGAGTCAATGAATTGGGTGTTGCTTTTATACTGTGTCCTGTGCAATATCCCATTTAGCATGCCCATCTAAATGCTAATAGGATTAACGCTGTTTTAAAATTGCTCAGTATAACTGATGCAGTAATTCACTGATTGCTAAATAACTGTAACTTTGTGGCAACTTAAATTCGACACGACACCTAAAATTCTCACTATAGCACTTTGTTTGTGCTTAGCTGCTTACAAAATATAAGAAATCACTTCTGCAATCTTGGCCTGGAGCATTTTCCCTCATATTTTTTCCATCTTACAAGTCAATTCCAACCAAAAATGTGTCATTTTCCTCTTCATAGGTCCACTCTTGCCAGGGTGCACATCTCTCAAATACCATCCCATACAGGCCACAAGACAAATATGACCCTAAAAGCACGCAAAGCAGAATTTTTCAACACATCTTTTGCTCTCTCTGTAATGAGACAGTACAACAGCATGATGTCATGCCTTTGGTGTACATTCCTGATGCTACCTTAATGAAGGATAGAAATCACAATGGCTGGACTGATGCTTTAAATCCTTCAATTAGTTTAAGAAATAATAGTCTGTGCCTTTGACTTCCTTTGTGGCATTCTCTTTCCTTGGCTATATTAATCAGCCTCGGCCCATAGCCCCAAACAGATGGCTTTGATAACTTGCTTAAAGCAGTCCAAAACTCTACAGTAAACTAGACATCCATCTCTGGCTCTATTTGTTCCATTGCAAACAGACTCATTATACACTTGGCTTGGGGGAGAGATTCCCTGTCACAGAGCCTAACCCTCTCCTATCGAGGATTTGGATCCTTGTCATCTGTATTTCTTGAACCAGTCAATTGACACTAATATTAAGTGAGCGTAACTGGTTCCAGCCACCTTGAACAATCTGACATTTCACCAGACATTTTATTTTTGTCCTGCTTTTTCATCTGTTCAGAGTGACATTCAATAAGTAAGTGGGGTTTTTTTTGACAAGGAGGCCATATATCGTATCAAGCCTGAACTCTGACACTGTTCCTTTTTACAAAATAAAGATATCTAATAAAACACCCTTCCAAAAACACAGTTACCTTTTTGCTAATATATGATATTTGAAAGCAAAAGAAGCAATGCATCTGTAAAATAATGCCAATTGCAAAAAAACCCTCATAATTCATCCCAGCACTATCTAATAAAGCATGATTATTTTGAAGTGAAATACAGGAGACTACATGTTCCCTTAAACACCAGTCTGCTTAAGATAAGATATGGAGAATGAAATACTCACAAGGCATTGTACAAAAACAATTTTCAAATCACAGCCAGTTTTATCCCATGAGGATTATTTGGCATTTATGGTGAAATAATTTTCTTGCAGTTAAAATAAGGACTAACAGTGAGCTCCAAATTCATTTATAAAGTGATTTCTTTGGCTGTGAATTCTTTCTTTGGATTTCCAATGATGACTTTAGACAGTTTATTTAATGCCATGTTCATCCATTTCAGAAGCACCATACACATCTATAGCACTTTTCATTGTTACATAATTTCAAGGTGACTAACATATTTGAGTAGTAATAAAGTATATTGGAGTGACTTAAGAAAGTATGAAACCCTTAGTCACCATGAAGTATGTCTTATTTTCAGGTGGCCCAATAATCAAGAATAGAACCTATTTGCATTTCAATGAAAACAAAGCTCTACACTATGTGCTGCTCAATTTATTCTATGTGATACAGAAGTAATGAAACTTAAAAATAAACGTGTAAGATATCAGCATGTTTTAAGACACAAATCATTTAGACAGTGATTCTCCTGCACTTAGCAGACATTAAACTGGCTAAACATGTGTCAGCCTTTAGGCTTCCATATGTTTTCAATGCGGTATGCTTAAACTGTCATGTTGCATCTTCGCATTTATTTTTATAAAGATAATACAGTTGTTAGAACCTAATAATAAGACTGAAATGCCATTTCATACATATTGGAGATGTGGGCAGAGATTCAGCAGTCGAGAGCCAAGCCTACAGTCAGTGCAGATTGGTGTTAATCAGTATTAGATGTAAGTCAATACTAAGCACTACCTACGGTGGAATTCACAAATATCATGGTTTGTAAGTCCAGACTCAGGATCTACTTATATATCTACCTAAACTATTCAACAATCATTGCTTTTTTTTGGCCTACATTCACTCTTCTTTGTCCAGTTATTTGTAGTCCTTTATGATTCATTGTCATTCAACTGCACCATATTTAATCATATTCGTGCATTAAAGCATGTACAGGCCAACATACATGCTCACATCCATACTGGAGTCAAAATTATTTATTTTATCTTGTCTTTCAATAATTTGTATTATAAATTGTTTTGGTTTTGTTTTTGATTATTATTATTTATTTCACCATCACTCTCTTAACCATGCACGTATGCTTACAGCATAGTATTGTTTTTACTGTTGTCCTTGTTTGGTTAATTGTCACACCATTCATGTAAAAAGGGAGAATAGTTTTAATTTTTCTGCAGTCTGGACAGCATTCTCCTGATGTTTGATGGCACAAATGTGATAAAGAGTACAATGTATGAGAAATAATGGAGAAACAGCCCGCAGTTAAAAGAAGACAAATTATCAGGATTGTACTAACATACTTTAAGGCTAATAATAATAATTAACCAAAATCACCCGATCCTCCCACATAATTCAATAAATAATCCTGAAGAAAATACAACTTCTTATTTCTTGAAAGAAATAAGCAGTATAGTTTATACACTGTGTGATCTCACTGATTTATGTGTACTATACCACACTATCATAAAGGCTGTAAAACGTAGCACACAGTGAACAAGAAACATGAGTAAAATTTGACCACATACATATGTACTTCCCTGCCCTTAGTATAAAACAGAACTATGATAGCATTATCCTTAAAAAAAATGATGTTATGAAGATGTGTAATTAAACATGTTTTTTAGGGAGCCAAAAGCCACAAGAATGACTTTTCAAAGATTACCCTGGTTTTACTTCCTTGATTAAAAGTCAAAAGTAAGATCTGGCTCCGTTCCTCTATAAGCAAATCCCTTTTCTCTGTTCAAAGTTACAGTTACGCCCAAATATACACCCATATAATACAACTGCAGCTACGCCCATATATTAAAATATTTTTATGACCACAGTTTCTTTTTCATGCAAAAACTGTGGCTATTAGGGCCAGTATTCAAATGAGGTATGTGGCAAAAATATATTTCTCTCAAAAGACATTTGGGTTTTGTTTTGTTTTTTTCAGACCTAGCTATATACAACTATTACAAGCCCCAAAGGGACTCAGCTTCATGGAATTCCGAAAACTGGGCAGAGAGTGACAGTCGGGCAGATGGGCAGTGGATAAAGTCTTTTATTTCCACCATTGAGCAGCTCCACACCTTGGATAATAGGAGCCAATTCAGTTCAGCCCATAAAGAGGTTTATCAGTTCCTGTCAGCATGCCCTGCAGGGGTGAGGCGACAAATAACAAGGCAGTGAAAAAGAAAAGTGGTAGGAGTCCAGCTCCCTAACCTGTTTCCCCTCTGCCAATGGCATCTGCATTTTCAAAAAACACTCATTTCCGCTTATGACTCGAGATAGGAGATTAGAGGGTTGAAAGTCATCTTTGAGCAGCATTAGAAGGAGATATCGAAGTCACGTGATGCAAAGAAGCTGCACTCGGTACATCTCAGAAACGTCACAAAATGTCAAGCACTGCATAGGCTGCCTAGTGAAAGACCATCTTACCCAGTGCAGTGGTCAGATCTCACAGGATAGTTTAAGTATGGACACGACAAATAAAAACCCACCGTTGCTGCATCATTCTTATAATTTCTGTGATAAAAAAACCCTCTCACAACAAGGTTAATTAGTCCGCTAATATTTACATTTCTGTATTAGAATTAACATACCTAAAATAGTTCTTATTGCTTTTAAGCCAGTGAGTTATACAGAGCCCTCAGCATTTCAGAATATCTATTTCTGGGAAAAGACCCTATTTAAGTGCTAGAGGATGAACAAACCTTGTCAAATTACAGCCCTCAGCCTGATTCGACAGGCTTGTCAGATCCAAACTACATTTCTGTCTCCTACCTGGCTATATTTAAAAAAGTGACTGTACACCCTGAATGAAACCTCTGGAGTTGAGTCAAAATAATAAGCTGTGTTGTTAAAAAGCTCTTCACTATTCTGCGTCTGCTGGTCCAGATTTGAGGAATTACCTCCATCAATATATAAAAAAATATTTTACTCAAGTATTAGTCAACTTTCATCTGAATTGGCTTCGCTGATATTTGATGATGAGGAGGAGGAGCAGGAAAACGCAAGACAATGCTCACGGCACTTGCAAGTGCAGTATCTTAAGTCCTACATGTACAATACTAACCTGCATTACAGTGGCTAATGTAATTTTCCGTGCATGAAAAAAAGAAATAGAATGTGGGAACATGCCAATAACAATAATGGTAATAGTGGGAGTGAATTTTATAAGTATGTCCAGAGAAATTACTTATGGCCTTTCTCTAAGCCTGCACCTCCACAATAAATTACATTTTTAAATTAAAAATAACACTGCACAGATAACAATCAGCATTTAACTGAACAATTAAAAAAATGAAAATTATACATAAGAACTGAAAATATATATAAATAGATTTTTTTATTCCCCCCCCCTCTTTTTAGAGAGTGGTGGAGGCACAGGCGTGAGAGCTCCTCCACTGAGTTTGCCTTATGCTTGCCGGAATAAATTGGTACCATATGGTGTGATGACAGGATCACTCAATCTTCTGTGTACCTGAACACCACATTAATCATTTTTTGGGGGATATTCTTTCCCTTTCATCACACAGGAATTTCCAAATAGCCCCTGCCTTTATTTCTCTCACACATGTAGTGAATTTACATACACAGGCTACACTCTGCCCTTGTTAGGAGCCAGACCGTTTGACCAAGTTCAAGCTGGAGCAAAACAAAATGTTAAGGTTAGGTGTCAGGTGAGACTTCCTTCCTGCTTAACATGTTGACTTACTTTCATTTTAATGTGGTCAAGAATAGGGGCATGTTTCATATTAACTTTCTTAGATACACAATGAAATAAAAAAAAATGTACTGATAATAAAATGTTTTGAGAAAACTATTATTTCTTCATGCACAGAAAATTCTTTATAGTAAATCCATGTTAATAACAGATGAAAAAAAGTTTAGAGAACGACTATATTCATTTTTAAAATTAAGTGATAAGTAAAAGCAAAGAAGAATTAGGGCTTATATAGATATATGAACACAAACAACAGCTGCTTAAAATTTCTGATAAGTATATTTGCACCTACCTTAATTAAATGGCTATGCTGCAGTTCCATAGGTATATGTATAAGCATAAAGCTCCTTCCACTAATTCAGGCTAAGAGTTTAGACAGAGAAAGGTGAACAGAGTAAAAAAGGGTGAAGTGGCCCAGAGGTGAGAGAGAAGAGAGAGAGAAAAAGAGAGAGAGAAATGGGACAAAGGAGAAAGAGTGGTCTTTATAGCACTGTCCGCTTGATGAATCAGACATGTCTTATTTGTTGGCTGCACTGCCAGGGAATTTGCATTGATTATTTTCCCCTCAACAGATACATTTAAATCAATGTGGCACAGCGCAGCCAGAAAAGTGTGAGAAAATGTGCAAGGCACACCGTGAACCCCGGAGCTGTAACCTTGGTCAGACAGGAGGAGCCACAGCTCCCCCTTCATGCCAAACAGATGAGATCAGGACTAAATGCAGCTCTGAGGACAGCACCATCTCTGATCTCCCTATGAAAAAACAATCCCCTCCCTACACCCGTAATAACATTTCTATGGGCTAATATGTCTTCATTACCCTGCCATTTTTCATATGCAGATCTGCCAAGTTTTCCCCCTAGTTTTCTAAAAAGGCAGTATATTGTTTTATGTTTCACAGTTTTGTTTTTGTTCTTTTTTTTCCTCCAGAGTTCTTAGAGGTTTCTTTTAAGACTGTTTTTCTATTGTTTCAGCAATGGATGTATAGCTGTATGAGATTTATGAGTAATTTTTTAAGAGTCAAAAGTAGGTCAATCAAAATCAATTTGAAGTCTTTTACTATTGTAGGAGAAACAGTTTCAGCCTGGTGTGTTATATTAATCTGAATGTAAATTTGAGGCATGGATACTTTCATTTTAGTTTTTAGCAGCAAAACTAATAGCACATATACATATAGTTTGACAAAATCATCATTAATCCCTTTTTATTTTTGTTTTTTGCCATTTCCAAGGTTGAGAATGAAGGTTGAGAATGAACTTACACGATCAGCTATATAAATATATTTTTGCATGTTCCTTTTGATCCACATGCTCTTGTACTTCTAACAAGATGGCTTTCAATATGTGCATATCTCATTCATGACAAACAGCTGTATATCACATTGCTTGAAATTAATTGTCTAAAATATCCTTTAATTTGTAGAAATGGGCTACTCTTTTCTTCTGTCTTTTATGAATAAATAAACAAGGATGTCATCATCATTTCACCATTCTGTGATGACAAATACTCCACAAATACACTGTTGTTCAGTAGAAATATGTTTGATCATTTGATATTTGCCAGCAAAAAGTAGGTTAGGTTATTATCTATCCTGTGACAGAATCCACCGGCTTTTATGCAGAACCAGTGTGTATCGCTGCTAATACCTCAATTCAGGGTTTAGCTTAAAAGAGGTTTTCATGGAAGTTGAGCGGTTTGAGGTTTTTGTCTCCTCTAATGAAGTCCTGTACTGCCCCCTTGCATACATAGAGCTAGATGCTTTAGCAGGGTGCAGGGAACTTGATATTTTGGAAGTTGCCACTAAAGCAACTTCTATTGTATGTTTATCATTTACTGAATAGCAAATAATAATTTTTATATAAATGCTGTGACACTTTTTTTTTCATTTTGCCCCAGCTTATAAGCTGGGGGCACTAAATAATAAATAGCACTTTCTAATTGGATGGGCCACTTTTAACACCCCCAACACACACATACAAACACAAACAGCACACCACACTACCATGCACCGCTCCCACCTCTCTTTTTCTGTCTCTCTCTCTCTTTCCCCATCTCATTGATAATTTCTCCTGGAGCTTCAGCCTCTCACATTGAGATCAAAGTTGCTGTCACACACACTGCCAGTGTAGGACGGTTCAGGAGCATCTCCCTACAATATATTATTCCACTATGGATGATGAAAGAGTGTATACTGAGGGTGGAGATGACACTGTTACGAGGCAAATGCAGTAGGGGGCGTTACACTGGGCCCCCCTCACAGGGGATTGGTTTGCAGCACGGCAAGAGTAACAAATGGTTTAGAGTAGAGCTGTCCTGCAAACCAATCCACTCCAGAGTTGATCATTACATTAAGACTCTAAAGTAAAATTAACCTCTTGTCATGGATGTGTTAGCGAGTAAGCTGACATTACACAGAAATTGACTGTATCAGCACACACACACTGCTATGATAAGGAGCTTATTCTTTGGAAAAAAACACAAAAAAAACATGGGTGATGAGTCCCATTTTAAACTCATTTTGACAATAAATAGTTCCCCCTGTTGTAAATAGCACAAAAAGGAGCCAACAATTATGCAAAGTTTGCTCACTACCTTCCTTTGTATGAAGAGAAAAAAAGAAAAGAGTGGCTTTCTAATATCTCCTGACTGTCTCTCTTTTCTCTGAAAGGCACATCTTAAGTCTGACTAAAATGTACACTCGTCTCTCCCCTAGGGTGCAGTGGCAGTGGTGCAGAAAAAGTGAACTGCAGAGGACCCCACTGTTTAGCAAACACTCCTACTGAGGGGAGGAATTAATTATTCAGAGCCAAGGACCAAGGCAGCCCCATTTGATTGCACCACAAAAGAAAGGTCAGAGCTTTTCATATGAGGAACCTCCTGGTTCTGCACCCTGTCAGCTGAGGGGACGTGTACAGTATATCAGGCTGAATGGAAGTCTGGTTAACAGCTCAATTAAAAGGACAAGGACGTCTAGGTGAGGATGTGTTCACAAGACATTAACAAACAGCAGCTACAACATGGCCTCACTAAAAAGATGTGGATGGTCTGGAGGATATGATTAGGAGTTGGGGAGAAATTTATGGGTTGTGGAATTGATTTTGCCAACTCTACAGGAGCTGAAGATATCTTTATCATATGAAATTCTGAAATCCAGCCAATGAGAAAGGAATCAAGATAGCCTTACTGGTGAGAAAGATTAAACACGTATGGCCATTGAAAGCAGTCTTTATTCAAATCTGACCAAACCATTTTATTTCCCCTCCTCACAAATTAGCAAATGATCTATTACCGTGTTTGAATAGTTAATAGGCAATAATGGAATTTATCAAATTAATAACGTATTATTTAATCTTGGGCAAAAATTGCCTTCTAATGACTAAATTGTTAGGTTTCAAATTCTGCAAATACTGAATGGACCCTTGTGGCAATTAATAGAGTTTGAGAAAGTTTGGTGTCAGGCTCAGCTACCATAGTGTGATCATCTGCATAAGCCTATCAAATTTCACTGTGAAAGGCCAAATCTTTTTTTTCCAGCCATGGTGAAAATGCCTGATTTTCATCAAGTCCTTTTTCCTTTTTCTCTGAGCTCACAATGCCTACTTCACAGAACAGATCATGAACATACAGTAGCAGCGCAACAAAATCCAGCTACATGATCCTCAGGGTTTATGGAGTAAATCTGTCATTAACGTAGAATACTGTTGAGGCCTTGAGGCATTGTGGTCCGTTACTGTAGGTTTTAATCGCTAAAAACTGTGGACTAGCTAGCTCTGGCAGTGCTGAAGATGGAGCCAGGAGAGGAAACTCTACAACTGTGCAACAGGGGGTGCCTGCTCACTCACTATTGGTGTGCGTGTGCTCCACACACAAAGCATAGTGATCTTATTGGCTCTTTCCAACACCCTGTCAGCCAATCATCAATAGCCCAGCTCTACCATTCCATGGAAACCAGGCCTGCACCAGCAATGAAATTAACTCCAACTTCACTGAGCTCCAGTCTTCTCCCAGTAACTCATATTACGATATACTGCATATTTTTAAAAGGCCACTAAGTATTAGGACAAAAACACAAACATTTTCAATTTCCAGTCAGTAATCACAATTAAATGATAAATAAAAACCATCGACAGCCTCAAAACAAATCTCAAAACATAACTTAACTTTATCTACTTAACTATAATTGCAGGCAATCAATCATAAGGTTGTGTTTGCTAACTGTGGTGCCTTCACCTTAACAGTATGAATTAGCTCAATGATTTATGTTCCTGGAGTATTACGGCTGAACAGAAAGATACAGATAGGAAAGGGGATACGTCCTCTCTAGGATGATTTCTTGCAGATGGTTCAGCCATTACATCTTAGTCTCTCAGATCATTAATTTCCCAGGTAATAAAGCCCTGCGTTGTTAGCAGGCCCCCCCTTACCCTTATACTCCGTGCCGAATGATGCTGCTGGGTGTAGCGTGTGAGTAGTTGCCAAATGGAGATGACAGTTTGCTCCACCGTTCATCAGTGAAACCACGGAGCCATGCTGAGTCTATAGCACATGGATGAAAAATTAAACTCAACACCAAAAAATTAACACGTTGTAATACAGTCTGTTATTAGTCCCCACAGAGATTTCTATCACTACTTCAGGTCTGCCTCAAATGTGTCTATTAAATTTTGATAGATTTAAGTTTTTGCAAACATATTTAAATTGAATTTATTGATAAACAGTTTGTGTCAAGATTCAATAAGTGGAAGGGTGATGATGCACTTGAAAAAGCAATTAGACCCAACAACAACAAAATTCTTAGGGAAACCCCTATCCTAAAATTAAAATAGAGGTTTCACACTTTATTGAATACATAATGACACCTGGGCTCACTCCACCTGCTGAATTACCGGGAGATGCGGTTAAAAGCTCCAGGAAAAGCTAGTAAGCGGACATTTATGCTCAACTTACTGAAATTATAGGCAAAGCAGGAAACAGAAGGCCTTTTAAGAAAAAAAAAAATTTCAATAGTGGACAAAGAAAATATGCAAAGAAAGACTTTCAAGGCTTTCTAAAAAATGTATGTGTTTGTGGTCTTAGAAGAATGTCAATTTAATTTCCACTAATGGAAAACTATATTAGTCTTACAACTGAGTACTTAAATCCCACCTCTTGCAATAGTCTTGCAAAAGTTTCCATACATATGTAACCAACCCAAATTTTCACAGAATATCCAGAAAATTGGTAAAAAGGAGATGTGAATTAATGCATGTTTCCATCTACTACACTTATGTGACTATAAGGAGTTGAGTGCAAGAACCTACTGGTGTCACTAATTATTCTGTCTGGTGCCATTAAACCATTGCAGAAAACGAGGGCACATCAAGATGACATAATTAGAAGCAGTTAAACCTCAAATGAACAAAAATGTGGAAAACGTGATGGAAATATGGCATTTATTTTGTGTTTCATGTTTTACATTTCATGTATTATTATTATTATTATAATCTCCACACAGGTCTGATAGTTTGGACTGCCACATTTTTCATCTCTCCTGTGAAGCACAAACTTCAATAGATGTTTGCATTTTGCTTTCATCAATACTCAAACGCTTTTGCAATATTTTAACTTTTTTTAAATTTCCAGTGTTTCCACTCAGGTAGCTAGAAATACACTAAATGTTAAACTAGGTATTACACTGTTATGGGCTGACTAACTTCTCTATGTACTGCGCGTTCATAAACAGCACAGAAGTTGCCCCAGAATCCAGCTGTATTGAAATGCATTATATTCCTCCAGTGAAGCTGAACTGATACACGTTCTTTTCAGAGAGATGTAGTGCAGCAAAGGGGCAAAAGTGAGAATTTATTCAAGATGGTCCAGGTATTATCTGCAATAGGGAGTGAGTGTAGCCGTTATCAACTTTGAAGTCAGGCAAAATGCATAAGTCTGTGGAAATATGAAAGCCTCTCTTCCTGATAGCACAAGCATTTCATCACATTTCACATCAGAATATACTGTACTGTTGCCTACTCACAGCTCTCTGGCAATCCAAAGGCTATCTGCAGTGAAAAAAAGCCAACCAAAAAAAAACAATCCAACCTTGATTGTCAAACACTGCAGTGATGTGCCAGCCTCATGAACTTCTATGAGGCAAAACAGCAACACAATCTTCCCACTCATAACACATGCGAGGATCTCCTGAGCAATAAACTGATTCTGAGAGCTCTCATCAATCTTTAATCCTTCCTCAGGCTCTGTGGGGCCGCAGTGAGTAAAAACCCCCCTGCAAAACCAGAATGAGGCCGGAATCCAGCATATTCAAGGTTCAAGCAAAGGCCTAGAAGACTTGTTGACAGTTGATGGGGCCAAATCAACTGAGGAGACCTTTTAAATCTTTCTACCCAATGGATGAGACATGTGCCAATACCCATCTTCTGTCTGGACCAGAGGATTATGGCGAGCCTCTTTAGAGCTTTGTGGCAGATCATAGAAATAATACATTACAGTGCTTTCACAAGACACAACTCTGCGCTGTATTTAGCCTTGGTTATATTCTGCAATTCAAAGGATGTAAGAAGTATGTATATTCAGACATTCAAGCCAATTCACATGGGGTGGATGAAATGAATATCAGTAAATTGATTCGTAATCTTCTGGTAAACATTCAAAGAAAAACTTGTTACAGTAACAATGTAATGGCATTCAGTATTGGCAGCAAAGAGTTAAGAATTAATTGGAAGGAGTTTTAAAACTAAAGCTGCCTGGTGTTGTGTGGGTTTTGGCACTTTTTCCCAGCATCCAAAAGTCAAGGACACAGACTAAGCTGATACGACAGAGGACAATCTAAATAACTATCTGTATCATCGTACCAAACCCACAAACATAGCAGCTGGGTGTAGCCTGTGAGTTGTTGCCAAATGGATATGACAGTTCACTGTAGATCAGTGAGACCATGGAGCCTCGCTGAGTCTAGAGCAAAATGATGAAAAATTAATTCAGAAACCAAAAAAAAATTAAGTGCCTCAGGAAGAGTGTGTAGTCTGTCCCCAGAGGTTGTTCTCTCGCCATTGAGGTCTGCTTTAAATGTGTCTATTCTGAGTGGAACCCAGCAGCTTGTAATGCGACCTAAGTAACTGTCTGCTGACTGATAGCCTGAGCTTTAGTCCCACCATATGTTTTCTCACCAGCATATCACAACTCAGTAAAGTAGTAAGTAAATGATTACATTACAAACAAAGAGCTGCAAGGTGGCCTGAGAGGCAGAATGTCTTGGAGGGTCTGGTGAAATCCGTGCATGTGTCTCAGAGGAAAGCACAAAGAGAAAAATGCCCTGTTTACACTGACCATGGTGGAGAGAAAAAAATGCTTGTTGGACGCTGCTTTAAAAGTAAGGCTACTCAGTGTGTGGGCTTTGGCACTACCACCCAGAATCTCTACGTCAAGGACACAACCTAAGAGGATATGGCAGGGGCCAATCTAACCATCTGTATAATCACGCTCAAGCCGCAAACAAACATATTTGTTTGTATTTAATATTAGACGAAACTACTGAACTCGCTGGAGTAAAGCCAGACAACCTCCACTGGCCTTTCTAGCTAATTTGTATCAAAATTTGACTTGTGCCTGAATAGTTTGGTTTTCTGTTAAAGCTTGTTTTATAAAGATATAACAAGTTGGACTGGGGAGGCGGTCTACACTGGTTTACCTACTGCAGAAGCAAAGCAGGTGGCCAGGTTGATGACAATGAACAGACAGCATTGGTGGCCTAATTTCTTCATGTCAGACAACACCATATGGCTCCTCTGGTCCCCTCTACCTATTTAGAAACTGCATCCACATAAGTATGCAAGTATCATAGTCTTCACAATTAATTAAAAAAAGGGAGGAAACAGGATGCACTTCATTCTACATACTGTAAAAGATGTACTATTAAGGGAAAAAACATATCCCCCAAGGTATTTATGTGTTATGTATGGCATGTCCTTGAAACCAGCAAGGTTTCAACAGACAGCGTACTTTTTTTCCCTCGACACATCCTCAACTTTTGCATAAAATGGAGACAAGGCCTCTCACTGTTGTAGAGCACTCGTATGGAAAACTGGAATACATTCAATTAATCTTTCTGACCTTTAGTGAACGTTTCACAAGATGACAAGAAAGCCTTGCTTACCCGTGCTCTGTACGCCCAACTTGATATCAGCGCTCAAAGAAGGTGAGCAAAACAATTTGAAATCCCCACCTTGTGAAAATATATTGCTTTAGACACTGTAATGACAGTTATTAACTTTCAAGGACAAGCCAACCCTCTCAAAGTTGGAGCATTTTTATTGATAACAGTTCACAATACCATGCTTTGCTGTGGCTATCAATAGACAGCACGCTAAATGACAGTAATGATGTAAAAATGTTACATGGAAAGCTTTAGAAATCTCGGCCAATGGTTGTTTCCAAAAATGAAACTCGAAAGGGTTTTGTGACAGCTTTGCCTGCACACCACCAAGAGAAGTGAAAGGCTGAAAGTGTTACGACTAGAATTTATTCATAACCATGTGACTCATGACAGTGATTGCTGACACAAAGTCTCTCAAAGCTGAGGTGGTGACAGGTAACAGCGTAAACTTTGTGTGCCATGGAGACAGGCCAGTCCCTTATGTGGCAGCAAATGAATATGGCACCATATGGCTCATGTGTTGCACACTGCATTGGAAAGTAGAACGCATGATTTATTACTGTTCATATTCAATGTAAATTATTTGAAATGCAATCAGTTTTTGCTGAGGTTTTTTCTGGGTCACATCAATTACATTAAGCTTGCAAATTCAGGATAATTGGGGTTATAAACAAGTAGTCCAACTTCCAATTAAAGTGTATTGTTTTAAATTAGTAGATATTTTTTCCTTTGTAGGACATTTTGCTAATATCTCAGATCTGATTCCATTTACAGCTTCAGTCCAAAATATGTTCCTTTATTCAGAGTGTAAAAAAGAGAATAGAAAATATATCCAAAGTTGTAAAAGTTATCATGGCTGTCATGGTTATAACATTTAATACAGGTAATTTGAATTCCATTTATGTCAAAACCCCTGGGATTATTCCCAGGTGTCTTCTTAACACAGAAATAAGACCATAGACAAAAGCAGAAACTTTTCAGTGAGAAAGTGGCAAAGGGCTGTTGTCACCCCCACCCCTATGGGTTCCTAGCAACATCATGCAGCGGGGGACGAATAAAGCAGAAAATGGGTTTGTGCAGCATACAATAGCACATAGATAACAAGAAGGACAAGGATTGAAAATGTCCTATGGGGATGAGTTTACAGAAATGCCTTGTTTCTGGGAGACTGTGGAATGCCAGGCTCTTAATGGCGCACTAGTGGGGGTCACCATTAAGTGACAAAACAATATCAGTGGGGAAACATTTGCATCGTGGAGTACAAATATGCAAGTTGTCAGGCATAGCGAGCCTGGCCTTTTCAACGTGACAGCAATCCCTTTAGGTGTGAGGCGAGTGCAGCTCAGTGGCGCAGGGGACGGCAAGAGATTTGGTGGTGGGGGACCGGTGGGACTGCGGAAGTTGCATGCAGTGAGGTGTGTGTCAGGGCACCAGAGACAAAGCAATGATTACACACAATGAGGAGAGCAGACACTAATGCAGTCCGAGGGGAGACACGAGACAGAGCACTTGTGACAACTGTGAGAGGGTGTCACTCCTCTGACAGACAGCATTATGGGTACCAAATAGAGCAAATGTTGCTGTTTTTTAGCACTAGTGCCATTTCAAGTTAACAATGAATAACACTGAAATAATGCAAATAGTTTTAAACAAAGGATACTGATGAGAAATTTCTGACCATATCTGACCATCACCACACTCACAGCAAAATGTTAATCTCAATCTGTGATTGAATCTGGTTTGTGTTTAGATACAGAGAAGAGAACGTTGTAGACCTATTCACAAAAAAAAGCAGGTTGTTTGAACAGAAAATTATATATATATTTTTCCAGGTTCACATAAATGTGGCTTCTGTAGAGATCATCTGGCAGCTTTTTAATTTGTTTACTTTTACCTGACATTCGTCACTGAACAGAATGAGGGATCTTTCACTGGCTCTTTAAGAAGCACAGTATAAGACGCAATTTTAATAATAATACATACACGATTGCCATCAAGTGTTTGCTCTGAACAGTGTGTCATGAAGCCTTTATGACTACTAATTAAATTTAATTTGGGAACAAATGAGGATGTTGCACATTGATGAAGTTTGACAGCACATTACACATGCATAGAGAGCGCTATTATCGATTTTACTGAGTCTACCTATGTGAGTTCCTCTGGGCCAGCCTCCATCTCTTTTCATGACAGATGGGGATCCTGATGTGTTCCTGACTGCATCTCACTTAAGGGACATGCTTAGGCGCATGCTGTTTGTTAAAACAGCACCTGTCTACATCTCTCCCTCTATGTATGAAATATTTAAGTACTTCTGCATAAACACCTATTGCCATATGCAATTCTGGAGGCACTTAAATCTTGTCATTTTAGTTCCAAATAAGCACCTCATTAAGTGCGAGCGTGATTCAATTCTGAATCAAACAGCAAATAGCTTGTCTTTCAATGTAACATATGTATGAATTGATATTCAACCATATCAAAAAAGGATTTCATTTAAAGCCTGGCGTCTGAATGCAATACTCAGATTGCAGACACCTTGGAGAATTAGCTCTTTATCACACTTCATGTTGTGTGCACATGAAACCTGCTACCAACATACAGCCATCTTTCTATAACTATCTATAACTATTTGATGACACAATGAGGAATATGAGCGATTATATCAGTTATATACGCACTGCAGCCTCATTGAGAATGGCTTTTCAGTGGGTTGCTACTGAAACCACAGAAGAATACCATAACAGATATGTTAAAAAAACAATCCAAGGTGTTTTCTTTTTGTTCGTTTCCTCTGTGTTGTGTTAAACATAAAATAAAAATGCCATAGGGAAGGGTAATGATGCTTCACCTCATACACCATGTTGAATTCAATAAAACAAACATGCAGGGGCCAAAATACATTCAGATATTGCAACACTTGCAACAAATAAATGTTTCAATCATTCCCTTCCAGTGTAAGACATTAGGTAAAATAAAGCAGGCAAACATAAAACAGGAAGAATATTTACATTGAATCCAATCAGAGACAGAGAGCTCCGTAACGATCAAGAGACGATTTGATTTCACTAGTTCTGGCTGTCCAACAACTGGGGAAAAGTGGTCTGAGGCTGCTGATGGTGTTAAAAATGGCAAGTAGTTTTGCTGAGTTATTGATTCTTTCATGAATGTCTTGAACTAAACTGAAGGTACCACGTACAATGTTGCACTTTGAAGCAGCTTCTGTGTTAGGTGTTAGGTTTAAACTGTGATTGGTGCAATGCATTCAGACTGTTTTTGGATTAATGTCTTCAATATGTTTAGCCATACCTGACATTTGTCACTGTAAAACAGATGTGCCATGGTAGGCTTGCCCTTTCATGTCACCAATGTTAAGGCCGCATCTAAGTAATGTGTCTTTGATCGTAAGGACTATTCTTTGGTCTATTTACCGTTTCCACACACACACACACACACACACACACACTCTTTGACTACCCTACTTCTTAAATGAATCTGGTGGCCTTGCCATGAGTCACACTCAAAAAGAATAGAGCTGAAACTGAAACTACAATGAAAAAGTTCAAATAGTCAAAATAGATTTTTTTAAATGCATGGCTAAAATAATTCTTGTAAATCTATGTATGCACAGTTGGACATGTGTGTTTTTCCATGGACAGTAAAATCTGAATGATAGAATTAAACTTTATTCTACTGAGATTATGATAATGAACTTTGTATAATCATTATTACAATATTCACAACTTCTGGATCCCAGACAAGCAATCACTCTTCACGTTTCAAAGAACAACCAGTGTGAACACCTTGCATCTTCTTTTCCAAATAAGGAACTACTGTCTAGGTTACTGAATGCCTATCGCATTCCTTAAGGAAAGTTTAATCTATTTACAAATACTGTCATACAGTAAGCCCAAAGGCAATAATGTCATACAGAGAAGAGGAATTACCTCTGCAAATGACAGAGAATTCCTATCAAAACATAATGATATTCTTTATTTTAAACACACAAAGCTTCAGCAATGGACTACCTCTCCCTGACTGCCAGTCAAGGTGTCACTGTAAGCTTTGCTCTCTTATGACTCCTGACTGGGAGACTCTTTTGGGAAAATCAACAAAGGAGAACTCTTCATCATCTTGGCAGTTAGGTCTCTTCACAAATTACCTTTTCCCCTCCATCCGTCACACAAGGGAGTTAACCTGCATCTGTAGCACAATGCTCTGCTGCTCACTTTTTTCCCATTCCACTTCCCTACAGCTCATCTCATAAAATATTGCTTCATTATTTCTTGAAAGAATGTCATACATACTGTGAATTTTAAATAATGCGCAAAAATGTTAGCTGACAAACACTTAAAAACTGTCACTAGGGAGAAAATTAGATTGGCTTGCATGCTTTCTTGCTTGAGAATTAATACAACGAATGTCAAGCAATAGACCCACTGTACTTTATAAGGTTTCTTTAATAGTTCTCATAACCAGTGACCTACTTAAGCGTTTAAGCCTGGTTGTGATAAGTAGTCAAAGCACTAGTTGAAGTTGCCACGGGTCACCATCCTTTGGTTTCAGTGCACACACTTGAAAGGAGGCCTGCGTCAGCCCTTTGCCAGGTTGCTCTGCACCTCATTCACGTACTGCATCCAATGATTAAGCCAATGTGAAACACTAATAAGTAGCAAGCATCACCCGGTGGACTCACCTAATTGGGTCAATCAAAGATGATCGCAGCAGGGAGAGAGCGAGAGCTTTCAGTATGCTAGCAGTTTTCCAACTCTCTGCACAGACCACTGCAAATGCAGGCAGAGGCTTGTGGACATTATGATGTGGTCCTTTGATTAAAGAGAAAGAGTCTCCTGATAGCCTGGCGTGACATTGCATATCTCATTGCCTTTCTTTGGATCTGACATCTATTTACACAATTCCCTTTTTCTCCGTACTCTGAGAAAAAGAATGGTTTAGTTAAATGTGAGATAGGTACTTGCATGTCCTCAGCCCTTCTGTGGTGGAGTCCCATGAGATGCGTGATTCTGGAGCCTCTTGTCCAATGCTTTGCATACTGATGGACTAAGTGTGGAGGCGTGCAGCTGCCATTCCAGCGGCACAGTTTACAGTGAGGAGTTCGTTTTTCATTAGGCTTTATCTGGCCTCTGCAAGATGAAATATTGCATCAGGATTTCACTCGTAGTTTTATTTTTAAAACCTCTCCTGCCATTTACAATTGACCTCCATAAATTCAATCAAAACACCCGAGGCAGGGGTCTGGTGTATGATGAATACAAGATGACAGAAATCACTGTTTGGTGATTTAAATATCTGAGCCTTATCTATACTAAGTCTAATTGGGAAGGGTTAATTTACCCTTACTGCAGCAAGCAAGCAGCATTATAGATTAAAACTCAATTAGGTTATATGAAGGGAACGTGATCCTTAAAATGTTTCATCTTGTATTCTTTTAAAATTTTGAATTACAGAGGATATGGTGGGGCTTTTTTGAGACTGATGAATAGAAACGTATTTAACATAAGTAAAAATGTAAAATGCTAAATAACCAATTGTAAGAATTCACCCCTTTAAAGTCAATTGTTAGTAGAGGCACATTTGGAAGTTACTACAGGCTTGAGTATGTAAGAGGTCGGCATCAGTTTTGCATAATTTTTTTTTTATCCCTGCCTAAATTCCGTGTTAGGAAAGAGGTTTGGACTCTCTCAGCTTAGGAAATTAGCATTGGTGTTTTTAAGCATTTCCTCATGTTTGTCGTACTATCAGCAAATTTTCAAGTTTCCCAAATTGCAATTACTTTTTCCTTTAAGATTCTTCTGTATTTTTTGCATTCAAGTTGTCCTTTACCTTCCAGGGTCCACAGGAGAGAACCATCCATCTGCAGCATCCACCACAGCATAATGCTCCCACCACTCAGCCAATATGCAAAATGCTGCCACGTAGTGACACATATTTCACAAACAGGATGGATACAAATTAATTTGGCTACTAGGTCTCACAATTTGGAAAACAGACTGAAAAAATTTGACCTAATGTGAGGTAACCCGAGTGCTCACCCCTGAGAACAAGACGATCCCGGGAAGACATGTGAGACAATAGACAAGCTAGGCAATTGCATCCAGTCTGGGCCAAGTTTAGCAACACTGTGCAACTGAAGCACTGGTGTCATCAGTAAAAAAAATATGACAACACAGATGGTCCTGCTGTCCACAGGGGAAACATCATACAGACTGTACTTGGTTTAAATATAGCATAAGTGATTATATTGGAAAAGTAGGAAGCGATTCATTACTGCAGCACTGTATGAGCGAAATACTTCATATAATGTAGCAGATTAAATAGCATTTATGGAACATTTTAAGAAAGGTGACCCTCATGGTGAACAGCCAAAGAAATTAGTTTGGTTGTAAGAATCAGATAGACCACTGAAATACTCATTTTAAAAAAGGTTCACTTTAAAAATCATAGTTTCAGTATCAGTATATCAAGTATTCATACTGGTCACAAAACCAGAAATTAACAATAAACAATAACAATAAAGCAATACCAATCTAATTTCAGTAAAAATATTGAGTGTCTTCAATCTGCTTTGAAATGTTTTCTTCTCCTTTATCAACTTTCCACAAACAATCAAAAGAGAGAACATTCACCAAGCTCGAGCATGGTGCCAATAAAGTCTAATAGATGGGCTGTGCTTAGTGTTTGTAAATGTGTAGTTCTTGAATCTCAGAGATATAATTTTACAACTCTTGTCTCTTGTACCTTTTCAAATCTGTGACGTTGAAGTATTCTTGAACGCACCAACAAGGATCGCTTTCAAAACTGCTAGAAACTGTGCCATGGAACAACAACATAACTTGGACATTAAGGTAGAAAGTCTAAAACCTTACAGTTTGTTATTGAAAATTATCAGCAGTAATCTGGTCATTTAAGTGTTAATCTATATTATGACCACTACATCTCTACATTAAACTTGTATTCTCTGTCTTGTGGTGTCCAAACAATAATGCTGCAATGACATGTTGAGAAGAAACCCGCTTGACACTGTTCTTGATCATAAAAGTTTATTAAATCAAGGAGTTCAGCATCAATTACAAGCTCTGCAGCAGCTTGGAGAGTGACCCAGCCCGATGACCACTCTGTCTCTCTGTACATCAAACATAGCTTATATAGGATATGTTTAGGTATCTGTTAGGTACCATAGAAGGGTTTGAGTCTGCAAAATAAAGCTCAAACCCATAGAAAGGTACAGTACTATTCTGAGGTAACAAAACAAGGGGTTAGAGGTCAAATTCTATAGAAGGGTTCAGTCCCTACATAACCACCAATCTGCTCTCCCCGTAGAAGTTCACTGACCCTCTGTCTTGCTCTCTCTCTCTCTCTCTCTCAACTAAATTGAATTCAGTAATGTAAAATATATAAGATTTGCTACTTTGATACTTAGAAGGATTATGAAACAATGCTGCAACAAAGAAGTTAACTTCTTTTGCTGTCATAGACAATTTTTAAATACATACAGTGATGCGTACATGTCATTTCAAGCATTAAACATTATCGGCTGATGTTGGCAAGGGTAAGAATGGAATAATAGGACTAAGACAATATTGAATTGGTGAGTTAACCTGTGTCTAAGAAACACACAAATATTTGATATTAAAATCTATGTTTTGTATATCATATCAGTAAATCATTCAACTCATTTAATCAATGTAAAAGTGCATGTTGAAATATGTGCACTGAAAAAACACAACAGTATCATGAAATACCTTTAACTCCATGACCCAATTTTCCACCATACAAGTGGAGATAATAAATTAAACAAAATTTAAAAATAAATGCATGCATGCTTATAATCCTTAGTGTGGACAGAAAGTGCATGTGCAAATTTGAGAATAGTTCAAATCTTAATTTGTGCAACAGTAACATCTTGCATGCTGCCTGACTATAAGTAGCAGATTTTGTACTGTGCAACTGTTTATTCTTTTGGTATGTTATGTTTCAGTTATGAAAGTTGACAGCTGATGGTACTGCTGTAACGTTCAACAGTATTTGGTGTTGCATTGTATTACATTGCGCGGTAGTGTATTGTAGATGTAAATGATAAACACTATTTGTGAAGCCCATGTAGAGCTACAATACACAAACAGCCTGCATAGGAGTGATTGAACTGTCTCGACATGAGACTGCCACTGTCTGCCACAAGGCCTTTAAATTTTTAACTAAACCTTTTGTACTCCAAACCAGTAAAAAATTTATCACTACTCGACATGAGAAAGTTACTCTATCTTTTTTTTTTTGTCATTTGTAGCGCATTTACTGTTGCCCGGACACCGTGTAATTCTTTTTGACTTTCCTTTCCATTTGCCTGGAGGATAGAGCAATTTAAAAACATTTCTGCACACAGGAGCATGGCTAACAGGTAATCTGTCTAATTATGGCAAGGGAGGGGTTCCCCTGTAAAATATTGAACAGTTGCCTTAACCTTTGTTTCACCCTCCCTGTATACTAGCCTCTGAAACAGACATACTATTTGCCTGGTAGCTCTATGTCCCAAAGCCTGGAGGTGTAGCCTATTGAAGCTAGCAGGCTAAAAAAGGCCATAAGAAGGCAATAAAATACATTTTAATATCCCATTGTTCACACAAGATGATGGAATTACAGAGGTGAAAAACAGGAACACCTTATGAAATAATGCTATCAAGTAAAATAGCCCTTCAGTAAATAGTTTGTTGTGTCACTAATTTAACTCTATGGCAGTTCTTAAGGATTCACCTTCTAGTGTTAGATTGCATTACATTGCGATGAGTCATTCTGTCCACTTTCAGTAGGTACAAAGGTTGGAAAACTCTCTTACACTTATCTGTCTCAGCAAAAATGTAATACTAAAAGCCTCACAAAAGGTTATATCTATTGGGTTATCTTTTTCAATATTGAATCCTCTCAATGCATAATTGTTGCTACAAGATTATTTAGTTTGCAATTTAGAAAAGGAAGGTCAACTAATTTGAATGTTTATCAGAAACATCATAGTACCTTCACAGTTATTAGGTAGTACTTCATGGAATCCTCTTATAAAAGGATAGTTTTGCTTTAGGGGACTTTATATCCTTGTATGCGTATTTGACTTAATGTTAAAATGACAAGCATAGCTCAAACTCTGGATGTTTGACGGATAAAATTCAAAGTTTAGACACATGATGTACTTTATCTACAATGTTGCAAGCTAATAAAGCAATGATATTATATACTGTAATAATACATCCACCTCTACATGTACCCACATCATAGCCAGGACAGAGTTTTACCTTTCTGGAGAAAAGTTGTCTTAAACCCCTGTGTTTTTACATTTTAATACCATGCTAAAAGTTCAAACTGTTAAATCCCTAATGGCTGGAGGATGTACTGGAAGAATAAGAGGGGAAATTATGTTTTTTTCCGTGTACTAAGTATTTGTATATTCTTCATATTAGGGCTGGGCACGTTAACGCGAAATACGCATTAATTAATTAACGCCGACAATTATTTTATCGCGCATTAAGGCAGTTTTTATTATTATTATTAGTCCAATGCTCACTGGCTCTGAATACACATCAGAATCAGAATCAGAAGGAGCTTTATTGCTAAGTAGTGTTTTACACATACAAGGAACTTGCTTTGGTGATAAGGTGCTACACATAGACAAACATACAGTTGACATAAATAAATGTAGTAATATATAAATATGGAATAGACGATGCAACTTATATAAGAATAATAAAAAGAATACAAAGAAAAAGACAGATATTTACATGTGCATTATTTTGGGTTTGTGATGTGCAGACATATTGCAATGGAAGAGAGTATTGTGTACATAAATATATAAATTGACAATATAAAAATACACAACAACAAAGATTAACAATTAACAACAAATATGTGCAATGTGCCAGGTCTGTGCATGATATGACATTAAATAATATTTTCATGTGCTGAGAGACATTTGTATTATTTGCAAGAGGGGAGTGTCAGTGGGGGACCCGGGCCTTGTTGATGAGGCTAGCTGCAGATGGGAAGAAGCTGTTTTGTGGTGAGAGGTTTTGGTCCTGATGGACCGCAGCCTCTTGCCAGAGGGGAGAGTCTGAAACAGTTTGTGACCGAGATGGGAGGGGTCAGCTGCAATCTTTCCTGCTTGCCTCAGAGTCCTGGAGGCGTACAGGTCCTGAAGTGATGGAAGATTGCAGCCAATCACCTTCTCCGTGGAGTAAATGATACGCTGCAGCCTGCCCTTGTCCCTGGCGGTGGCAGCGGCGTACCAGATGGTGATGGAGGAGGTGAGGATGGACTCAATGATGACAGTGTATACCATAATTGTCTTTGGCAGGCTGAACTTCTTCAGCTGCCGTAGGAAGTATATACTCTGCTGGGCCTTCTTGGTGAGGAAGGTGATGTTCAGCTCCCACTTGAAGTCCTGGGAGATGATGGTGCCCAGGAAGCGGAAGGAGTCCACAGTGGTGACTGGGGAGTCACAAAGGATGATGGGGGAGGGTGGGGCTGGGCTCTTTCTAAAATCCACAACCATCTCTACTTGAGCTCCAGACTGTTCTGGCTGCACCAGGTGACCAGACTGTCAGTCTCTCCCCTGTAGGCAGACTCACACCCCACAGAGATGAGCCCAATGAGGGTGGTGTCGTCCGCAAAGTTCAGGAGCTTGACGGAACTGCAGCGGGTCCAGGAGTGGGTCTGTGATGGATTTAAGGTGGGACAACACAAGGCATTCAAAGGACTTCACAGAGGTCAGGGCGACGGGTCTGAAGTCGTTTAGTCCTGTGGTCCTTGGTTTTTTGGGGACAGGGATGATCCATCAAACCATCAGTCAAACCATGGGTCATAGGAGGGGTGGAATGTTGATCAGCCTTCAAATCACCCACCCAAACAAGCAGTGGAGGGAGGCTTCGGCAGACAACGTTGGATGCAGCGTGTGGGAGAAGTAGATAAACAAAATCAAGACAAGCTATCCACCTCGCTATGGCATTTGATCGCTACACACTGCATGCTGATTAGTAATGTGGAAGATGTCAGTCTTAGGTACATTCTTAAAATCACAACGTAGTTGCTCTCAGGTAGGCTAAACAGAAAGGGAGCCAAACAGTCCGCAAGTAAATGGCAGGTGCTCTATGGATAGTAACCATGGCAACAGATTCTGGGCGCTACACAGCTGTAGCCTATTTAACTTAAAGAGGTCATATTATGCTAATTTTCAGGTTCAAAATCTTATTTAGGGTTTGTACCAGAACAGGTTTACATGGTTTCATTTTCAAAAAACATATTTTTTTCATACTGCACATTGCTGCAGCTCCTCTTTTCACCCTGTGTGTTGAACGCTTCGTTTTAGCTATGGAGTGATACATCTTGCTCTACATGATCTTTGTTGGGAGTTGCACTTCTAGTTAAGGACTACTAGCCAATCAGAATCAGAGAAGGGCGGGTCAGTGAGAAGCAAACATGGCTTTGTTTCAGCTGTACATATTGCCGAACAGCTTGGCTGGAGCAAGAGTTTCAGAGTGGTGAGTTATTAATCTGTAACATATGTATCTTTCATCCATAAAGTTATAACTGTGCACTGTCATCACTGTAACAACTTTTTGTCTATTGACTGCCTGGAGGGTAACTAATGTTTGGAAGAGAGAGGAGAGGTGTGTGCGCTGCAGTTCAGTGTTTTTCCACCGGTGTTTTTGAGGGCGTGTCGGACTTGGTGAGCATTATGGCGAGCATTTTGCTTTCATCCATGTGTCGTCACAGGGATGAAAGGAAAACGGCTGGACTACAAACCAGCTGTTTTCAGGCAGTTCAGAGCAGTGTTTTCTGTGGGAGATGGGAACTCCCTTTGTGGTGGACTTTGGGCTTTTTCACTTTGCAAACCTATTACATGCACAAAAAAGGTATATAACTCAATAAAGGAGAGGGGAAAAGCCAAAAAGAATAATATGACCTCTTTAAATTAAAATTATAGGCTACATAACTTTACCTGATAGGCCTCCATCTAGTTTTGCAGGGATGTTCTGCCATGCGAATTTCCTCCTGTTGATGTTACTATTTAGTCATAGATTCTGGAAACTCACAAACAGCAAGGATCAGTCTCTCTTCCAAAGATTTGTTCTGCGCGTCACGTGCTAAAAGTTCAAGACAATTCAACTTTGGCAGTTGGCGGGCATGTGCGTCAGGCGAGCACAACTGCAACACTTCACCTCACTCTGACAGGGACACTTGCTACTGAACATAGACTGTTTAACAGATTAACCTGTTACTCAGAAGGTGCCTGTTATGATGTTATGATTGTGGCTCTGGACTCTAACTTGTTTTAACAAACTAGATAAAAGGTAATGCCCTGGCAGTTGCAAATAGCTTTGGTTTTATATTTGATTTGATTACATAAATGTTTAAGTTGAGATTTACAAGAAATATTTTATTGCTACCATGTAAAGGGAATACTGCTGGTAAAAAGCAACTTATCTAAGTGTTTCCAAACCACATGTTTTTGCACTTTTGTGTATATAGCAGTACATTTAAATTAAAAGTGCACAATACACTACTTTAGAATTCATTATTTAATTTTGCGCGTAACTACGCAATTAATCGCGATTAAATTTTTTAATCGTTGCAAAGCACTACTTCATACATGAAGACATTTGAGTTATTGTTGTGCTTATAGTAAATGTTAAAATCTTTCAAAATGGGATAAAAAGTGATGATGCATTTCTTTTTTGTTGTTGTTAGGTTTTTATGTTTTGTTAACATGTTGTCTGAAGTGTTGTGTTTCCTGTTTCTCGTTATTATGGGGAACGAAGAGTGGGATGGTGTAGTGCGGGTGGGGGTGGGGGTGTTGCTGGGGTTCAGAGGGATCAGGTGTATGTCTTTGACCGCACACAAGGGGAGTCTTCCTTCCTGAGATAAATGGAGAAAGCTGGTATCAGCAGGTCATGTGTAATAAGCATTCATGATTAATGTCTTTAAAGAAGAATCACCTAAGGGACACTTTAAGCTGATCAGGAAACCAAGCTGCGATATGATGAATGCTCACTTTTGAGTAAAAATATACACTTTGAATCCTCTGGCACATGGGAGACCTCCTCGCTTGCCTAATTGCCTCAGCATATACGGATGATTCATTTGATCTTTCTTGATTCGTTTTTCTAACTGGAACACATCTATAGCTACACATTTTAAATAAACTTTGGGCTTTAATTTTAATGATGTTTGACCAATATTGATATCTTAGACAGATGAAAAAACACCATGTGTGTATTGCTTTATGCCATTTGAGTTTCGCAACATGTCGATTTTATGTGCTTAGAGACTACGAAGCAGTCAAAAAGCTGCAATTACCTCTGGCAATCTGGTGGGTTTTGTGTCTTTATATACACCACAACGGCTCATTCATTCTGGTTCCAAGTCATTCCTCAGACTCAGTGTGGCATGACATAAACACATACATCATCCACAGAACTCAGCCGCTCTAAATACCTCTTTGGTGGTGCACCTTTGAAAATGAGCAAAACTCAAGTTCCCAACGCAATGTTCAGTGACAGTCAAATGAGATGAGTTAGACAGATTATCTTTGAAAGCCAAAATCAACTCATCAGCTATCTGTTAATATGCAACAACACACAGGAAAGTCACAGTGAGTCCTGCATTTGCTAAAAAAATATTAATAGTAAATAGTAGTAGTTCAAAAGTGTTAATTTGGTGAAACATTTAAAATTAGTAGTATAAATGTAATTTTTAGCAGACAGGGTTGATGTACAGTACAATAAAAATGGTTTCACTGAGTTGAAGTTCAAGGGATAACTTTTTCCTGCCTTTCTTCTGGGTATAAATTCAACAAATTCTGTTACATCTAGTCCATTTTAATGTAATCTCCCCCACCCCCACCCCCCCACCCATTTTCAAAAAAGTAAGTAAAGACATATTGTTTGCACATCTATTCCCATTTCTCAAAATGCCCGGCCTCCTGTTGGTTTTAGGGCTTGGGTTCTTTGACCACCGCCATGGCTGCAATTCCTCCCACACAGGAGAGAATGGCATGACATTTACCAGAGCCACGAGGCAGTAATACATTTTTTTTTGAAATGGCACGGCTGGAATATACAAGGCTGAAAGGTCCCACGCTGGGCCCCACTGGGACTCCTTCACACTAGCCTGCTAAGCCCATTCAGATGGGGGCAGTAATTACAGGCATAGAGGCAAAGCTGAACTAATTCATACAAGGTGTTAGGCATTCGCAGACAAAATGTCGGTCAGCGTACTGTTGGAACACACGTTATATTTAACCATAACCATTATGACTGAGATGTTTGTGACAGCTCCACTGATTTACAGTGACCACAGTGACCTCTCTTTTTTTAAATGATCAATCTTATAATGGCTTCATCACCATAAATTTCATTTGAGGTTATTAATTATACGCACACTAACAGCATGGATCTTGAGGCAAATTAATCATAGACCGCACTGCTGTACATTCAGGTAGTTCTACCATCAAACAGTTTCACTACTTTACAGTATAAAAAAACGTTATCGATTCACCTCTATTGCACCACAGCCCTGACATATTCCCACCTGTAATTGTCAGCTGGCGCTTCATCAAAGTATTATGTTGCTACCATAACAGTGTACAACCACAACCACACTACAGCGGAAAATACTGAGCTGCAATCAGGCAGTACATTATTTGGAGTCACACACACAAAGCCACTGAATTTGCCTAACACTGTGAAGTATATTTATTTCCATCGACAGACATTTGTCCATGAAATCATTGTTTGTAGAACACTACTGGGAGCAGTAACCTCCAGCTCAAAGGCCATATTTTCTGATTTTAATTGGATGTCTTCACAGTGGCATTGAGAGAGGTCTCTGTTGCAAAACAAAGGAGGAAACTAAGAATACCACTGCCCTTTCATTATTCCCATAAACACTCCAATTGCTCTACAGTGACATGAGAACTTTTGAAAACTCTGAATACTATGCAAGCACTTATTAACTGAAGTTACAATTGAAAGGTAACTAATTAAGTTTGTTTTTTACTCCCTTTATCTGCTCTCTTGTACGTCTTCCTGCCTGTGTTTCTGTTTGTCAGTTCATTTTGTTGTTTAAGCAATTTCAAATGCCTGAGACAGCAACCAAAAACATCATCTCAGTAGGGTGGCACTGAAGCAGTCATAATCAAAATCGCATCTCAGCGTCTTTGATATGAAAGCTGACCCCCCTGTGAACATGGAAATCAATCTCTTTGACTGGCACGAAGCTAGTTTTTTTTTTTTTTTTTCATTGCATGAGTTTAAAACAGTGTATTATTTTCCCAAGGACCTTCTTTCATTCTCATTCATGTTTCTTCATGTTTTTAATTTGATTTAAAAACTGTGTAAATGCATTTGTATCTGTGGGGGGGAAAACTGTTTGTAATTTGCTCTTTTTCACATGAAGGCTTCTGTGGCCTTTAAGCCAGAGGAAAAGAGTGCAGCTACGTGTGTGAAAATATGTATGGAAGAAAATGACAGGTGGCAAGGGATCAAATGAAAGACTAATAACATGATTGAGCAAGAGAGACTTACTTACTTACACCTGCAAGTGTTTTAAAGAAAATTAAATCTTGTCAGGCTAAATCATAGCATGTGGATGTATTATCGCCTCTAAATGAAACTGTGCTATCATGCAGTGATGGAAGAGGTATTCTGACATGTTAAGTTAAAGTAGCAATACCACAGTGTGGTAATTTACAGTCCTGCATTCAAAATATTACTTCAATAAAAGGGCATAAGTATTGAGAACATTTACTTCAAGCATCAAAAGTGCTCTTTATGAAGAAAGCCAGCATTTGTTATAAACAGCATTTTGATGTTGTTGCTGCTACAAATGGAGCTAATTTCACTTATAAAAGTTTAATCAGTAATAATGTCTTATATTTTATAAAGTGATCACATGTTTTGTATGTGCAATCCTCATTTGCAAAGTAACTATAGCTCTCAAAGAAATGTGCTAAAGTACAAAGCACAGTGTTTCCCTCAGAAATGTTGTAAAGAGGAAGTATAATGTAGCACAAAAGGGAAATACTTAAGTACCCCAAAATTGTACGAATGTACAGTACTGGAGTGAATGTACTTAGTTACATTCCACCAGTGGCATCATGTCATAAAAGCAGCAGGTGAGCTCCAATCAAATCTCCCCTTTATCCGTTTGAGCCACAAATGCACACAGTTGGCTAATTTACCTCTAATCTCTCATTTTTTGTCAGTTTAAGAAGAATCTCCTCCAACTCCAAATCTACACGATACTGGAAATTAGACCCAAGTCTAAACCCTGACACTGATCCTCCGCTGACAAATATAATCCTATCAAGTTCATTCAGTGGAGGTGTTGTCCATTCTAACTTATGCACTTAATGGATAGGATATAGAGTTTCAGGTTCCTGTTGTTGCGGAGGTTGGAGGCCTTTAAAAGCCACCGTGAGCTAGTTATTCAGCACTGATCCACTTCCTGGCTGTAATGAATCTTACCATGGGGTTTCTCTGGAAAGGAACCCAAAGAGTGACAGCTTCAGAAGAAATAAAGAGAAAAATGGTATTTCATACAATAGTAGTAATTTGTCTGGTATACTCTGCTGTGCATGGATGTTGAATAAAACTAGTCAGTCTGTAAGTATTATTAAAAAGGTTTGGCACAAATGCATACACGTATCAACATAGGGACAGCAGCCATTAAAAATATTTACTCTACAGCTTCAATGAGTACTTAATTGATTACTTGACCAATAGAAAATCAATTGGTAACTATATTTATAATCAATTAATTCAGTTACTTTTCAAAAAAATATGCCAAAAAATCCCTGGTTTCAGCTTCTCAATGTGGAGATATTCTGGGAATTGAATGCATTTAGGTTTTGGACTGCTGGTTGGACAATGGAGCATGTGTGAAAATTTGACCTTTGACCATTATGCAATTTTTCTGACATTTTATACACCTAACAATTAATCGAGAAAACATTCATTGATAATTAATATAATTGATATTTGCAAATTTACTACAAAGTCTAAAGGTTTTAACCTGTTTAGAACTGATTTATGATTCTGTCTGGAAATTACAGATACTTGTCTGAAATGAACTGAACAATGTGGTATTTAGTATCATATTGGCTCTATTTGGCAATGCCTTCAGATTTAATACTGTGTGTATGCTAAATCAGGCCATTAAAAAAGTACTTACAAATACTGGTGGACCACGTCTTAAAGAGAAATATATAATGTAATATAACTGTTCATGTAATAATATAGTGTTACTTTATAGAAGATACTCATAGTTGGATAAAAGGAGAAAAACACCTTAATTTTAATTAAACCTACATATCACAAAACATCAGACACTGCTATAGTCATGATTAAGAGGAAATGTATACCAGTCCACTTGGATGTTGCATGATATAGTGACGCACAGAATCAAATATAATGAGCTGTAAAATTTTTATTCTGTCAGAAAAAAAAAATCTTTCAGCATTAAGACTAGAACTGCAGCATACGATAATCCATAAAAAACACATGAAATGTTAATAGATTTTAATGATTGATGCAAAGATAATTGGAATGTCAGAAATGAAGTAGTATAGAAGAACAGAGGTGTTGTGGAATATAACAGTTGAGCTGATGGCAGGGATTCAATCAAAGTATAGCATTGCAAACTTGATACAAAAAAGGACTCCTCTTGATAACACAAAATTGTAAAAAGAAAAACCCCTGAAAAATCAAAGTATAAAATATGGTCTATTTCATTCTTTACCCTGAAGCAGTTACATAAAAAATGAATGATGGATAGATGGATAATATGAGATACTGTATCTCACTGTGTTGTAAATGCCATATGAAATAAATGTTAGTAACTTTCAGTCAGGTTCAGACAAATTCAGATATTTTAATAGAAACGATTTTACTCTCAATAACAAAGTAATCGAAAAAAAAAAAACACTGAGTACTTTGAGAACTTCTCCAACTATAAAAAAGAAAGCATCCTGTTAATCACTGCACCTGCTTTTCAATGTCAAAGAAACAGGGTTATTACCGTGATTTCAGCAGCAAATGTTTTTGCAGACAAATGATTACTTGCACAAACGTGAACTAATATATGAGAACAGGTGTAAAACTGCAGAATATTTAGTAATACTTTCACACTGGAGCGCAGATGCTGCAAGAGAAGCCTTCTGACCATACCGTGTCTACACTACAGTGGAGATATTTCCTTGACAACAAAGCACCCCTGCTACCAAGGATGTATAATTTAAGGCCCACTGGATAGCCAAAGGTGAAACAAACATGCACTCTCCAGTATTTAAATTAGCTTTACTCCCTAGTCATTTAAATGGAATAAATAGGTCAGGTGACGCTAAATTGATTGAGACAATCCCATGGGATTGTTGGAAGGGCTGTACATGTACTGTAGCTTTGGTCATCCAATATTCTTGGATGAAATGAAGATGAAATTCACTTTCTAATTGAATTTGGTCACAATTTAATGTAAATCTAGACCTGAAAACCTTATCATTTGATGTGGCTTTGAGCTGACAGGTTCTAAAGCTACAGGTCTGAACTGAGTGGAGAATCAAATGGGCAAACAAGCATCTTCACCACGATGCCTACTCATTCCAACCCTTAAATGCCCTGAAAACCTGCTTCTTACTATGAGTGATGGGGTTGAACACACTATTATCTGCCAAAGCTATAACAGTTTTGGTTCATTCATTTTAGAGATTTCGGTATTTGATGGGGTTTTTGTGTTGTTGTTTTTTTGTAGTTTTTTTTAACTTATGCGCTTTTCTGTGTGGTGGGGATCCATTGGAAATAGGTGATGTCTCATACTTGTGTGCACCAATCAAGATTAAGCAAACTATGTATCAGAGTTTAAAGACAGTCATGGGTTATTTGGTCACTGTCAATCAATCCTGAGGAAACCATATCCACACAGTCCTGATGGAGAAGATTGGCTGAAAATTTGAGTGTGAAGCTATTGATAAATAATAACTAAGGCTGTTATTTCAGAACTTTCAATTTGATTGATGTTTAATTAATCATAAATATAGAATGCTCTAAAGAAATGTTTAAGATTTTATCTTGATAAGTGTTAGTGGACATAATCTTGTACAGTGGCTCACAAGTTGGTGAGTTGTTCACTTTGCCGAAGTCCATACTAGTGAGTGGCTCCTCTATTTACACAAGAACAAAGACAAAACCTGATCTGAAGGGGTTTCCATTAAAAACTTGGTAGATGCCCTACAAACGGCATACACAAGTATGAAGCTATATACCTAATAAGAAGTTACTGTCAATCACAGAGAAAACTACCTCCTTGAACAAATTGCTATTCTTGTCACGTCACGCTTCTTGTACTGTACAATAACACTGCAGAGCAGAGAGGCAGGCTGTGCAGGGGTGTCCTACTTTAATAAATGAGCTGAAGCTCATATGCTTGCAAAGAAATCACTTGCTCCACAACGTCAAAACTGCAATTGTCCTTATGTAACTACACAATGTTGTGACAAAGTAAATTCTGGTTCAAGGTAGGAGAATTAGTGCTTTTATGAACACAACTACCATATTTCCATCATATTTACTGCATATATACGCATATCTTGTACCTCAATATTGTCTTCAGGTATACTACTAACAAAATTTCCCACACACAAATTATTTTTAACAAAAGTACAAAGTCAGAGAGATCGAAGCTGACTTCAAGGAGGGACTGAGTGATACGTAGCTCCCTTCCACATTGATGTTATTGATTCGTGCTTTCCTAAATCTGAATAGTTACTGACTTTCACATTAACCTGTAATATGTAAAGAGCAGCAAGCAGATGGTCTGATGGAAATTGATGACAGGTTTAAAAGTCATTAGCAATGATACCTTCTGGTAGCAGAAGTGCTGAAGAGTGGCCCTGCGAGGGTGATCTGCTGTATTGGCTGCCTCCGAGCCTCCTGAAAACAACATGTGGCAGAGACCTACTGCGAAACTATGTATAAAGGCATCGATATGCAGTAATTGTCTGCACTGCATGTTCAAAAGCTCAGATAGTATGATCAGTGCTGGTTGTTGAGCAGTATTTTCACAATGCCAAAACTATTAGAGCCATTAGTGGCCCTGCTGCTGTGCAATCTTTAGTCTATCCGGAGGGTGACCATTTGGGAATTGCAGGAACACAACTAAGCTGTAAAATTACATTCCATATATTGGGTTAGATCTTGTCTTGATTCAAAGCCAAATTGCTTTGCGGAAGAGTTTTCCACAAACAATAACAATTAGTTTTTACAGTTGAGCTGTTCAAAGATTTGTTGTTATGTTTCCTTGACTGTTTTAAAGACTTCACTTGATGTTATGGCTCCATTCTAAAGACATTTTGTTGAAGGACTTTATGGCCCGCTAAGCAAACAATCGTTTAAATTCAATTAAGACTATGAAATGGCACTGTTGAAAACAGTCCCTTTAAAGCTTTGTTTTTGTGCAGTCTTGACTTATGTGGAATGCTATATCTAGCACAGCATATATATATACACATATATATAGCATATGACAGTCGGTTAACTTTTCTGTGTATGTGCCGTGAATAAAATGGAATCATTAGCACAAAGCTTTACATAATGAAGAATAAACAATAATGGGATGAACCCACTGTGCTTCTGCCCATCAGAGAATTTCATAATTAGCAATTAGTGGTCATTGTATTATAGTGTGGCTAAAGTGCCTACACTCACACACCTATCCTGAGGCATTGCAAATAAAATATCCCGCTGGATTCAGACGTGATTAATGGCTGTCGCAAGAAGGGCTGCAATGGCAGATTAGGCATGATTAAGAGTGGGCTCATTTATTTTCAACATGTCATTATCTTTTACAACACTGACTAAGCAAATGGCCAGAGTGTGTTTATGAGTACGAATGTAGGCTCTGTTTTCCTGATCATTAATAGTTTGCCTAAAAAGAAAACAGATTTCAAAAGAAATTAAACTAGAAATTAAACACGAAAAGAAATATTACATCGCACTGTGGGGAATTTTATGTGGTCAGCACCAAGGTGCAACAATGAATACAAATCATAATACAGAAAATAAAGTTCCATTTAATTGCCCTTTAACCATTTTGCAAAGAGCTTTGTTATCAAATGAAACCTCTGCATTGAAATAAGAAAATGACGTATCACAAAAGTTACGATGATTTCCACGAGCCCTGATAATCTTGATCTTGATTCTGCCCAAGAAATGTTCAACTGCGCCAAATCCCTTGCAGTATAATTATTTACTCTGTAAAAATAAAAAAGTAAGATTTAAATGGAGGAGCGGTTACTACAAGAAAGTAAGATTAAGGACTAATTAACAGAGTTAAAATAGTAAAATAAATTATCATAACATAAACAACATAAAAATGAATAAATTTATAATTGTACAATGTACTGTATATGCTAGAAAGTTAACTAGACCTGAGTCCAATCTTCACCTTGAACACTCACTCATGTTTCTTCCTCACTCATTGCACTTCTGATCCAACAATATCATTATCAAACATCTTGTACCTTGTCCTCATTAATTCCTATGTTTTCACATTGTCTTCAAAAACTTAATTATGAAAACTGTTTAACAGCTCTGTTCTGTTTTACTAGATGTTTTGTCATTTGACCATTCTGATGAATTTTGATGAGCCTGTTGAGCAAATGTGAATAATTGATAACTGTTTTCCAATGGCTTGATTGTCACAAACCAAGACAAATAGAGTGGAATAGAATCATAAAATATTCACTCGAGTGTTGGCCTGAAAATGATTAATTCCAAAGTCATTTTACATGAATGTAGGCGTCCTCGTCCAGACAGCGTAACTTGACCATGAACTCTAAGGCAAGAGGACAACAAATAAAGTGCACTGTGGAAATATGCCATTCTGTAGCTTTTATTTATTTTTTCCTCTTACAGCATGCATCACAGCTGAAGAATTTCGACCAGATACCATCAAGGCATTCAGGCCTCTAAAAGTACAGCATGTAACAGTTGCCAAGAAGCCTTCAGGTCAAAGTTGAAAAGAGTGTTATCTCCAGCAAACACAAACCTTCACTTTGTCCCTGACATTTCTTCTAGTTGGTGCTGCAACATACTTTATAGGGATTGTATTTTAGTTTAGCTGTACACAGGTCTGCAACCCTTCTACTGAGCATCTTACACTTACTATTACTCAATGTAGAAACACAAACGATAAGCTTTCAACTCCAATAAACGTCACCTGCATAATAACAATATCAGCACAGTTGCTCTCAAACTGTATCAGACTGCTCTGATTACAGGCAGTTTTTTTCTTTCAAATAAGCTCAACTGCATTGGTATTTCATGTATTTTAAATGTGAAGTTTAAAATGCAAAAATACAGAAAAATTATTCCATCCCATGGATTTGGATGTGCACATATATTTTCTTCTCTTTCCCCCCCCCCCATAACCCAATTATTCATGGTGGAACTGGATTCAAAATAATTATTGAGTTAAATCTCACCCTGAACATCACGATGACTTGGTGCCATCTACTGTTAATATAGAGATCATATTGCTTGGGGATGTTATGCACTTGAAAAACAGGAAGGAAAACATTTGCTGTGTCGCTTACTCTCTATAAAACCAAACAAAGACACAAACTTGTTTTTACATTAATACACTTTGTGTTACCATAGGCCTGATGTGTTTACATTTTTATAATTTTGTAGAAATGCTTGGCATTATTAAAGGGAAGCCTCATGTTTGCCAAAACCACTCACAAAGCAGCACAGGCCTACTGTATAAATACAATTTGTACAGACGATCCTGCCTCAGAATTTCAACATGGCACCTCCTTCAACGAGTGTGTGTTGCCACCATGGACGAGTTGGATTGTGGGAGTTAGGTATTCATTAGCATATCAGTAACACAGATTAACATACATTAACATACATTACAGCTGAATTAATCATGGCATGTGGTAGAACTTGGAGAGGCATCTGAAAACAGTCTGCTCTGAAGTCGATTCAAGGAAGAAAGCATAGTAATCTCATGCAGCTCAAAAAAGCACAAACAGCATGTACAGTAGCAGACTATGCTATTTGGGCTTGCCCAAACAGCTTATTCATTGATTTTTCAAATTTCCTTGGTGTGGCTGCTTTTCTCATTAGTGAGAGATTTGGTAGTAATACAGTTGTGCTTTTTTATAGAGTTATTTTACGTTGATAAAATTATGCTACTAAAAGTTACAGTATGGCTGGTCTATGTCTGGCGTTTAGGACAAATGTAAAAAAAAGTCTCCAAATTGATCTCTTAATTAGCGGTTGACCAATGTAAGTTGTCAATGGCTGTGAGAGCAGAGTGGCCAATGGCCGATATCCAATGCCAATATCAAAACAAAGAAAAACCATGTGTAATTCCATTATTCCATGCACAGTACAATCTAATATTCCAGGTTATCTTAGCCAGTGACATGTTGTTCTATATGGAATTTTAATTAATTCATGAAACAGAAAAATACATACTCTTAATGCTAGCTGTTAAGCTGTAACCTATACTGTAAAATCACTAATATTAACATGTTAATATTAATAAGACTCATTCATATTGACTAAGTGATGGCAACTTGAAATCAGCTAACTAGTTACAGTTGCTACTGGTTACTCTCAGTTAGCATTCCTTGGTTTATTTTTTTACCTTGAGGTTGACATTAAGATGATTTACAGATGGAGAGATTTCTAAAAATGATATTTTTTGACAGTAAACATTTTTTTATAGAAAAAATTAAACAAAGCATTAAAAAGTCTAATTTGAGCTCCTTACTGCCAGAGCATATTTTCATGTTGTGTGTATGTATTTTATAAGATATTTAATTACTACTACTCTATTTTGTATGGTGCCTTTCTAATATCTGGCCAGAGATAAATAATGAAAATTTGCCTTTTAGGCTAATTCTGGCTCATTTACGTTATGCTTTTGCTTTTCTGTTGATTATTGAGCATCATCCCTGTCAAATAAAGAATCACATGGCAACATTCATTACATGAAGTCCCACATAAATTGAGAATGTCCATCCCTTTCATTGAGGGCATAAAAGTTATAAACATTGAATCAGGATATGTTTAATATGAATAACATATCAATCAACTGAAAGTCCTCCTGCAGCCACAAATAAAAAACCCTTTTAGCCAAGGTGAAGCAAATGCACAAAATGAATTGATAAATAAAGTGAGGGAGTCTCAAAGTGGGAGGATTAAACTAACACATCAAATGTCACGGATTCCATTATCAGTATTTTGGTCATGGCTACTTTTGTGGTTTGCTATCTCAGTGGAACACACAGCTGGGGTCCTATCTAGGTACGAACACAGATTGTGCCTTGGGCCCAGGTAGCACATTATGTGGCAGCACTCTTGGAGATGAACACTAAGCAGATAATGTCATTCCACCCAATACTCATCATTAACTCCTGACTGCCAGCTATACTGTTAAAGCCCTTATTGAGGCAAGGCCATATCATTGGTAGAGTGATTCAGGTCCTGACCGCCTGTTCCACTCAGTTAAGAGTAATACGAATAGTTTCCTTTTAAACACTACTTAAACAGCCCTCAAAGTCTCTTAAAATTGTAATGTAATGAAAGTGCCATGCATGAAACTGGAATGCAAGTGCCTGAGTGGCTAGTAGCACTTGAAAAGGGCTTTTTAAAAGCTCCAGCACTTGATGGACAGCTTCTTCTCTATGTTACAACGTGGAAAGGGGCTGACAACTCGAATTATATGGTTATTATACCAGTCCAGTCTAGCTGTATGGACCTGCTGAAACCTTCACAATAAACATGACCCATCAGACACCAAGCTTTTTTCCAGTCAAGAGCATAGGCATAATAAAACGCAACTCCCTTTTTACTTTACTCAGAGTATCTACTGTAGGTATAGCATGCTCCTAAGCCTATCCTTTCTCCCACATCCTCCAGCAAAGATTCAGATAAATAAAGCCGAGCAGCACTGTAACAGTGATATATTGTTATAACTTAAATGTCAGGTTACAATATGTATGAATGTATGAATTAGTCAGAACAGATAAGTTGGCTTCTTTTCCCAACTTACAAACAAATGCTGTTCCATGCCAGTGAGTTTCACAATCTCTTTTGCTGTGAAAGAGTTATACATATGAAACTCTTGTGTCATTTACATTGAAATTAGACAACCCAAGCAAATAAACTTTAAACTTAAAGCAAGCATTCTTGCTGCTGTGTGTCCTGGCTGGTAAAAGTGGTTAACACTTACAGGAGTACCAACACAAGCACAGACAATCATAGTCTACGTTTGTTAATAGCTTTCCATTAAACCCTTTTGGAATTTGTTCAAATACATCTAATGAACAAAAAACATGCTATGTGTTCTCTCTGTGTGCTTCAATGCCCATGTATTGAAAAACATAAAACTTCCAAGTATACCACTCTGCTTGGAAAAATTGGCATAGAGTGGACAACGTCCCTCTAATCCATGCTTGTGCTTCATAAATAATTCATGACCCACATTGTAATTGAAGTTTTTAAAATCATTAATTTATAATAATTGATTACCTGAAGGGCCATGTCTCACACTATTAGCCAGGTGAATTCATTACACCTTTGCTGCATAGCATTTATTTCTTCCTTCCACATTATTATTTTTGTTTATCACACAGCACCCACATGCAAGTGAGGAAATGTGCATGTACAGTAGAAATGTCTAAAACTCAGTATCTAGTTTACAAAAACTCCTTATAACCTCAGGTTCACCTCTTAAACTGAATTGTTACAATCTACAATCTCTGCTTTAGGAAAGACCCTACTCTTTTTTCAAAAACATCTAAATACTGTAGATTACTTACTGAAGGGAGTTGGAACTCCTTGTATAAGCTGACCTGAGGTAATGATTTTTCCGTTCTTTTTCTTATTTGTCAAAATAGATGCAGACATTTTGGAAAAGAATCCTACATTTCATTATTCAGATCTAGATCTAGATAAAAAAGAAAGAACAGCTAATCAGATGCATACAAAGAATACAAGTAACCATCTATCTAAATGTAAACTGTTGTTTAAAATATGGAAAACCCCCAAAAAGGCGGGAGCTGAGGGGATTTCCTTTTTTTTTATTGAAGCACTTGCCCCTTCAGTAGGCTATGCATGTCCCTACTGAGACGGGTTTATGAGTTTTACTTTGGGCCATATATGTACTCGCCAAAGCATTAATATTACATGACACTACACAGGCTATTTATACTGTCAAAATCAGAGAACTGTCTAAATATGCTAATGGTGTCATCCTATCAAAGTGGACTAAATGATTTCACTGGAGACATTTGGAGGGATGGTGTTCAGAAAATAGGTGAATTTCCACTGCTCAACATTTTTTGTTACAGTGGTTTCATATTTACTGAAAGTGTGTCACTTTCGAGGGTTTTACTATCACTGTTAATATTCAGAATAGACAATTTGTTACTCTGAGGTAATGCTTTACATTGCCAATACCTGCCTCGATACATCTCAGCAGATCTTTTCAGAAGATATTGTAAAATATGCGTTTTGGTATAGCCTGACATGCACATGTCTAACAAGCTGGATGGAATCTGTGGGTTTCTGAGTAACTCCACTTCCTTAGGGGAACGATTTATACATCATACAATGCCAGAACCAGGAGAGGGCCTGACAGCCTCAGAAATGGGAATGTCAGATATCTGACTGAGGTTTTCACGCCAGTTATCTGGTTGTATTGAGTTCTGTGGTGTGGGGCAGGGAATACTGAGGCCTTAGAGAGATCCAATACAGACATTTTGTTGATGTTCTCAGAGATGGTCCATTTGACATTTTGACACTACTTCTATTAGTTTAGTCTATTTCCAGTGCCAGCTTGTCAGTCAAAATGAGAAAGATGCTGGAATCTCAGGTCTGAATTTCTAACAACGGTTTAATAATTATGCGCGAAGGTCCATCAATTAATCGTCAGACCATGGACCTTTATCAAATCATCAGTTATACTAAAAAAATGCAAGACCCAAACGAATGATTTTTACAGTGGCCATGTTCTGTATGATTAGAATACTCATTTATGTTGGGGTAAACAGTTTCAGATATTTAAGCAATAGCAAGTAAGTCAGTAAGGTGGCAAGTAAGTGGCTTCTTTTTGAAAACTTAGACATAAGATTGGGTAAAAATGACAAACGTGAGATAAAATTAAAAAGTGAAATTGTTTTGACACAAACAATTAAACTGTATAAAGAAATATAAAGATGGATTACGAAATTGGTAGATCACAACAAAATATCACAATACCTAAAAGGACTTCATGGTCAGAAAGAGTCTCCTCGCATTGTTAAGTGATCTCCAAAGAGGTCTGACAACTGCAAATTCTTCTAAACATTCCCACATAACTTGGAGCACAATCCTACTCTTAGTGATGACACTAGAGTACATGCCTTGCAGTCTGTAAAAGCCAGTTCAGGGGATGGGGGTGAAGGTGCCCATCATGGTGCATACAAGCTGAAATCATATGCAAGGCCACCATTCTAAAGAATTTAACAAAAGGGCCATCCTGTGGCATAGCATGGCATTGAAATGGCAGTCTTGGCCACTGCATTGTTTGACATGTCACAAGATAGCAACACAGTATCTTTTTAGCTCCTAGAGGTCACGGAGGATGGATGCACCACTAATCTCTGACACTCACTCTGGGGTGGGTGGGGGGAAATCAACAAACTGAGGCTTTAGATAACTTTGCTATCCACTAGTGACCTCAAATGCAGAGGCATCTCTGGGCCCGCTGTGCTCTGTCAAGCAAATCCTTCTTACTGCTTGGTGACTTCAGACAAGGAGACGTTGCCTGCCCCACAAGGATAAATTCCGGCCAAGAACAGACTATATATTAATCTGATATTGTCTTTTTTATTGTTTGGGGAATAATGCAGTGAAAAGCAATGATTGATCGGAGGGCTTGAGAGACTTTTATATTGTCAAATCGGTGCATTTAGAGATCCATGGATGTTTCTCAGGGGGGCATGATCTCACAAATCCAAAGAACAAAAGTGTCGTCATGTCCAAGTGTTCCCGAGTGTTTCCTCTCAACACTAAAGAACAAAAAGTACAAACACCAAAACCTTCCAACTCACTGTTAATGTATATCGGATAATCAATGATTCCATCAATGAAACACTAATTGATTCAATAGTTCCATATCATAAAATGCTTCTTTCTCAATAAAATAATGTATGTGCTGCTCATACACTTTCTAAGAGTTTTGGTTATTATGCAGATTTAGACATCAAATCACTGAATACATTTCACAAACTGAGCCCACAAATCTCCAGTATACACCACGGTGGATGGATAAACAGTGACCCCACTGTATCTGTCACCGCACCCCAAGAGGGAATATTATCAGGGAGGTTTGTGGTTTCATTGATTTCAAGACTGAAATCATCCCCATCTGATGTAGTGGGCTGAGTAAGGATAAGTAAGGCTCTGCAGTCCGTGGATCAGCCCTGTCTGACAGTGGGACAAGTTAAGCAATAACCAAGTGAGAAGACCTATTTCCTGTAACCACAGCATGTCAAATCATTGCCACTTTGTTTTCAACGGTTATCTAAAACTATGTCTATTTACACAATGTATGTATGAGGTAGGAAAACGCCCCCATTGGTCCGTTTATTTGGCTTAAAATGTATGATTCTTTCTTTGGGTTTCCAATCTGTGCTTTTCATAATTAGTATTCATGTTTAAAAGGGTTTATATTTTCTTTTTCACTTTTGTCCAACAGAGCACATTTGTAGGATGACCCAATTCCAATACTCTTCAGCAAAAAAATAGCAAAAAGTACAAAACATCTCTAATGGCCCTCACTGGAAATTATCTCAAGTCTCTAATGGTGCTGTCAGGAGTGAGTTTCAAACCATTAAGCAATTTACAGTGAATCAGGGCACACAGAAATAAATTGAATTCACACTTGCTGTGGTTGAAGGTTCTAAAGACAGATGGAGAAGAATATGCTCGCACTGTTTTTCTGAAAGAATAGGCTCAGGGAAACCAAAGCAGCACCATATTTGGTTTTTATAAAAGGCTTAATGAATGATGATGTTAACTTCAATGCCCTTTCCTCTTTTTAACCTGCCATGACAGCATAGACATTTCAATCGACTGTGCGAATACTAAAAGCAAAAGAAGGGGGGAAATCCATTGTCTCTCTTCATCCTTCATTCATCATGTGCTTATTTAGGTTTTAGGTCAAATTTAATACTAAAAATATGCCACGGAAGTCCTCAAAACTTTTGTTGACTTGTTGACATTTTTATGATTACAGAGACTTTATATATAGGCTACATGGCATCCACTTTGAAAATAAACATGATGAATTAATCACTTGTGCTGTAAGGGGTATGTATTCATGGAGCTGGATTCCAAAGCTCACAACGCCTGCATTCTATGTTGTGCCAGAGCTCAATCCACAAACCTCTGGGAGCGGCGATGAGGATCCTTATTTGTGTCCTCTGGCATTGTTCATCACCATTCATACTGTATGTCAGCAGCACAAAGAGAAAAGGCTTTGGAGATTTTTCTGCATAGCAACCTAATTTTCATCCAGGAAAATAACTATATTAAATATTACTACAAAAGGTGAGCACTCAAGAAAATCATTTTCTAAAATTACAAGAGATGAAAAGCTTAATTTCCTGCTGCTGTGCTAGTGCTGGTTTTCTACAGCTATACTTCCCCTTCAACTGATGTACTCTATTAATATTATTATTTTTTGTTTTCAATATCAAACTCTATCCCCAGATGTAAAATTAAAAGCATATAAATAATAAATTATTATAACAATTCAATAATGTGTTTATTTGTATCACTTATTACTCAAAATGTATTTTATCATTATGCTTAAGGTTAGGTTTAACTTAAAAATATCAACTGCACATACATTTCCTTTTTTTTACGAGGGAATTATTTAAAAATGTAGGCATTGTAATTATAATTGCTGTTGAAGTTAAAGTAAAGTAAAAATAGTAAAGTAAAATTGTATATTACCCAACAAAACAGGTTGAATTCTCAAACTTTTGTTCCACAATACAATTGCCTTAGTTAGCTAAATCAAGAAGCACACTAGAGAGGGAAATAGATACCAGAAGAAAAAAAAAACAGAGGATTTTTTACAAAAAAAGATTGTGATGTCAACGTGCCCATACCTCTAACAAAATCACACATACACACACACACACACAGCTAGACTTTACACAGTTCAACACTGTCACATTTAACAACACAGCACAATAAGAGCAGCCAAACATCCTGGCTGCATTATTTCCCTATTAAAGACTCTGCCAGCAGCTTCTCACTAGTAATGAACTTCCTAAACTAACTGCAGTCACCTAGCTTGGTGACAATATCACAAGTCAACACAAACAATCAATCGCGTCTGCAGCAATAACATTGAAAGGAAGTGCCTCCAATTTATCTTTATTAAATCAATAGGGATGTGATAGCCTTACCTGCAGTGGAGTGCTTTGCCCAGTGTTGGATCTGTAAGTGTCTAGTGCATTGGGACAAGGGAGAGATCTCTGGTTCACTTGTTGTTTGTCGGGGATGGGATAGTTTGCTGTGTGGCTGGAAGCGACACTCCTAAGGGCCCACTGTGAATAGAGGTCAGGATAATAGACACAGTCACACAACAAAGACTGATAATCCTGTCTCGCCCCACAGCTCCCGTGTCGCAATCAGACATTTTAAGGGCAGTTAAGTTGCAGCGAGGGGCGGCTGAATGAACCGCGGTTAGGAAAGACTCCCAAGCTCCCATTATGGACAGTAACCGGTGTCAATTCGCAGCAATTAGACCACTCAGATGTGTCAGTAGACAGGCCTCAAATTAATAAATAAATAACGTCGACCACAAGTGCTCGCTGATATAGCCTTTTGAGTCATTTGAGTCTCCCAACGGTCTATTTCAGTGCAGAACACTTAGTCCTTCAAAAAGTGACGAGGTGTACCTCCGTCTCCCCACTTATCCTGGATGACCTTTGAGTGAAAATACTCCTTAGTAAGCAAGTTGCTTCCACTGGTCATCAGAAACATTTGTTTAAAGTGGCACAGATCCTTAATGGCTCATTATCAGTTTGATCTGCTGAGATAAACAAAACTGTAAGCAAGACCACATTTAGTCTTAATTTATGCAGTACACAAGTTGAATCTGAGCCATAACTTTAAGAGCTTATAATGTAACAGTGAAGAAAATCAATAAATGAAGGCACATGATAAATTTATCTCCCATTTGATATTGAAAACTGTTGAAATGCACTGACCAAGGTTGTTGCCTGAGGCCTAAGAGTAAAGAGGAGCAAAAGAGTAGCCTCAGGCTCACCACTGTGTTGCCTCTGTAAAACAATGTTTTTCTGAGGATCATCGCAGTCTGGGGGACGATGCCTCAATGTTGGGCCTGTGTATTTGTGTTACTCCATCTCAACAATTTGGTAGGAGGAATATGGTGATAACTTTGAAGATTAATTTATTTTAGATTAGTCACAGAATAGAGGATAGTTTATTGGTCTGACAACATTTTTGAAAATAAATGATGCTACTATGTGAAAATAGTTCATTGTGGTATAAGAATACACAATACGGTTTATTGATACTTTTTCCCGGGGTCTCATGTCTCATATAGGGGGTTTTCCACAGAACAAAGCAAAAAGACACAAAGCAGAACCTCTGAATTTGACTGCGGGCACTCAATCAAGAGGAAGTCATTCCTTCAGAATAAGGTGTAACTATGCTTTGCTGCCTGACTTCAACTGAATACCTCAACCTTTCAGCAATGCATACATAATGTGCCAACTGTCTTTGATCTGTTGGAGGCGATAACGTCACAAGCATGCGGACACCTTCCACCAATAGAAGAGCCTCTACCCAGTCCACATATGTGTCAACAAGCATCACTCTCACACAAATGTAGCGAAGAAGAAAAAGAGAACAAAGCGAGAGCTCAAGAAGGACTAAGGCCTTACAATGTAAAAGGAAAGAAAGACATTTTTGCTGGGATTTCAGAAATCAATATTTAGAATTAGAATAAAAAAATTAAGATGGTGATTTGCATTTCTATTTCAACTAAGGCTGCAAGTAATGATTATTTTCATTATCAATTAACATGCCAATTATTTTCTTGATTAGTCATTTAATTTGGTCTTCAAAACGTCAGAAAATAGTGAAAAACATCCATCACATTTTCCCTATAGCCCAACAGTCCAAAACCCCAAAGTATTCAATTTATAATCATAGAAGACTAAGAACCCAGAAAATATTTACATCTGAGAAGCTGGAAGTGGATTTTTAAACATTCGTCTCTAAATACAAGGTTTATTTATCTTTATACATTATACATTGTTTAACAAAAATAAAGTTTGTGGTCCCTTCATGCTACACACACAGAACTTAAATAATAATTTATTATATGGTCATTTAAATACATATATGCATATATGTATTCGCTCAGAACATTCCTATGCAATGGACTAAAACAATTAATTGACTATCAAACTTGTTGCCAATTCACTTTTTGCACCCATTTGCTTTACTCTAATTTCATCATAAAGTTTAGATGTTAAAGCATCATTTTGATGCACTTCAGAATGTATTTATTTCTTGAAAACAGTATCAAGAAGACAGATGGAGAGGAGCCTAATTCTTGGAAAGTAATAGCATAACCATTATACTATATTTGACTGAAATCGGTGGTTAAGTGTCAACTGTTTTCTCTCAGCAGGAAAGAAATCACATTAATGACAGCTGTCAGCAGCTTTTCAGTGGCCGTAGTGGACACTTAAGATTGTGATTCCCCCCCAAGAAATCACAGAAGCCTGTAAAAGCCCTCTTCTGTGTCTGCAGGGCAGATTGGGTGACTTTTCCTTGACTGTCCGACTCTGACATGGCTGAAAAAGACAAAAATAAAAAAAAGACGTAGTAAAGTGAGCACACAAAGCACTCCTCTGAGAGGTCAAAGCAAAGACAAGTCCCCCTTTCAGACACAAAGAAAAACAAAAGCCTGTTTGACTTTCAATAGCCTGCTTTAACCAAAGTACCCAAACCGTGTGAAATGAAGAGTCACCATGGAATAATGGTAATATTAAAACTGTTATAATTGCCTCTCATTTCCATTTCAGATTTAAGCTGTGAAAATATGTCCAGTCCAGCCCTCACTGAGGCAATTTACTTAATCCTTATTCACCACTGTGAAGTGCTCAGGAAAGTGAACACAGAGACTACAAGAGGCAATGTTGAACTCTACATACTTTTTATATTTCATGAGACAAATACTTCAACCTATGCAGCAGAATATTTTGTACAAGCTGTAGTGAAATGTTTGCAAGAGCAAATACATCTTTAGTTCTCGCTATATTGCAGCGAATGAGGCTGAAAGCAGGTTGGGTTTAGCCCAGGGAACTTATTAGCAGAGCCTCCCTGGTGGATGAACTTCCAGGGAAATAGGAAGTGAGTCTCTTCTCCTTCAGAGTTGGCTGTAATGCCATGAGCATCCTCTGCTGGTAAAGAAACACTTCAAACGCCCAGCCTCTAATGAAACACACCAGAGAGGCAATTAATACACAACCTGCGTGAATAACCCATATGTGTAAACTCAGTGTTCAGGTCAAAACCTTGGATCCTTGCAATTGGGGGGTTTCTTTATGGCTGCAATTAACAATAATTTATTATTGATTGTTTTAATGATTCAATGAACGATTTTGTCCAAACATTGTCAGAATTTTAGTTTAATTTTACCATCGCTCCAAAAGAAATTTAATTTACTACCATATATGAGGGGAAAAAAGCCTTAAAACCTCTGAGAAGCCAGACCCAGAAAATATCTAGCATTTTTGACCAATTCATTTTCTGTTGGTTCATTTTCTGTTCTGTTGCAGCTCTAGTTTCCTTGCAATGAAATATACGTGGCTCTTTACTATTGATCATATAATCTGTATAATCCTGTGTAATTTTGCAGCACTATCTAATCAGCATACATGTTTTCAATCCAAAATTACAGCAGGGTTTTTTTCCCCATTCATTAAGATTGTCATTTGGAGTAAAGCCCGACCAATAATTTAGCCGGCCCAATACTAGCTGGTCTCAGATGTAGTCGCTTATGTGTCTGCAAATGAGCAACAAGAAATTGCAGAGCTGAAATGATCAAGCGATGTTTGAGGGTGTTTATAAATTGTTAAATAGTTTGACTGTTTGTTAAAAAATACCGGCCCGTGTATCGTTATCATATTTTTGAAACTCTTAAATATTGACATCATTATCGGCCACAAAAATATAATTAGGAGATTTCACCCAACACTGGCAATATGAGAAAGAAATTCAGCAATTCAGCAACTGTTCAAAGCAGGATCGCAAAGCTGCTCTCACTCAGTGTCAACTTCCAGCTCACACCAGCTTTGTAAAAAGTCACAACTTTGCCAAAATGTCATCCTTAAAACAAACCTGCTGTATTGACAGACTCATTCCACAACTTTTTGTTTTAATGTTTAATTTAAGTTAGAAAAAACATGCAAAACTTAAAAAATAAATGTTGCCCATGGTGTTTGGGCAAACAATAGGTAATATTTACCCATAAACCAAAAACAAGAAAAACTTTGGGTCTTGCAGCTGCTGTAACACTTACTGTACTGTATTCCCAAGATCCATAGCAGAAAAGCTGCTTGAGCCATAAAATAGATTACTGAGCCCATGAAAAACCACCATGTGGGTACAATAATAACTCATTGTCCACAGATACACGGGCTGTAGCAGTAATCTTCAGATCTCCTCACAGAGGAAATATAGATATTTGTAAAAGCACTGAAGGGATTAGGCAGGGTTTTCTACCTCCTGCGGTACATGGCCTGAGTCATGCTGGGAGCACCAGGAGCTCTGTGGAAGTCTGTTAAGGACGGCGAGGATTTGACCTAGCTGCTGCATAATTCTGATATGACCCAAACAAAGCCATCAGCATGAGACCAGTGCAGGGGGTGCAGTCTGTTTCTGTGTCTCTTATCCTTCCTCTTTACACTGAAGATGAATATGTAGACATAGAATTTACAACATCTCAATTATGAATTTATATTGCCATGGTAATAAACACATTATTAATAAAATATTTCAAATGACCTCATACATTATTACTACACTGGGGACCACAACTTACTTAAAAGGCAAACAAAGTGAGAGCATTATTTAAAGTATGTACAGCAGTCTTTCGAACTGGCTTTCCTCAAATCTATTAGATCACACTGCTGATGTACACAAACAGCTATTAACCCTCTTAGTGATACTTCTGAGTTAATTCCTAATGAAAAATAAATTGAGTTGCTCCCTACACTTTCATAACATTTCCTCCTCAGAATAAATGGGCTGCTTTATGAGAAAAGACACACTGTTGTTAATGATTTTATAAGCAGGGAGCCCACCTGACATCCTGTTTTCTATTACTGTTCTTTATTCAATTTGCAGGGCGCGCTGCAGGTGACCTAACCTATAAAAGGGCACTCCAAATTAAATTATCAGAGCTCCTTGAAATTTTATAAATTCAGAATCGGCCTCACAGAGGGCTCTCATCCCAGAAACTAATGGCTTCACCTTTAGCTTTGCATAAATCAATCGCACCAAAGGTTAGAACACATCATGCCAAGATGTATCAATGCAGTTTTTAACATCATATCATGTAGTAATTTTGGAAGTGTGAATGGCAGGTGTATGAGGTCATATGTGAGGAATCTTAATCTATATCTTTGGGATTTGACTGTTGGCCAGTCATTTGAAGACAATACCATGGGCTCTCTGAACTTTTTCTTTTTAATATATACATAACATTTTGAGGCCAAATGATTATTTAGTGAACTGAAAAGGTAATCAACAGATTAATCGACAATGAGTTGCAGCCCTACTTAAATATAGATAAGAGAAACAAAGAGAATATAAAAGCACATATTTCAGATGTGATCTACCATTATATTTCAAGTGGAACACTTAATATAAAAGCAATACTGGTCATTTTATTTTGTGCATTTGTGAAAAGTGGCAGTGTAAAGCTCTGTCACCTCAATAGGATCCCCTTTATCCTTGAAAGAGCACAAGCTCTTTCCAGTGTCATTTTGTTCCAGTCGGTGACCTAACAAGAGGTTGGTGGCAGGCAAAAAACAGAAGGCCCAATCAGTAACACTTGTTGCACCTGAGAACATGGAGATTTTAGACTTCTGTGTTTGAGAAAATGGAAAACATTGTCTTTTAAAGAAGTCAGGAATATGGATTGGATCATTCAACTGTGTTCAATCTGAGTCAGGACAAATTCTTTTATGAAGCAGTCGAGCGTGAAGGAAATTCATTTGTAAATTGCACTCGATCTTTGGAGAAATTGCTCCTTTTTCAAATTCAAGTCCAGATGCAAAATTGACACAGAACAAAGTGTATTTTATATACATAACAACATGGGGATTTCATCTGAGTAAAGAATATTTCAGTATTTGTCAATAGCGCAATGAGCACAAAACTCAACTGTTTTAACAGAAACTTTTCACTTTAGTAGTACCCGTTGCCAGTTTTTCACTCTTTTTAAGCTCATAACAATATTTGTTTGTGTCAGTATATGCTGTGTTTGTGTTAGCAGTGTTTTTTTTTATTACAATTGTTTTATACACCATTTTGAAATATATTTCTTTGCATGGATTTGTTTCTTTGGTTTTCCTAAGAGGGGACAAGGAACTATGTAACCCCCAGTAATTTCACATACATGATCTGTTCCCCAATGAACTATCAACAAACCAATAGAAAGAAAGACAGAAACAGAGTCACATAGTGATAGATCCATGTGCACAGATCTATATTTGATGTTACATTTATTGGTAAGAAAAGAAATAGAAAACAATAACACATTTTTGTGCATTAAGAAGAACAGTTCAGTGTCTAATTCAAACCGCTATGACTGGCCAATTCTCATTACTGCATCTTAACTTGAATAAGGACGCATATAGTATACTATTTTCCCTAGTTTTCTAACATATTAATCTCTTCTTTCATTTAGTGGAGAGGATGATAGAACACAAAATTACAGCATTTAAAAAAACTATACTAAAAAAAACAATAATATTCACACATTTTAATTTTGATTCACACTAATTACACACAAGCAAACCATCTGGTGGAGGTTTTGTCTGACTTTGAAATAATAACATAACTGATTTGATATTTCATAAAGAATCGGAGCATATTGTCAATAGATTGTCAGTGGGGAGAACAACTTACGCTGATTAACACTCATTCCCTTCAGTCAATAACCTTGTTACTTCTCCGCAAAATTAGACTTCACTGCAATATAGAAAAGTAGCCACCAAAACAGAGGTGAATCATTGGCGATTGAGCCTCCAGAATTCTCATTAGGTAGTTGTTTACATCGATTTTGAACCCTGATGAGAAAATTGCGATGAATTGATTACTTTTCCTACTCCTAACTAATGGGGGCATTTAACTTATTTCAGTGGGGATCCATCCCGACATGAGAATTAAACACCTGACTTCAAATAGCAGGGAGGAGGGTGATTTCCAAAGCTTGTGCATTGGAGCAACCTTGGGCCATGATTCTGCTTGGCGATAAGACACTATACCTCAATTAAATTTAATTGTAGTACACCATTTGGCACATAGACAAAAAATTATTGGTATATTTACCAGGAAGCAAATATTCTATGCGGAAACGGAAAAAAGTTTCAAAAGATTCAGAACTTGGAGAAAAGCTCTCTGCATGACTTTGTACATGCAAAGCCAACCAGTGTTATTTATACCAACTTGAATCTGATCCTGTCAGACTAAAGATTAGGCGCATCAAGCTAGGTAATAAATAAATAATATTCAGACACTTTCTTTATTATAAATGAACTGCAGTCTTTTCAACTAAGTGAAATAAAGCACCTTTTCATTATGGACCTTGTGTTGCTCTGTTGCAAAGTACACCACATGTCTGACCAAGACAAGTGACCCCATTCCATTCCCTCATAATCACACACACAAAAACTTTGATCTGGCCAACCATCCAATCACTTTTACAATTACGGCAAGTGGTTTCAAGTGTGTTATCAAAACCTGACCTGATATTTCCAGGGACATTCACTTTGAATCTAGAAACAATTTAGCAAATAGTTGCTTCACTGGCCCTGAACACTCCTGCGTAACAAATGGAAACGTGTGGCCTCGAAAACCTTGCATCTCTTAAGCTTATCTTGGTTGAGAAATCGCTGCTTGTATGCTGACCGCTTGGCTGTCATATAAGTCTGTAAATAGCATGCAGGCTTTCAACCACTTGTGTATCAAAAGCTGTTTGAAAAATCAGTTGATAGAGTCCAACTACTACCACTTTAAAACCATTTACACAGTACTGTGGTATATTTCAGAACTGTTGAATATTTGATGCATTGCTCTGTAAATGCTGCATAGTATTGGCCCACCACATCCTGGTAAGGTATGGAAGAAGTCTAGTCAAATTACTCAGAACTACGTTGTTTTTTTTTTTACAATGACATTTAAATGTCATTGTCTTTGAAACTGTGTTTCAACTTAAATTTGTAGCAGGAGTTCACCAAGGTCAAAAAACGATAAAACTCACGAAGACCCTCAGTATTTACAGTTCGTTTTGTAACAATCAGGCCCTCCACACTACTTATGAAATATGACAGCAATGTGGGAAACTCTGAACAGGCTCAACAGGACATTGCTGCGTGCTGCTCTGCTCCTATTGTCCAGATGTGAGAGGAAGCAGACCCTAACCTGACTCCTGAACACCATACAGCTGCTTGAATCCAGAGCCAAACCTCCCTTTTTTCACTGCATCTCTAAATCTTCGGGAACAATACTGTGTGTGTGGGTGGTGAGGACATGCTTACTGCAAACATTTTTAACATCATGGGTTGTACTGGAGTTCCTGTCTGCCTTCCAGTAGTGACAGAGGCAAAACTAAACTTAAGGTCAAACTAGAAAGTGTTACTATGTCATGTTAGAGAAAAGATTGTTTCATGTTAGTTGATACTAGAAATATAAATTCTGCACACTGTTTTTAATCCATACGGAAGGTTTCATTTACAGGAGTTATTTTATAACATTAAGTTATGAAATGTTATAATATGACAGCAGTCAAAGAACTGCCTGAACTTGTGGACTTCCTGTTCTTCCTGGCTTTGGGTATGGCTCCAAGAGGCTTTTTTGTATGTCTTGGGATGATACATGTGCCACAAAAGGTTTTGTGCATATAGGCGAAACACGTTGATTTCTGCATTGGGTACTTTTAATACATTAAGTACATTTACCTGATTATACTGTTACTTAAGTAGCATTTTCAATGCAGAACTTTCACTTCCTCCACGACAGCTGCATAACGATTAAACCCACATATGTACCCCCAGAGTACTTGATTAATCAGGATAGGAAATTGTGAATTGTGTGAAAATGCATAATGGCCTACATATCAGATAATACTTTTTTCAAAAATATTTATGACCGCAGGCGTTCTTAACTGTTGCGGCTAATTTGTGTCAACGCAATTCCTGTGATCAGTGGAAGTAAATCCCTGCAAATGTTCTCACCTCGTTTAACAATGAGAGTTGTGATAACCTTTGAGATAAGGAAGAGCCCACAATGGTAGAAGCTGTGATATTATTACCTGTGTTGTACCATCCACTTTGATTTAACCGTCCTCTCTTTGTTGAAGTAGAAACTGCTCCACAAAAAGAGAAATAGTTTTGAGACAGTTATGAGACTCCACCCCCATTTCATTACTCTAGCACCAAGTTACCTGTTTCCAAAGATGCATGGATGTGTTTTGCTGAATGAGTAGATTGAACCTGATACTTACAAAAAAAAGATGCAGTATGGTTGCCTCCCATGACTGTTATACTATTATATATTATGTCATGCATTCATAGTTATTACTCATGCATTGATGTAAAAGTAGGATTTGTTTTTATTGTTTTATAAGCTCTTTGCATGTTTTGTGTACAAAAAATCTTAATTCGTAAAGTAACTAGTAACTAAATCTTGCAAATAATTGGAGTAAAGGGGAAAGCACAACACTTCCCTCTGAAATGTAGCAGAGTAGAAGGAGAAAGTGACATTAAAAGAAAAGTACCTCCAATTTGTACTTAAGTACAGTACTTGAGTAAATGTACATTCCACCACTGCTAGGCAGTAATATTATCAGTTAAAGCCTGCCAATGGGGAGAGTTTTCATCTCACTCTTCTTGATTTTTATCACCTGGCTGACCTTGTTTCAGAATATTGCCATAATACTGTTGCTAGGAATTTCCGAAACAAGTGAAGTTACTTTATTCATAATAGTCATCCCCTTGAAATCCCCTGAAACTGTTGCTTTTTGTAGAACTACATTTTATATACTATATGAGACAAAATAAGATTGACATGGAGTCTTTATTTATTTATTTTGTTGTGTTACAGCATAAACAACCCTGCCAGGATGTTCTTTCAGTGTCAACAGGGTACTGATTGGGTTGTTTTAAAATTTAAAAAAGCAGTTATACTGTAGTTATTTCAGGAGATCACAGAGTGCAAAGCTTTACTAAAAATGTCTGGTATTACTATTCACACTGTTCACAACTATGTTGTGAGCTGTGCGCCACTTATATGATTTATAATGCAGTCAGCCTATGATTATTGTCTTGTTGCATACAATCAGCTTTTATGTGTATGTGAGAGAGTGTTTTTGGTTCTCAGAAGTTCATAACACCTAAGCTGACAAAAAATGCTTTTAAGGTTTTAAGGTAGTCAGCCAAATAGCTTGTAAAAGACTTCTGAAATTGTGGTGATTTGTTGACTTCATAAGAGGATATTCTTGATCCTCTTATCTTCCCCTGACCAAATGCTGACAAACAAAAATGACAAAATATAATTTTCAACAAAAATTGAAGTTATTGCCTTTTACTCTGCCTGACAGGCGGTTTTTTTTTCAGTTTTAGGATGGACATTTCTCTTGAATGAAGTTTTGTCAGAGCAGTGCCACCTATACTTAAGGCTAATATAAATGTTGTAGGGTTCTCCACTCTCACAGCAGCTGGCATGTCTGAACCCGAGCAGAGTGTGTGTCTCTTCGACACTGTGTACTGAAATATTCAAGAGATCCAAGTTTATGAGACAGTTGATGCCATCTGTGCCCCAGCGTTCAGTCCTCCCATCATGGTTGAACATAAGGCCAACATCAGAGCAGATATGTGTGAGAAGTGTCAAAATAGATTCTCCGGTGTTCTCTGTATTGCAAATCTCAATATTGCCTGAATAGCATAAACAAAACTCTCCGTTTGCTCACACACACAAAAACCCACACACAATTTTGCCACTGTAGAGTCAAAATTTCCATATCCATGAGAGAGGAAAGGAAAAGAGGAAACATTTACACAAGACTGCTTCCACACAGTTGCAGAGATCTTTTCTCTCAGGTGTCTTTTTTTTTACAATGTCATTGTGGAGCAAGCAAGCTCCTGTGAGAAATTTACAAATTTCTCACTAAATGAGAGATTTCCTGAGACAAAAAAAGCGGAGGAGGAAGGGTGCAATCAGTCCAGGTTTGTTCTAGACAACATCGCTTCCTTCCTTGCTATTAGAAGAGTGTCAGAGCAGACATTCAGATGTGGTTTTCACCAAGCACTTTCCCAGGACAGTAATGCAGCGCAATTCTAATGGTGTCATTCAAAGCAGCTGCTTTTCTCAGCAATAAACTAAACGCCTTGCCTAAGCAATTCAGAACGCCTCCAAAGATTGCAATACAGTCAACAAAGAACTTATCTTCCAAGTGAAACTATTCATCAATGAATGTGTTTTGTGTGCCCAAAAGTAGAAGGCGTATTGAAAAGACCTCAGTTACACCTGAATGGCTACTTCTCCTTTTTGACCATTGTCACTGCGTCACATTTGAATTCACCTGTATCCTAACTGCCACTGCCAGTTAAATTCTACCTTAAAACAACAATTCTGATGGATTAGCAAAATTATAAATATCTGCAGTTGACATGTATGGCTTTGAGGTTTCTTAAAACTGACATGTGTCATTAGGTAAGCTGCTTCTCACACATTTGTTTTGTGTGGGTCAGTAACACCAACAAAAAATAAATAAATAGCACCCAGCCCTGCTCATTTCCCACACAGAGAATGAGGTCATCAATCCATGACATGTGTTAAAGAAACAAAAATAATATCAGTTGTTTTTAGCACTTATCATCAAAGGCACGCACAGAATGTAACTAAGCAGCACAAAGGGCCTTAAAAGTCTATTTATCTTGCCGTATCTGTAAAACAACACTATTCCTTCATCCATGCTGATGGAAATGCATTGTCTTTTTAAGGCACTGTTTATAGAAATGTGAACAATAGCAAACTGTGCAATATTTCAACAACTTTAAAAATGGCACATGTTGCTTCAATAGATCACAGCTTTAGAGGAATGTGTGTTCAAGCAGAAGAAGAAAGAAATAAAGAATCTTTGAATTTAAATAAAATTGGGCCATTGTTAACACTAGACCTTTCTTTTCTACCTGTTAAGCACAGACCTGCCTAGTACCAGGGAGGACGATCGATTTTTGCGTAAAATGCAAATGAGAAATCCATGTCTGATCCAAGTATTTTGTCACCCTATGCATGCTACACACCTCCGTGAAGCAAGGAGGCTCAGCCAGAATGTCAAACTAACCATTTTTATCCATACCAAACACACATCAAACACCGAGCATCTAAATTAACTTATATCACAACATAAGACACTCTGTAGACGGGACAGTGGTACAGTGGTTAGCGCTGTTGCCTCACAGCAAGATAAGATAAGATATTACTTTATTAAGAAGGTCGTGAGTTCAAACCCCGGCCTTTCATTGTGGAGTTTGCATGTTCTCCCCGTGTCTGCATGGGTTTTCTCCGGGCGCTCCGGTTTCCCCCACCATCAAAAACATGTTAGGTAGGTTCACCAGTAAGTGCCGTTTGACCTGGCATGGCATTTCAATCTGGAGAAGGACTTACTTTTGCCGTTTTCGCTGTTTTGAGTCCAAAAACAGCTGTTTTCTGTGTGTGAAAATATCTCCTGGGCCGCCATCTTGGTATTGCAAATCCGTGAGCTGGTAGGTTTCGTTTCTCTCGTCAAAATGAAGGAGAGAAGACATCTAATTTATCAAACGATTTGTCTACTCAATACGAAGAGAAAGAGCCTACTTACTGTAGGATGTTCTGTTCTCAAGTTGTGGGCCTGTAAAACATGGGAGTGCTTTTGGTCACAGGAATGTTGATCAGTTTACACAGTTTTTATCAATATGTCAATGTTTTGGAAGCTTTATGTTATTTGGAACGCGGTTGTATGGACAGAAATAGTGTTTTGAAGAAAACTCCCTATACCTGTGAACATATAAACAGTAAATATGACCAAAACATGGACATTCGCCTGGTATATTTTTGAAAAATTGTGTAATAACTGTTTTTAGTACTGTATATTAGTTTCTTTTCATCAAATTTACAGTTCAGTTGTATTCCAGGTGTATTAGAAGATATTCAGTTGCATTATAATCTACAGGATGATGGTTTTGATGGTGATATTGCTATTAAAATATAGATTTTATAGATTTTTGAAAATATCATATTTTCCTTTACTGCATCTCCATTTACTCTTTAATAGCAAAATATATAGGTTGATTCATATTCCTTAGCTTTTGACCTATCAAAGAATTGTGCATCTAGGCCTAATGGTTGAGGAGTTATTACTGATTCATTTTGGGTATGTTATTTTAGGCGTTTTTCCAGGAAATAGGTGTTTCCAAGAGGTAACACGTGTGACTCATATGTACTGTATATGACCCAAAAAGGCAAGAATTTAGTTGTTAATAACATTAAAAATAATAATTTTCTAAAACTATACACATCAAACACTTCACTAAAGAATATGCATTTCATTGTTTAGCATATAAACTGAAATTTGTATGAAATTGTATCCCCAGTATGTTTCTGTCAGAAAAGCCTCAAGGAGTTACAAGTATTTAAGCCTTTGTGGGAAGAACACTAAGATGATCACTGGAGGACACACAGTACTGGAATGTGTGGGTGCAAATTTGTGTACAGTCCTTTGCGGAAGGGAGGGAGTCGTCCTTCCGTGAAGTTAGTCAGTGTTGTTTTGGCCCTTTGTTTACATAACCTAATGTACATGTTCAAGTGAGAACAATGGCATGGAGGGTTCCAAAATGGCGACATAAGTCACATTGTTAACAATGCAACAAAAAGTGACTGAATGTTGCTAAAACTTCTTTTACACTAGGCTTACAGTGGAACCAAATGAAAAAGTGTATAGGGCATTGTGTGTTGGGGTGGTTAGTGAAGGGAGGGTAAAGGCTGCGTGTTTTTGAAAGCAGATTAAAGATCAAGACAGGAAGGGCCAGGTTTAGGGAAACAGGAAAACTGATGCAAGGAAATGGACTACGTCACCAGCCAGCCCACCACAGTCTGTGCTAAAACTAAAATCCAGACCCAATGCAAGTATGGAGTCTTTACTCACGTCGCCAATGAAACTTGTACTTTTGACAGGTATGTGAGCTTTTTTATCCTCTAGCATGGCAGGTGTCTTAAAGGGAGACAGCAGTGGATGTACTGTATCTATATTTAAGGGCTCTCCATATTAACTATGATGGTTTTGGGCTATGTTATGGGGCCACACTTGATATTGATGTACGATTTATAAATAACTTATTCATGTTGTGTTTTTTTTTTCATTTACAACAAACTTTTTGTGTTGCTACATAAGCTGTCTAAACGTGTATGTACTGTAGTTCAATGGATTCGCTCACTGGATCCCGTATGTGTTACATGAGTGCGGCCAGTGACAAAGATACAATTTATCCCGGAAACGCAGATTCTAAAAAAAAAGCAGCAGTACAAAATGCTTTGGAATATTACTTTCAAGTTAAACTTACACACTCTTGTGTCTGGTACTTGTGTCTACACAGCATGGCTCACCAGTCTGATGGACCCATGCAGCCTCTCTAACATTTGTGATTCATGTCACTATCTTGCACAATGCAAGGACCAGAATGGATCAAAGGCCTGCTTCTGCAATAGTGGATATACGGGAGATGGAACAACGTTTTGCAATGGTGAATATGAACAAACAATGCCACCCATACGTAACTGAGTACTTACATTGCCAGATGCAAGAGTACAACCAGCCTTGTGCGTAGCTGTCATGGAAGCCTTGACTATTTTAAGAAGCCTTTGTTGTTTGTGACTGCTTCTCATGAGCACATAAAAGCATTAGGCCAACATTTATAAAGATGTGGGATAATGTAATGGGGTTTTTTTGTACATTGACTTTACAGTGCAAAATAAAAAGGATGTAAGCAGTTAAAAAAATATCAGATTTTTGTTAATGCTTCTTAAAGATGCCTGTTCATGACAGTAATCTATTCAATTTTTACCAAAAATTTAAAAAGGGATCCACAAAAGCACAAATAAAACACTATGTGTGAGACAAATCAGCATCTTATGTACAGTTCTGCTCTCCTGTAAATGTTTGTCTCTTATAATCTAAAACGTTGGAAATGGTTAGGTCCCAATAAAATCCCACACGTACTAGAATATGTTTAAAAATAGTACATATCGTTGTCCACAGATCTACAAGGGAACCTTAGTGATATTTACATGCGATTAAACTTTTAATTAATTTAGCCATTTCAGAACATGAAGACACTATGAGGGTGGGTTTGAGTAAGATCTGTGTGAGTAATTTGAACAACATTTTGTGTTTACGTGTCCACCGTACCCTCTATTAGACGCAGTTTGTATTTGTTGGATGAGCTTTAGTGGTTTGGAACTTGCAATTTTTTTTTATCTCCTACCAACTAGTTGGCAGCTCACCTCACTGAGTTAATTAGAGAGAACACAGTACAATGTGAAAAAATCCATGGTACAGCTTTATTAGTGACATTTCTAATGGCCAGTGTTGCCTTTCAGTCAGCATTGTTACTCCTGTTATGTTTCTGGGCTGTTTAGAATTCCTGGAACCCTTTCTGTTTCCTGGCCAAACCTGATCACAATAATCGTACAGCTTACATACTTCAACAGCCAAAAGTTAATCAAAAAGTGAGTACTACAAACACTGTAGGGAATGATTTTAAAACAAAAAGGAACAGTGAAGTTCAGGGTTAATGGAGCCCCAATGTAGTAGCAGATTTTAAAATAATTACGCTCATTTGGTGTGGGAGTTAATTTTATGCAAAAGTGCAATGAAACTGTTCATGCCGCATTCACTTTTTTTGTGTGTAAAGGCTGAAGTAAGTTATGTGGGGATGCAAATGTAATTTTTAAGCTGATCCATTCAGTATCTACTTGATGATAAAACCAAAAAAGTTAATAATAAAATATGTGGGTGCAATGTTTGTGTGACAATGACGGTTCAAGGGTCTTGCGTGTTATGGTGGTATTTCCCCTTTGGACATAGTCACCTCCCTCATCAGTGCAGAGGATATCCCTTAGCGGACAGCTTTTGTGCAAAAGGTACAAAGGAGAGGAAGAGCACAGTGTTCATCATACCTACACAAGTGAAAACAACAATGGAAAGTCTTACCAGGTCATTTCCAATAAACTTGGGGACCAGAGACGGAAGGGGTGTTTTGAAAATAAAGCTGGAACAGCACTTTGTTATAACTTGTGGGCCAAAGCCGCATCCGCAGCAAACTGCTCTATACTGGGTGCTTTCTAAACCTGGGCAACAAAGTGAAACATGTTTTAAGTAACTTGAGTCAAACACAGGCAAACAACTGCTCAGCAATCACAAATATGAACAGTAAAAGCATATGAGTTAGGGCCAGCCAAGGCTTTAAGCAAGTGGAGCCTGAGACAAGACCACAACCGAGCTCCATCAAGTTCAAATCAAAACCAGGACGCAGGATTCAGGTATTCTTAAATAATAATCTAATTGTGGAGGACAGTTCAAGTCAATATTTGTGTTAACATGTATTCAAAGCCAACCCCCTACCCCAAAGTTGCCTGTTTGATGGAGATTGGATATGGAAATATGCTATGGTTATGGTATGGAGTTAGTTTTCTAGACATGAATATGTGATTATTATAGGAAATCCATGTTGTTACTCTGGTAATAATCCTACCAAATCATTGCTCCTGTTTCTATTTTTGGAAAACAGACGGTCAAATGCTCGCACCATGTCCCAAGCCTGTCATGGTAATGTTGGTTATCCTTTTACTCAAGCAGAGATAACTCACTGCTCCATTTGAGTCAAACATAAGGGATTAACACCAGTTTTTGCTGTCAAAAAGCAAAAGCTTTCTGATAGTACAGCCATTTTGCATAATGTTAGCAGTCAGACAGACATTTCAATTTCTTCAGCAACTGCAGTCTAAAATGCAGATATCAGCTACAAGAGTTTCAGATTTTTGAGTAAGGAAAGACAGACTTTCAGTAAACTTGCACACATGCGTTGTCATTACACAGACAATAGAAACTTCCAGAACTGCTGTTTGCTACATGTTTAGACATTTCTCTAGAGTTTATTGAAAGGCCTTTTGGGAAACAAAGCAGTTTTTTCCAAATAAAGGATTACAAGAGTTTTATCTTTTATACGTTAACATTAGTAAATATAAATCATTTTCCTGAATTTTTATTTGTAATACTAATGAGGAATATGTCTACATTAATCAATCACAATTAGCCTGCTGGTCAGTTGGTGTCACCTACTGCCAAATCACAGCAACATGAAAGGAGCTGATTCAATCCGCAAAGATGTTAAATTTTCTTTGCCCAAAAGGTTTTTAAGCCTATATTAGATTATTTCCTATCTTTTATGTCCAGTTTATTTTCCTATCCCTGTCTTTTCACCACAGACGACAACGAGTGCCAGAAAGTGACTAATATCTGTGGGGACAGGGGGAACTGCACCAACACGTTGGGCAGCTATAACTGCAAATGTGTATCTGGATACGCATCGACAGGAAAGGCCGACTTCTTGCCCAATGATGGCACTGAATGTATCGGTAATGTCTGATTCTCTTACTCAGTATTATAAACATACAAAAATGTGTTTTGGTCACATTCTGTAATGATTAGTGACATATTACTGTATAACCTCTTCTGACAGAGGACCTCACATTCAACTGAGCAAGGTATCATGTGTACAAGTGTGAAAGCAGTTACCTCACAGCTAAGAGGGCATCCGGACTGTGTGTGTGTGTGTGTGTGTGTGTGTGTGTGTGTGTGTGTGTGTGTGTGTACTGTTTTCTCCTTCACTGTACTTGGGAGGATAAACAAGTTGGAGATTTTTCCCCCAGCTTTTCACTTCTTTTCCATCTGCTACTCACCTGAAATCTTTTGCTCCATTTGCAACAGAAGAACAACACCTTTCACCCATGCTATTGCATAAAGTATTCCTGCAGATTTCCAGCTGGGTGGTACACCCCATTTAATACAGTGCAGAAGCACGGAGCTGATTTTAGAAGCTGATTTATGAATATTCAAATGTGTAAAATGCATGCAAGAATTGCAGTTTCGCTTCCAAAATCAATTATACAGTGTATTAAATGTAATGAGTAGGACTACTTACTGTACACCACATTCTGTATTTGTATGAAGATAAATCATTAACTTCACTCCCCTTTCAGAATCACTTTCACTTTTCAGAAGTATAAACGCTTTAGAGACTAGGCTGTTAACTTCTGTGTTTATTGTTTGGTTTATCAGTTATGTCGTGAGTGTCACTTTAATCATATTGTGTTTATCTTTAATTGGAGCTGAACTCTTCATTTGCATCTTTCAGATATTGATGAATGCATGTCGGGACCAGTCTGTGGACCAAACTCACACTGCCATAATACGAATGGATCCTTCTATTGCACCTGTCAGCGTGATTACGTCCCAACTTCAGGCACTAAGAACTTTCACCCTGAGGGAGGTGTAAGATGTAAAGGTCGGTATGAGGATGGAAGAGCGCACACACACACACACACACACAACACACACACGCACTGGTACTTAAATCCAGGGACAGACATCTTTCTTCATCTCTTCTTTCTTTTTTTTAAACTTTCTTTCTCACAAACGTGCATGCACACACACACACACTAACCATTTTCAAACATATTGGTGGGGAGAATCTGTGCAATACATCAAGTAAACTGTTCTTACATTACAAACTCTTACATTTTCTGATGTTTTAAGCACCGTTATTAACAAAGATATCCATGTGATGTTTTGCCTATGCAGGTTTTATGCAATTCAGGCTTTTGCTGTAACGTGTCTGGTGAGATTATGGAAATAAATTAAGCAATCAAAGAGATACTTTTGGTAATTGTTATTTTCCAGAGCATCCCCAAAAATACTGCCATGACAACATCGGGTGCATCACACAGACTGTCAACAAAACAATTGAATATGTAAGTAACCCTCCTCCGGATTTCAACCAAATAAGGTAAACATACATGTGATGACATTGCCCTCTGTTGGAGAGAAATGAGAAAAACATCAGATAAAAGGCTAAAACTGTATTGTGCACTTACAAGGACATACAACAGCTGCCACATGCAGTGCCAACCAGGCCTGGAATTCCATCATTTGACGGGCCACTTTTTTTGACGGAACAAAGGCCAAATGCCAGAGCATCAAGGCCATCAAATAAAACAATGCTATTTTAAGTCCACGAAAACTGTAAATCTATGTTAAAGTTAAAGGATGATTTTATTTTTATTCTGTTTTTTATAGAATAGTTTGTTGATGTTTGTCAATAATTATAACCATTCATCAGGGACGCTGGAAGTCAGTCAAAGTTGGGGGTGCTGACATACAGTATAATTAAGTCATATTACTTATTGTGTGATATTCACGTTTTTTGTATATTAATTTGAATGCTCAGGATAACTTTTAATCGTTATTAACAACAATTTAGGCCTACAACCATTTGAGAACATTTCCATCCTCAGCAGACAGCAAACTTGAACACGTACATACTGTATGTCAAAGCAGCCACAGCAACTACACAGTCAACAACACGGAATTAATGCATAAGAACTGCAAGGAGATGCAGAGAAGGTGCTGGACAACAGAGAGGTGTGACCCACAACCAGTTCATCATAGTTTATAATAATGCAGCACAGTAAGGATACAGGCGTTTCATAGAGAATACAAGCTTCTGTCTGTCACTGTTATATAGATATATATACAACATACACAGTTTTTATACATATTTTATACATACACAGACACTTCTGTCCATATTCATGCTCCGTCTCTCTCGCTTGTCCACATGAGCTCTCTCGTTTGACACTATCAACAAAAGGCACCTGATATAGCTAAACAACCAACTCTACTTATCTCTACTGTCTTCAATTAAGCTGCAAAACCTTGACTAACAGTTGAACTGGTATTGAGGATCTTGTGGAGGAGGATGTGGGCTGGTGCATAATCAAAGTGGGCAGACGCAACTCTCTCGCTTTTGTTTGGGCTGCTAAAGCAACCCGGTGAAATCGAACCCACTGTGTGCGCAGCATTTGACTTGATGTTGCCCAATAAGAATTCAGAATCTCAACAAAAGACACTGTTGTTTAAAAACATAGGCAGAGGCGAAAAGGCACAATTAGCTGGGGCAGTGTGGGCGGGGCATCAAGATCATTGTGGCTGCAGGGCACATCATTTTTTGAGGGGCATAAGACCAAACTGAGGGAGCACTGCAGCCATAGCCATCATGGGCTCTGTAAAATTCCTGGCCTGACTAAAAACAGCAGCTGTAAAAAAAATAAAATATAAAAATATAAAACAATAGAAGTAAAACTGCAACACTCATTGATGCTGACATATCTAAACTGCTCCTACAACCTTCTTCGACCCTGTAGAAACAGCTCTTCCTTGTGGAATCACCAACTTGCGTATATGCACATATTGGAGACTGCGAGTGAGCTACATACCCCCATGATACCATGATACTATAGAAATCATGAAGGACTGAATGCTATATGAGAATGTTGCAAGAATGTAATGTCATTAAATTATCTTCCTCTTACTTCAATACAAATACTTTTTTTTCTCTGTCATAGATGAGCAACCTCAGAGAGACCGAGTGCCTATTTAAGGAAATTGCCAAGCAGACGTCCGGCGAGCTCACCTCAGTGGAAGTGATTGCATATGTTGAGGTCTTGAGTCAATCCGCATTAACACTGGCTGCCGGGGGAAAGGATTACACTGTCAAACCATCTGTCATCAACTCAACTCTTACAGTAATCTTTGTTTACCATACTTGTTTCTCATTCAGTGTTTAGAGTTCTGCCTGAACTGCAGTTATGCTTTTAACAGGTTTAGAAAAAAATGGCACAGCATACAATCCATGTCCTTTTTCTCATGTACTGTGCAGTTCTGCTAAAGACACTTTAGTACTTTTGTGTTATTTTGTGCCAATATATAATAGGCTATCTTTAGATTTTTGCATTAAGAGTATAGCGCTCACTGTTTTCTTCAAAAGCTGACCATTATAAATAAACCATTCACTAACCTCTCCCTGTTTACATAAAGATGACCTAGCTATGATTCAATAGTGGATACATATCTGTGATTGCAAAAATAATAAAAGCCACATCCTATTCAGTAATTATACAATATCAAACGAGACAAACATACATTAACATAATGTTCTAACCATAATTAAAACATATTGCAAAACAGCCATATGTTAAATGCTATGCTATTACACACATCATGCTGAAAACGCTTTTTTTTTAAACAGAAATTAGTGAAAGCAGTAAACAACTTGGTGGAGAAGGATGAACTGGTGGCCTGGAGCCGAATTAAAGAGGAGCATAGGGAGCATACCATTACCAAGCTGCTACATACTGTTGAAGAAAGTGCCCTGACATTGGCCAACAACTACAAAACTCCAACTGAGCTCGAAATCAAAGCCACTGAAATGGGTAAGATAATTATTAACGCAGAGGGCTCCTACAGGCACTCAAATTATATTAAATTGTCCTGCCTATTATTCCCACCTGTGTGCAGAGGGGAGGTTTTGGATAATTGTCATTTTGATATTTTTAATTCCTTTATATGCCCAACTTTTTTTCTTCTTTCTCAACCACAGACTTGAAAGTCTTCTCCTTTGATGCTCGTCATATGAAAGCCAAACTGTCTGCTTCCATGGCAGGAAATCACATACATCTAACTCCTAAACTGAGACCAGAGAACAACAGAAATGGTAAAGCAGCCTAATTTAAATGTGTGTAAATCATCCATCCAACCATCAAAAAAAAGTATTATGTATTTTATATATATATATATATATATATATATATATATATATATATATATATATATATATACACACACACACACACACACATATTCTTTGTTGTCTTTTTTTGTCCATCAGGAAGTGTGTCAGTGGTGTTTGTGCGATATGACAGCATCGGTGACATCCTGAAGCCGAGCAGTGACCCAGGTGTCACCGACTACTCGCGGTATGCTGGAACAGGGGAAATCACTGTCAACTCCCAAGTCATAGCAGCAGCCATTAAACCTGCTGACGTTTACCAACTTGAACATGTCACCTTCACTCTGAGACACAACAAGGTAAAGACTGTGCAGAGTGATGAGACTGGCTACATTGTTTTCCACTTCTGCACTTTTAATGTATACCTTCAAAATGTATGCTGCTTCAGAGTATCGGTGTTTCTGTGCAAAAGACAATCTGCCAGTGAGTTTTTCCAATCTAGTTTAGGGTGTTCTTCACTTAATGCTACCTTTTCTGTGTCATATATGATTCATTTATCAACATTAGCTTCCAATTGGGTCTTGTTCAGTTTGAAACATCAATATCCCATCATATATATCCTTGTCAGACTGAAGCCATCATTGCATTCTCTTTTGCTGTGACAAATAGCTTATAGCTTCCTTATTTCCAGACTTACTCTGGCAGTAACTTGATAACTGCCAGTGTTTCCATTAAAGTCAAATTTAAACAAACTCACATGGGAGGAGTAGTTAGTGCTTTGTGTAAAGTTTTATGAAAAAGGTTTGGCTCTGTGTATTTCTGCAATGACCTCTCAGTTAAGGGGAAATGGAAGAGGAAAGGTGAATAGATGAGGGAGGAAAGCGGGTAATGAGAGAAATAACCCTAAAAGTTAATGTACTGGTATTTTCTTTTAAGATAATTAAAATGTATGAGAAAGTGAAATCATTATTTTTGTTGGACCCTTGAGGCATAAGCCTAACAAAGGAGGTGTTGATTTATTTTGAGCAGTTAAAGTCCTCCATAAATTGCCTTTAAAGAGCAACAATCAGTAATTTGGACTCTTTTTTTGGACTTTTTCTGCTAGCAAAAATTTCCCTATGATGCACTGAGGTTTTTTTTCCTGCTTGCACCTTTTCAGTGTTTCTATGACTCTATATAAAATTTAGTTATTCAAGGGTACAAATGACTAATATCATAAACAATACACCAACCAATCTAACTGAATATAAACATGGTAAAGATTTAGAAAATAAAAGTAAAGACAGCCTGAAAACACTACACCACATGTACATTCTTAGTGTGAACTAGTAGCTGTTGTGTGGGTCACTGCAATTCAAGTAAAATTGCACATAATAATTTATGGAAAAAATGTTGACCTCTGCTTCCAAAATGTTAATGTGAATTTCAATAATAAAAAATGTCCAAACTGCTGTACATTTGTATAGCCTGATGAGATTCCTTTCCCACAAAAATGCCTACAGTGAGATGCCAACCCCTTGGGGCATTGTGTGCAGCACACATGTCTGCGCTATTCATTTTGACCCAAAGTCATGCATGATAATTATTTTGAATTTTATTTTTAGCCAGTCATAAGTTGCGAGGTAGACAATAAGAATAATAAGAAAATCCAATACAAACGCAGCAATAATTGGACAACCTGTGTATCAATTTTAATCAAAAAATAGAATTAAACATATTTTCTTGTGCAGTAAAACTTTGGAAGGATTCTAATCCATTTTAAGTGCTATTTTGATGAGACCGTTTTAACCCCCCTTGTGGTGTAGTATTACAAAGCAGTCCAGTACAAAAACTAATAAAAACAGTACCATCCACAGTTAACAGGGTCTTTGTTTCTCTCTATTCCCCAAAGCCCATAGACACTAAAGCTGATGTGACGAAGTGCGCCTTCTGGGAGTATAAGCCGGACAGCCTGCAGGGCCACTGGGCCACTCACGGCTGCAAGACTATCCAAGTCAACAGCAATGCAACCACCTGCTCCTGCAATCACCTCACACACTTTGCCATCCTCATGTCTTCTGGGCGAGCCAATGTGAGTGATCATACATTAAAGATACAACTGTACAGTGAGGAATTTCCTCTTTTGGCATTTTTCCACTTTATTTTCAATGAGGTCAAGAGCTGAGCCTCATATCTTGAATCCACATGTAAAAGATTTAGTGAAACCTTGATTACTCTAATTTTTATCTTAATAAACAAAAACTAAAAAGTTTTATACAAGAGATGCAGACTATTGAGCCCTTTCACCTCACTGAATAAACCCAGTATATATTCTCATGTATTCATGACTATTAAGTTTTCAACTAATGAGTAAAATACTGATTATGTCATATTGTATATTTCACCTTCTTAATATGTGACATATTTTTTGTGCTTAAATAGTTTATTGCTGCTGTCTCCCAAAAAATGTTGACTTTTCAAGAGCTAAATAACAGCTGAAATTTCAGTGACCATGCATTTTCAGATAATCTAATGGGTTTTTAAATGGTTCATTCATTTTAGGAGATAGATAGATAGTTTTCTCAATCCATAAACTTCTCAATCCATAAACTTCCTGTTTATCTGGAAAATTCGAAATTTAATTAACATTACAGGAACACATATTATGAATGTTCTAATTGTTAGGGTGAGCAGCTCCTAAAGGCAAGGTGACTACACGTATTGACTGTCAAAGAAACTCTACAGCTATCCCCCCTCAACTTTCCAAGATATACTGCTCATTGTTTTATAGCACTAAACAGTGTCCCCAACATCCAAAATTTTCTCTCACTTGTTTGGGGAAATTTTGAGATTTGGGATCACTGCTTTAACTAAATGAGGAAGTATAATTATATATACAGTAAACATATTTGATTGAGTTAATTAAGATGAAACATGCAAAATAAAATGTTCATTTTCCCAAACATGCAACAATATCTGGCTGATATCTAATGAAGCTGGACCAGAACTGCCCCAGTATGCCTGCAACTCAACATATTGGTGTAAACCCAGCCTATTCCCATTATATTATTGTTATATCAAATGATTCCGAGCAGAAAACACAACAGATTACAACTTCAGCATACCGTGAAAGTGTGAATGATGCGCCTCCCTTTCCATTTGCTTCTCAGCTTGTGGCCCACTATAACGTCCTGACCCGGATCACGCAGCTGGGGATGATCATCTCCCTCATCTGTCTGTCCATGTGCATCTTCACCTTCTGGTTCTTCAGTGAGATCCAGAGCACCAGAACCACCATCCACAAGAACCTGTGCTGCAGCCTCTTCATGGCCGAGTTCATCTTCCTAGTGGGCATCAACATGAACACACATAAGGTGAGCTCTGAATGCACTTGAACCCAGTGAAATAAAGGAAGTCTCGGTTTGTGTGTGTGTGTGTGTGTGTGTGTGTGTGTGTGTGACCCATTTCATTCTCATTTGAGTTGAAAGCGTACATGGGATGGTATAGAACACATTTCTCTCACCTACTCTTTAACTCTCACTTGTTATTCAGTTGAACGCCATTTATTTCTAACTTGATTTTTGACATGAGAATGCCAAAACATTAGCAATGCATCTCTGCATAGATTAGGCTAAACAAACATACAAATATGCAAAAAGTGCATATAGTTACATATCTATAAATTTATAAACTTGTTAAATCTTTGTCTCTCTCTCTCCCTCTCTCTTCTTTTGTATGCTTCTTGCAGCTTTTCTGCTCTATTATTGCAGGGCTGCTGCACTATTTCTTCCTTGCAGCCTTTGCCTGGATGTGCATCGAGGGCATCCATCTGTACTTAATAGTGGTTGGCGTCATCTACAACAAAGGCTTCCTGCACCGTAACTTTTACATCTTTGGCTATGGAAGCCCGGCAGTGGTTGTGGCCATCTCAGCAACACTCGGCTACAAGTATTACGGCACTGATAAAGTGTAAGAGAAAATTTTTTTGCTTTTTGTGTACAGAGACGTGGGAATAAAAAGGCTTTTTTTCAAAGACCTCTTTTTAAACTCATTCAAAATTTTTCAGGGAAGAAAGATAAACAAATTACATTAATTATAAATAAAAGGGGAAAGAGATTATATTTGGCATGCAGGGACATAAATGGAAGTTGGAGATGCTTGTATAGAGTAAGGTAATAACTGAATTAGTCTAAAAGAATTTCTGAAAGGTTTTGGGTACCATGGAGAGTTTGAATAGAAATCTATAACTAAAAGTAAGTCAGTCGTATATTAATGTGACATAATAAACATAATTAAAAGACTGAGGTTATGCAAAAGAAGTGCTGATTGTGCATTACTGTGAGTAGAGGTAGCTTTAGTAACCAACTGTTTTTGTACTTGTAAGATAAGAAGGGCTAGACTATTGTATAGGCTGGACTAGCACATACAATATTGTCATAATTAAGATTAGGATAATACTGAAGATATTTCTTCTTCAGGGGGAGGGATTATTGCATCACACAGTCAATAAAAGTGTTTGTTAAATAAATTCCTATATTTGTGTTATAGATGTTGGCTGAGCACAGAAAACCACTTCATATGGAGTTTCATTGGGCCGGCGTGTTTGATCATTCTGGTAAGATCAGATTTATTTGAAATATCCTAAAAATGACTGTTCAAGTTTTAATTGAAATCATCAAATAGGGACTATTTCATATTCATATGACTATGTTTGTTTTGGTCGGTCTCCACTAAAGGTTAATCTCTTGGCTTTTGGAGTAATCATCTACAAAGTGTATCGGCATACTGCTGTGAAAAAGCCTGAAATCAGCCACTACGAAAACATCAGGTAGGATTATCTGTACTCTTGTTGAGAAGGTCAAAAGAATATGGAAAATCAAGCTGTTAAGTTCCTCATCTGGTGGATTATTATGCCGTCATGTGGTGCTCTTGTATCAAATTACAATTTTGTTGACTAAAAAAGAATAATTTTTTTGTATTCACCCACATTCTGTTTAAGTCAATATTAATCGCCCTCAGGTCATGTGCCCGTGGTGCCTTTGCTCTGCTGTTCGTGCTGGGAGCCACCTGGACCTTTGGAGTTCTGCACATCCTAAATGAGACAACCCTCACCGCCTATCTGTTCACTATCACCAACGCCTTCCAGGGGATGTTCATCTTCATCTTCCTCTGTGTCCTGTCCAGAAAGGTAACAGTATAAATTTGGTTGGGCTTCCCTTGATTTTGTTATTTCTATTTAATTATTCAACATCAGTCATGTGACAATATAGTTGGACAGTGAGCAGTTCAGATCGAGGCAATGGAAGTTAAATGCTTTTCTAACTGCATCATGATAGTGATAGTATGTTGATAGACAGGAATTCTTTTGCTATATTAAAAAAGGCTGATTTTATTAAAATATTGTATTATATCATACCAAGTTTAATTATTATGATTATCATCAGCATCATATTCAGGGATAATATCATATAATAACAATGATATGTTTTATCTTAATCCTACTTTCTTTTATATGTTGTTCCAGATTCAGGAGGAGTACTACAGGCTTTTCAAAAATGTGCCATGTTGTTTTGAATGCCTGAGATGAATGAATGCCACCAAAGCCTGATCATCTGCACCTGTACAATAACAGCCAACACTACAGCTCTGCAATGTCCTGTGACTCATGCTTTCTTTTTTGGAAAATGAGGTGGGAGGCATTGTTTATACAGATGTCTAATAAATGAAAACATGTAGCACATGTACTTTCTAAACGTCTTGTTTCCCTTTTAAAAGGTGATCTATACATGATTCCACAAAAGACATTTTTCTGAGAGTAATACAGGAATCAAAATATTTTCAGTTTAATTTAATGCCTTTGCAGTTATCAGCATTACACTCCAAATATCTTATGCAGTCTGTTGTCTTTGTTCCTTTCTTGTGTTTGAAATTGATTTGTAAATTATTAAAATTATTGAAATTGACAGATATCTCTGCTGCTCACTTCTTTTATGTGCAAAATCAATGGTCTTGTGTAATGCATTCTTCACCCTCCCTTTCTGAACAACACACAACTAAGTGTACATTACATTTAAGATGAATTGTTGTGAGGACTATTTCCATTCTCTCACAGATGACAAATAGAGGCCACTAGCTCCATCTACTGGACATAACGGGGAACACTCTTTCCACTGCCCTTACACTTGACACATAAACTCACAGCTGGCAACACTTTCTGTTCATTATATTTGCCTTCATGATCAGACAAATGTTCTTATTTACGCATCTTTTTGTGTTTGTTTGTAGCTTGTTGGTCCATATGAGCTGTGTGATACAGGGCTGCCCATAGGTAAATATTGTGTTTGAACCTGTATTTCCTAGTGTTCTTGCCTTAATGCAATGTCTCCTAGCATCTGCCTAGGGTAGGACAACCAACTAAATTTATTGAGTTACTGACATTATGAATCTCTTCCTATCTGCAGCACATTTGCATTTTTTATTTTAACTGGGAAAACAGACAGAGACCTGGATCTCTTTTTTGGCGGTGCGCTGTGTAAACACGTTAACATGTACAGTAGACACATAAAAACATATATATAAAATTGCTTAAAACATACAAAACCAAGAAGTAAAATTCAAGAGAAACACCAGTGTGTCTAACTTTAGTTTGGTCTGTAGTTTGTTCCACACATATGGAGCGCAGGAACTGAAAGCAGTCCTTCCAAACCACTGGCAGTATAGAGATTCATACAATTAATAAACTGTATGAATCCCAAATAACTACACCGAGCATAATGACAGTATAACAATCAAAGATTTTTAATAAGAACTTAAATCAACCAAAAAGCCCTCAGACTAGTCTCTAACTGCTCATACTGTTATTAAAAAACATATCAGATCCGAGCCAATAGTGAGGCAATACAGGAATTATCATGCAGTATGCTAATTAATTATTAATGTATTTAATAGTAGTAATAGTTATCTTTACATTTCTTGAATGAGAGAATGGAGACAAGACATTGTCATCCTACAATAATCATTTTATGAAACTAGTGAGATAGCAGTATGTATGTACTCATGTGCTCAGTAGTGGAGCCAGACTGTTTTTCTTTTGTTCCATAATCTTATATTGATTCATCTAACAGATTTTTGCATCACTGAGGACCCATCCAGAGGAAACTAATAAGACCATAACCCCTTAACCTGGGTGGACATCTTATGTTATGTATCAAACATAATTATGATTGACAGCTACCAATTACCACACTGAGATCATAATAGTGTTATACAAGACCTGACATTTATTATGTATTCATGTATTGATCATTGTTACACCTTAAACCAGGTGATTTTTTTTTTCTTCTGCTGTGTAAAACTCCACATTATTAAGGCTAATCGTTGAGGCATGACAAGATGTTTCTTTCATTGTCCTGGCTCTCAGAATCTTTCTTCATATGTCCCAACTTTAAAAATAGCACTGTGTTTGACTGTCCAGTATTTTAAAACTCACTGGATTAGAAGAATACTGTAAATTGGTGTGCACTGAACTACAGTCCAGTTTAACATCCTGCTTGTGACAGAGAAACAAAGACCCAATTCAGCTGCTACAATGGAACTCACCAGAGGGCGCAAACACACCACTCTTCCAGTTAAAGTACTGAGGCTTATTAGCTCTAAAAAGCTTATAGCCTGTAGTAAAAAGTCCTGTCCCTTTGTTTAACAATGTGTCTGACTGTGGTCACTACAAACATATTGGTGCTGCTAACTGCTAATGCAAACATTTACATTTTTTGGTTTATAGTGAAGCAGCCATGAGAAAGGCAATCTATCTGTCATCGAATTAGCGGCAAGTAAAAAATAAGTGACCAGAAATATGGTGCTCTGTGGGGTGGCTAGACTTTACGTCTCCATTAATAACAACATGTCGTCTTTTGCTCCTGTCAACTATGGTGTCCCTCAGTGGTCAGTTTTGGGACCAATTTTATTTTCTCTATACATGCTTCCCATGGGACATATTATCAATAGACATGGTGTTTCTGAGATATGTCCTCTAAAATAAGTGAAGACTGGTCTTGAGAGCTGGGTAACCATACAGTAGCTAATCTTGAACACAACTGTTAAAAATTGACAGCAGACAGGGTCCAATAGATTTAATGAGAAAAAACGTCTCGGGTTACGTCTGTAACCCTTGTTCCCTGAGGAGGGAACGAGACACTGCGTCGTTGAACAACTCTATGGGGAAGCTCCTCGAGCGCCTGCCTCTGAAGTATGAATGAAACTAATCCAATTCTAATTGGTGTCGTGCCGTGGCGCATCATGTGACAGCATACCCGGTGTAGTGTACCAACAGTGTGGATTTGTGCATTTTATATTAAATAATTTGGAGACTCAAAATTCCTCCTCTCTCTCTCTCTGAGAGAAGGAGTGGTGGGGTGAGATATCAACTCTCAATAGACGGCTGAAGAGACCCCAAAGGAAGAGGTGAAAGGTTCGCTCTCCCTAAGTGCTGTTTCTGGGCAGTCTGATCGTAAAACTGGCCTCGGTGCCTGACTGTTAAAATGACAAAGAAACACTGACCAGAGATTAGCGTTCTCCTGAACAGCCTATCGAAACTCTTCTTAAGAGAGGGCAGGAAACCCTAAACTGCCCCCCACACACGTAACCATGGCAACTGACCTTCCTCTTTGTTTGATTACCTCACATCAAAGGATATTCTTCTTTTCACAGCCAGATGTAAATTTGGGAGAAACTCCAGGACACCAGAAGGACAGCCCTAAATTCCTTTGTGTAAACAGAGCACTGTCTCCTCAAGACTCAAAGCATTACCTTGTTTAATTAAATAATCTTTAAGTTACTCAACTAGGTCTCCCCACTCCATTTTAGTAGTTATGTTACCATGTTGTTGTTGTTGTTGTTATTCGTTGTTGAAAAGATCTAAATAAAAAAGTAAATAAGTTAATTTTGCAGTATTTTAATTTTCAGCAAGGTCATCTGACTTTATTCATTTTATTTGTAACCAATGCTTTGTTCACGACACTTCCTTTAGAAATGATGATAAAGAAATGTCATCCTATACCCGATTAATTTTCCAGCTCGAATTTAATAATAAAATAACTAAATTGACAAAATTTCCCAGCTCCTGAGCAAAGATTGTTTTAGGGTTAATCAAAGCTATCCTCATGTAACCCGAGCTCCCCCAAGTGGACAAAATAAGTATTACATGCCATCGTCTGAAATGCCGTTTAATGTATAAATGTCACTCTGTATTTATCCTGTCCAATAATCTGATGTCATTCGTGTATCTTGCTTATATTCTCTAAGAACGTGTAACAGCTAATATATCCAGAAAGCTAGTTAAGTTCCTCTCATCTGTGATTCTGAAAGGTTAACCTTAAGGTTGAACTACTGACAATTGTTTTCCTTTTTATCAAATGCTTAAAACTAAGAACGGTACAACTGTTTGACAATTAAGGTTTGATTGTGGGAAGATATTTGATTACATGCGCCAGGCATACTAGGGAGGTGCAGACTATAAAATCTGATAAAGGTGTGCGGGGAAGCCCAACCGGCCGCCTCACAGATCTCCCGGAGGGGCACTCCCAAGTGGAGGGTCCTAGAGGACGCCATGCCCCTAGTAGAATGGGCCCTGACGGCCAAAGGTGAGGGCAAAACGCGCACCTTGTAGGCCGAGGAAATCGCCTGAACGATCCAATGACTAATGGTCTGTTTGGACGCGGGGAGCCCCTTCTTAGGTGACCCAAAGCACACCAACAGTTGGTCCGACCTCCTCCAGGAAGAGGACCTCTCAAGGTAGACCCTCAAAGACCTGACAGGGAAGAGCAAATGAAACCTTAACTCCGCCAGGGGCAAATTCCAAGCAGGCTGGCGTCACTGCCAGGGCTTGAAGATCCCCCACCCTCTTAATAGAGGTAATGGCCAGGAGGAATGCCATCTTGAATGTGAGGTCACTGGGCGAAGCCGACTGAAGGGGTTCGAGGGAGCCAAGGACAGCCCTTCGAGAAGCATCGCCAGGTCCCAGGAGGGAACCCTGGACCTGCACCACAGAGAAAACGTATGACCACTCGGTGCCTCCCCAAAGGCCCGTCGCTCAGCAGTGCATGGAAAGCCGCAATGGCTGCCAGGTACACCTTAAGCGTGGACGGGGAGAGACCCGCAGAGAACCGATCTTGGAGAAACTCCAGAACTGAAGCCACTGGGCAGTTCACTGGATCCAACTCACGTTCCCTACACCAACCGGAAAACACGTTCCACTTGAGGCCATATAATCTCCTAGTGGATGGAGCCCTAGAGCTAAGTATGGTTTCAATCACCCCTGCCGATAGACCAGCATCTATGTACTGGGCCCCCTCAGGGGCCAGACCCACAGTTTCCAGTTTGGCCTCAAGTGGAACGTGTTTTTTTTCAGAATATGCAGAATCCTGCATATTGTGACTGAACATCCTACTGTGAAAAACATCATTCTGCACATCGGGGCCAATGATGTTGCGAAGCAACAGTCTGAGGTGTTGAAAGAGGACTTTAATAATCTGTTGAACGAAAACTTTTACTTTCTGTTGGACCGCAGATTTTTTAAGGCAGATGGACTTCACCTTAACAAGTCAGGAGTAAAATTGTTCAGCTCCAACCTGTTTTACTTTCTGCCTCAAGAAGAAGACATAACATAACATGCCAGAAACCTTGAAGGAGAGCCACCTCAGCCCCATCTTTATCACCCCAATCACCATCTAGGTCACCCTTATCTCCAGGAAAATAGCACTCATGACTCTTCCCAGGACAAGCCGGGGCCCAGTGTGCTGGTAGTCTTCTCCATCCCTGTCTTAGGTAACAGAAAAAGCATGGTGAATGTGTTAAGAAACAGGAAGCACTCAACATACCCTGCAAATTTAGTATTAATTCCTCATCAGCCGCAGCCTGTCGAAAAAAGTGGGCCAGATAATGTTTTTAACACACTAAATTTAGCTTTGTTGAACATTAGGACTTTGGCAGGAAAAACATTTTTAATCAATAATTTTATAATCACTCACAATCTTAATTTCATGTTTTTAACTTTAACTTGGTTGGACCAAGATAACAATGCAGCTATCTTTATCGAGTGTGCCCCTCCCAACTTCAGTTTTATGAGTGAAGCTAGAGTGCATAAGAGAGGAGGTGGAGTTGCCATTTTGTTTAATGACTCCCTCCAATGCAAAAAGATGTCACATGGAAATTTTGCTTCTTTTGAATATGTGGCTCTTCAGCTGAATTCCTCTTCTCGAGCTATTTTTCTAAATATCTACAGGCCCCCTAAATAGTGTGCAAACTTTTTTGATGACTTTGGTGAACTGCTGTCTATAATCTGTATTGACTTTGACTGTGTAGTTGTTGTTGGTGATTTTAACATCCATGTTGACAACCCCCAGGACAGAGGGACTAAAGAACTGTGTTGTGTTCTTGATAATTATGGACTGACCCAACATGTGACGGAGCCCACACACAATAAGGGGCACACTTTGGACTTTGGATCATTCCTGTGTTTTCTTTGAGAGTGCTATCTGTGTGCACACAAATGTACAAACAGAGGTAATCACCCGAGTGTACTTCTCTGTTTATTCTCTTTACAGAATAATTGTAACTCAGTTATTTGCTCAACCCCTCAGCCTGTTTTTATTTTCCATTTAACTCTTTTAACCCTGATTGTACACTGCACTGTAACTTTTATTATTTTTTAATGTGTATTTTTTTAATTTCCCTATGTTGCTTTTAAACTTTTTTATATTTCCCTGTTGCTTTTATGTTTTATTTAAAGCACTTTAAACTACCTTGTTGTTGAAATGTGAGACAAATTTTAATATGAGAAAGATAATTTGAGAGTCAAGTCATGGCATTAAATAATATATTATATCATCAGGTAGGCGTTCTCCACACTGTATTATACAGTAAGCCCTCAATACAAAACCCACTGTTCAACCACCAATAGACATCAAGTCTATCTCAAAAACCTCCAAAAATACTCAGTTTGAGGTTCAATTCAAAAGTTGGCCAACGAAAATAAAACCAAGTGACGCCTCTCCTGTTGAATAGAAAAGCTTAGTAATTCTCCAACAACACCGGAGTTCCCTCCTCCTGCCCTGTAGACCTATATTTATTTTTTTCCCAAGCCTGTCTTGATACAATAGTCACATGACAAAATGTTATGAGTTACTGGTGGCTTTTATGATTCCTTCTGTCTATACTGACTCTATAACGCTTTCTTAATCTGACTCAACTGTAAGAGAATGAGGACAACATTCTTAAGTTCATTAGAAACAGTTATGAGAGACTTCAGCAGTCTGACTTAGACAAGCCACAAAACATATCTTTAGTATTTTTAGAAGTTAGTTTTTGTGTGTTTACTTGCTGAGCTGCAGCAGTGGGATTCTTCCTTCCAACAGTAAACCTACATAATGACCTAACAACAATATCCATTTAATTTTTTTAACTAGACTGCTTAACCCTTATTTAGCTTCAACTAAACTTAGCTTCCTAAAATTCTGTGTCCTCATATGGGGAATTTAGGTATGAAAAATCATGCACCATATACTTCATTCTGCTCAACTTAGTCCTAGTTTCCTTATTAGTGGGCACATGCCTGTGCCCTCTAGGGTCACTTGCCAACGATGTTCTGATGTCTGTTTCTTCTTTGTTACACTTAACATACATTTTTTCTAAAAGTACACCCTTTTCAAAGAAAATGCTACTAATATAAATACACACAGAATCAAAGCCTAGGTCTTGGGAGGTTTGGGAAAAAACTTTTCATGAAAGGAGTGGATTTCACCCTGATTTCTAACAATTTGGCCATGCCTATGAAGGGGATGCTAATAGCCAACAATAACCTTTTCACTGTACACATCATATTTTAGCACTGTTTTGAGATAGACTACAAAAAAACACAAACCTCTCCTTTCATCTCTTTAAAGCTGTCAGTTGCTGGAAGAGGTATTCGAGTTGGATTTCCGAAGTACATTGCATTTCATATTACTTGTCGTTGATATTGACATTTCTGTGAGTACACTAATGTAGTGGACAACAGTGTGGATTTGTGCATTTTATATTAAATAAATTTGGAGCTATTCCAAATTCCTCTTTTTCTCTCCCAGAGAGGAGCAGGGGGGGTTAAATATCAAATTTCAACAGACTGCTGAAGAGATCCCAACAGAATGGAGGTGGAGGTCACTCTCTCTAAGTGCTATTCCTGAGCATTTGATCGTAAAACTGGCACCTTTGATTCCGAAGCCCGATAACGTGGTGCCTGACTGTTAAACTGACAAAAGGGACATTAACCAGCGATTAGCATTTCCCTGAACAGCCTATCGGCAAATCCTAAACTGCCCCCCACACACACACATAACCATGGCAACTTACCTTGCTCTGTGTTTCATTACCCCATCAAAGGGACACTCCTTGTCACACCCACTTGTGACAAAATCCAGAGCACCACGGACCGTCCTGAATTTTGTGTAAACAAAGACTGCAGTCTCCAAAGACTCAAAGCATTAACTGTTTAATTAAATCTTTTAGTTACTTGATTACGTTTGCCTCTATTTGGAGTAGTTATGTTACCATGTTGTTGCTATCTGTTGTTGATATTATTGCTGAAAAGAATCTAAATAAGTTACTTTTGCTGTGTTTTTATTTTCACCAAGATTAAGGACACTCCTTCATCTTATGTGTAACCAATGCTTGTTCACAATACTTTCTCACACAATTCCTTTAGAAATGATGATAAAGAAATGTCATACTATACTCTAATACTAATTGCTGGCTTGAATTTAAGGCTAAATAACTAAATTTCCCAGTTCCTATGGAAAGATTGTTTTGGAGTAGTCTAAGCTTTCCCCACGTAACCTGAGCTCCCCCAAGTGGACAAAATAAGTATTACACACCATCGTCGGAAATGCCGTTAATGTATAAATGTACCTCATTTATCATGACCAATAATTTGACAATTGTTTTCCTGTTACCAAATGCTTAACTTAGAATGGTACAACTGTTTGACCAGTGAGGTTTGATTGTGGAAAGTATTTGATTATAATCCGCGCAAATAGATTTTCTTTACTTTTATAGACATTAAAAGTTTAGAAAGGCAGTCCCTCGGGAAACCAGAAATGCCCCCTGGGGGAACCACGCCCCAGACCACAAAAGAGCGACACACGACGTCGCCCGCTCTCTTCTTCTCTTCTCTTTGCCTCTCTTCCGCTCTGCTCCCTGGATGCTTCGGCACGCGTCCGGCGTAAGTATTCGACCAGCGCAACGAAGTCTTTGTTTCGCTTGAAGCTATACACGCGAAGTGCCGCGACACCGATTTTTACCTCAGTTCCAGAAACTTTACTTGTTTTATTTTCTTTCTTTCTTTCTTTTGTTTTGTTAAAATCAGTCCATTAAGTTACACTGGTCTAATTCAGGAACGACCAAGTTCCCTTTTAAGCTGTTTCGTCGAGCCAACTTCACCGAGGTCAGACCAAGCCACGTGGTCTCGCCAGCGGCAACGAAGGAAACCTGAAACAGCAGAATTGCCAGACGGAGGACGGCCAACCCTTGAGGTCAGACACGGAGAACCCCGGAGAATCCCTAGCAAAAAGCCAGGATCGGGCAGCTAGTGTGGGACCCGTGCAACAGGCCAAAGCAGGCCGTCGACAAGCAGTAAGACCAAACAAACATTCTGTGGTCAGGGATGTCCCATAATGTTAATATTGTCTTTTTAACTCCTAAACTCATAGCTTACTTTTATTAGTTCTCCTCTGCCGTATGAGTCAAATGCTTCCCACAATCGAACCTCCATTCTCATTGTTTAGCCATTGTTTATTGCCCTGATGTATTTAACCACCCTTTTATATCGCTTTAGTTAGTTTATAATATCACTGTAATCAAGGAAGTGTAGGTGGTGACTATTTCTATGTCCCTGCCGAGAGAATTGACCCTTTAGATATGAGACTGACTGATTGATTTAAGATAATTGAGCGATTATTAACTAACTGATCACTAGTGAATAATTGTATAATTATTAAAAGCCAACTAGAGGTCCGGAGACTCTAGGATAATAACTCCGATAGTGCCCTTTTTGACGAGAGCTTTTATGGATTAATGTATTTTTGAATATTAAAATTCATAATTGGGTATTAATTCTCATAAATTTATTAAAATTCATAGCTAGTTTTAGACATGCTACACTGAGTACTTACATTGCAGGTTGTGAAGACGTCAGTCATCATGTTCACTGGGAATCCACTGGGATGACATCCCATGTGTACCTCGTGTTGTTGCTAGATTGACAATCAAACTAATTATTATTATAATCAATTATTATTGATTGCAATAACCATAATCCACCCAGCTGCAACTACTAAAAGACAAGTCAAATTTAAACAAACACAGTGACTCAAACAATGGGTCAGAAATAGAAGCTAACTATAACCTTAAACATGACAATAGAAGAGATTTGGAAGCCAGTGCAGTAGGGCTAGACCCAAATTTTCGACTATTCCTTCATTGGGTTGGTATTCAGTTTTCAATTTTGGGATGTGGAAATTCGCACAAGCACCTACAAGTTCTGTCCCGCACAACACCACACACACACCAGCTTGCACCGCCCTTTTCAGTTTCTTTCTTGCTGTATCATACAGCGACAGACACATACAGGCTGCTATCTGTCCGTTTTCAACTTTCATTGTCAGCTGTATGTTTTACTGCCCAAAAACACAGCTCACGTTTTGAACTTTTTCACCCACGATTCTGTGGTAACAACCGCAGGTGAGCTGCTTGTGGAGAAGGCCTATAGCACATCTCTCTCTGTTTGTATCTCTGCAACTGTCAGTAGACCGTATGGCGACCGACCATGGATGGAGTTGGTCTCTTGGACAGATAGAAAATTAAAAAGTCATGCTCAGCACATAAAATCTGAGCGAAAATGGGGATTTTCTGTCTTGGGTTAAATTCAGGGCAGCCCAAGAATTTAAAAATAATCTTGTAAATGTTTTTTAATCATGTACCGGAAAATTTACAAAAATAAATGCAAATACGAAATGACAATTGAAAGTAGATGGTTCTATCCTCCTAGTCATCACAAGACAATATCATAATCGAAATTTCACTATTATAGTAGAGGTCCTAATCTGTATTGACTGACCATTATGTGATCAACATTGTTGCTACGGTAAAGGTAATCTTAAACTCACCTGAAGGTCATAAATCCTGAGGATCTCTGCAGGGCCTCTGCTCTCTTGGCCTTCTGCCTGTACAGGGCAATCAGTTGTGGTGTGTATCTCTCAAGCTCGCAGTAGAATTGGTTGCATAAGTTCAACATTTGTAAAGTGATGAACTCAACAAACACCTGCAAACACATAAATGTACGCAGATTAATGGTTTCCAATTTGGGCTTTGACAGAAAAACATAATGCATCAATTACTTTTTTTAAGCAGGATGGCTTACTATATGGCAAAAAGAATATAGTTTTTACCTAAGAAATGGACATGGACCACTGCATTGACAAGAAAAGAAAATGCAGGGTCATTCTGCAAATTTTTTTAATCTAACTTAAGTTTTGCTGCATCAAAATGAAAGCTTATGTGGCTAGGAATTGAGTTAGCCAATCAAATCATTTTTGGCCTGAGATACTAAATAGTTTAAGAACCATAAAGGAGTCATTCAACCATCTCATCATAAGTTTATAACAGCCTTTAACAGAGCCTACAGTGAAAAATGTTTACAGTTAATGCTGTAATACATCTACAGTTTTGATCACTGCCAATCATTTCTGAAAAAAATCTATGAGAATTTTAAATTGCTAAATATACATATTCATTATAAAATCTCACAGCCACAGCTGGACTAATGCACTTTTCTAAAAAAGTACAATATCCCCCCTACATCTCAAGTCAGGGTTAAAATGTCATTTACTCTGAAATGTTGCTGGCTCCAGTTCTAGCAATGTAGCATTTTTTACATGTTACATTACATTTAGCTGAAACATGTTACTTTACATTTAGCTGACGCTTTTATCCAAAGCGACTTACAATTGCTATATATGTCAGAGGTCGCACACCTGTGGAGCAACTAGGGGTTAAGTGTCTTGCTCAGGGACAGTGGACACACCAAAGGCAAGTGTCTTAGCCACTGTGCCATCACCACCCCATTATATCCTCAGTATGTCTGATTAGCAAGCCAGCAATTGACGTAGAAATATGCAAATTGATAACATACCTTGGATAGCTGTAGTGCCACTCAATACTCTATTTAATCCTGCGAGAGCAAATATAATATAGGGCTAATGGGAAATAAAGATTTCCCATTAGCCCAGCCCAACAAGAACATCATCAAATGTTGATTTTCTTAAAAAATACAATATTTTATAATTTATCTGACACACCAATATCAGAGCTGCTTTCGCAAGTCAGGTGATTATGGGCATGACGAAATTCCTTCAGCAGCATTCTCTACAGTCCTTAATTGGTACACAATATATGAACACCAACTTTTGATTAGTTTACAAAATAAAGGCCATGTAAACACTTCTCACAAACATGTGATATGGACAGAGATTATTGTTGTGATAAATGTATTTAGTCTTTCAGACTTAGTTATCAGTTTATTTTGTAAATCTAGCTAAATTTAATGCAATCTAATCCAATATTTCTGCAATAAACCCTCCATTCATAAATATGATTATTACCACTACTTAAAAAGTTTGAGGTAATCAGTTTCCATAAATAGTTTGAGTATTCTGAACTTATTTGGGTTTACAGTGCATGGTGAGAACTCTCTCACCCAGGATGAAACCAAGGTCCAAGAAATGTGCTGCACACGTCTTGCTGTTTTCTCTATTTTGTTGTCAGTTTGGTGTGACAAATCAAGTCCTAGTGTTTAATTTCCTTCTAATCTCATGACTTAAACACAACCAGATTTACAACTAAACACAGCCCTGCTATATTTTATTTAGACAAAATATTCATTCAGCTGTGAATAACTTGTTTACATCTTTTTCTGGGTGATTAAAAAAGAGGTTTTAACTTGACTTAACTAAAAAGCATGACACAAATTCCTCCTTTGACTGACAGATGTTTTTTCCCCCAGTGATATAATCAAATGTTTTAAGCATAATCAAAAAGTAACTGTTTGCATTGCAGATGTCGCAAGTGCTCATTTATTTTTCACAAGATTGTTGAGGTGGTTATCTTTTACATATTAATCATGTCGCTTTGACAATGTCACAGGTCAACATGGTTCTAGGGCAGACAGAGTGTGTTTACTTTAAATCAGTCAGTTGTCTAAAGCAACCTCTGTCCTGCTCACAAGGCCCAATGCAACCACTTCCCCCAGTCAAAACCCACACTGGTATATAAAAGGACAAATCTAAAATATCAGCTTCCATTCCTCCATTTCAACATGCGAGGGCTCCTCCTCTGCTGCCTTGTGGCCCTGGCCAGTAAGTTCAGCCTCATTCTTTAAGGTCACTTTCATCTTTCATTAGCTTTTGGATGTGACTCATAATCGTGCGGTTGATTCAGTTATTTTTTTATTTCTAGCGCATATTTACAATTTTAATTTATTCCTCCATCCAACAAGAACAAGACACTTATTTAAATAGGATATATATATATATATATATATATATATAGAGAGAGAGAGAGAGAGAGAGAGAGAGAGAGAGAGAGAGATATCTATATCTCTATATCTGTTCAGTCATGAGTAATCAGTATAGGTCATCTGGGCATGAATAGGAAACAATAAGGGTGACTTTAGAGGTGAGTAAGGTGCATTTATGGAGTAATGTGAATTTTAATTTTGTTTTAGTTGTCTTTATGTGTATTCACGTGGAGTTAGATTTATTTTTTTATTTTTTTTGGTTAAGTTTACATTGATAACTGAACTGTAATTTTGTATGTTAAGATTGTACTATTTCATTTTGTGTTACAATGTTTTGGGATCATGAAATGAATCAAATCAAAAATGGGCTCATATATAAGTTGCTGTGCTGACACCACTGTTTGATGTTTTTTCTTTCAGCATGTCAAAGTGTCCATTATGGTGAGGGTTTTTATCATCATCGTAAAAGAAAAAAAAAATTCATTATTAAACACCTTCCATAAAGAATAAGTGAAATGACACTTTGTTTTGGAAACATATTCCAGAGCTCAGCCTCAACCCCAAGAAAACCTACGAGTACAAATATGAGGGAGAGGTGAATTTTGGACTCGGCATGCCAAACCTTACAGAGTCTGGTGTGAGAATGAGATGCAATGTCAAAATCATTGGGGTGTCTGAACAAACATTCGTCCTTCAGGTAAGAATGACAATAGAGGGCAATAAAAAAATGTTATGTATGATTAATTATTCATTCAATTAAGTTAGCTTCAACAATCCAGTAATATACAAGACAAATGCAGACAAACACCAGTTCTTGTCCACTTCTGTTGGGTTACAAATATCACCAGTGTTTCATCTGACATGAACAGAGATGGTTATGTGAGAGAGTTTTCATGTTGACTTGTGAATGTGGTGCATGAGCAAAGAAATACATACTTATCTCCATCTCTGGTTGAAAGGTTTCAGATTTGGCGTTTGAGGAGTTCAATGGCTTCCCTGAGAAAAATGGCTTTAATGCCTCTCCAAAGCTCACCCAGCGGATTGCTGACCAGCTTGTCAAACCCTTCATGTTTGACTATGCTGGTGGACACGTTGGTGACATCCACGCCCCTGCTGAGGTTTCTGACACTGTTGTTAACATTGTGAGAGGGATACTGGGCTTCTTCCAAGTCACCGTGAAGACCACACAGAGAATCTATGCACTTGAAGAGGTAAGTCACTGCTGAGAAATTAACTAGTCATTTACTTTACACAACATCAGTAAAAATGAAATTAAAAAATGCAACAAACTATCATTTTGTCCATAGGTTGGCATCCATGGCAGGTGTCAGAGTAACTATGCTACTGAGGAAAACATGGAAACAAAGGACATGATAATCACTCAGGTTGTTGATCTCAGTGATTGCAATGAGAAAGCAGCAATGTACCGGGGAATAGCAACTGCTGTGCTCGATGAAGTCTCCAAACAGGTCTGTTTGTCTCACTGCAGATACATCTGATTCCACAGTTACAAATGAAACAGACCAATGTCAGTGATATTTTTGTTGTTTTTGTGTGTCCTCCATTCCAGAGAGGGGAATCTATCGTTTCAACAGTTAGATATGTTTACACAGTCAAACCAACAGAAGAGGGAGGTCTCATCACCAGAGCTCACGGCCTGGAGCGACAGCACTTCAGTCCCTTCAATGTGAAGGGCGGCAGTTTCAAGATGCAAGCGATGTAAGACAAGAAAATATTAGTTCATTATGCCTGCTCATTCGCAGTGTTTGTCAGCAAAACAAATCTGATGCTATAAATAACTTCTCCTGCAGGAAGGAATTGGTGTTGCTCGGTGTAAGTGACACAGCTGCAGCCGTCACGTTTGGGCCAATGGAAAGCAAGGGCAACCTTGTTCACAAGTTCTTCAGTGCAGACGCTTTTGTCCCCATTGTAATGCAGGACCTGGAGGACCCGGTAGCAAAGGTAATAATGAGATACTGCTGTTACATAAAATTCATATTTCTGAACAACATTTGCAGAAATAAGCAGGAAGCACTGTAAAATAGACTCTATCTACATTAAAATAAACACAGAAATAGCAGGAAACAATTAAATGAAATCAAATTACATTCTTCAATATTTAACATTTATTTTCTTTTTCTAAAGTCAACCAAAAAAAGGACTATCTCTTATGTGGATTAAGTGGATTCAATTTTGTGCAATCTCAAAAGCTTTACTTTCTGTTCCTCTTTACAGGCTATTGAGTTGATCATGCAACTGGCTGAAGCTAATAAATACCAGATTGACAGTGCAACAACTGAGGATACTATAAAGGTGTATCAACTTCTGCGAGTGATGCCTTATGAAGGATTAGAAGTTATGTGGAAGCAGTTCGCAGGAAATGAAGAGTACAGGTGAGTCCTTGGTTATCACACAGTGTTACTGTGGAATTAAAGGAACCCCTCCTCATTTTCAGTTTCTGCACGTAAGAGCAATTTTGATGTACTTGTACTTTGAGTATTTCCTTTTTAAGTTACTTTACTACTTAATAGTAGTGCTACAGTAATAATAAATGAATAATATAGCACATGCTACATTAGCATTACACTGACATGTTTCTCTTTTCTGCTGCCTAATGAGTACTTTTTCTTTTGATAATTAAAGTATTTTTAGTAAAATCTTGAATGCTGGACTTGTAACAGAGTATTTATTCACAGTGTATTATTTCTATTTTTACGTAAGTAAAATATCTAATATCTACTTCTTCCATTCTTCCACCACTGCTCATTTTTGGCCAGTTTTGAATACTAAAAAAGAATACCGGGATTCAACAAGTTCTTTAAAATATTAGTAATGTAACATAAATGGCAGTAAAGGCAATTTACAGCCACACAACTTTTTCTTAGGGGCCTTGAAACTGACTCTGCTGTCTTTTGCAAAACCAAATGTCTTACAGATTACATTCATCTGCAACTATTAATACTTTGAGGCAGGGCCGGCCCTGACAGTGTTGGAGCCCTAGGTGAGATTTGAAATTTGGCGCCCCCAATCCCAAAAAGTCCACCACTGTTGTTGTGGTCATCACATCAATTCTCAGGAATAGTTTAAAAAGTTCAGCAGCCAAACTCACAATTTTAGCATTACTGGTGAACAGTCGAGTCAATAATCATGGTCCATAATGAAGTGTGATCAGCCTCCACATAGCCTTGTCAACTTCCACATCATAGCCTGAATTGGAAGACCAAACCTAACCTGGGATCTGGGAATATGTCCCCCCCAGATACTGTTTTCTTGCAGTGTAGTAAATTTATGAGATAATTTTCCTGAAATGCTAGAGCATTAAAGACTTAATTTCCTGCATTCTAGTGAATATTTCTGCACCAATTTATTGTGGAAATGTCTTTATCTGTATAAAGGGAAACAATATTCAGTCGGCAGGTGACAATTCAATATATAAAAACTTAAAAGAATATAACGCAAAGGCTTTCAGGAATTGTGTAGCTATTGCTTTTAAATATGTTTCTCCTATAGATAAAATTTTCTGATTTTAATAAAATCCCCTTTTGAGTCTGTTTGGGGAAATAACCTCTTTTAATACGTGGCTCCTTTTTCACCTCAGTGATACATTAATTCATTTTAATTCAGTTATAAATGTCTGGACTTTTAAGAGCTCCTGTGTTTCAGCAGGATTTCTGCTCATGTTCAAAACTTTCTGCACAGAATCTCTCCCACATATCTGTGTTCTCTGATGAAGCTGCCTACATTACTATCTATTTGAAGTCATATACTGTGAACACAGTGAGCATGTTCAACTGCAATTTTCAGTTCAGGAAGTATTGTGAAGGTCATACTGTACAGCATAAAGTCATGTTGTAGAGCTTGGGTGGGGCATGGGTGAGTAAGCATTGCCTCAAACGTGATCTTTCACTAACCTTGACCAAATTATTTAAGTTGCTTAAACTGGACTATACCTAGAAAGTTATTAATTCAAAACATATTAGAGCATTCATTAAGCATGTCTTTGAAAGTGAGAATCCCTCACAGATATCTTTTCAAGCTTTCACTATTGTATTATAAGATGGTGAACAAAAGAGTCCAAGGCCATCTCCCAGATCGGATATTGATCCACTCAACTGAATAGCTAATTGAAGTGAACCCTCTCACTTATGGTTCAAGAAGGATTTGGCACGTAACCATTGAGTGAGACATCACTCATTAAGATTAAGGCAGTCACTGACACTTCCTTTTTCATCCTGTTCAAGTGTAATTAAACTCAACATCTGAACATGTCTGTCATGCTTTTATCTTTTAATTTTGCTGTCTTGATTTATTTCAAGGAAAATCCTTATCTTAAGCATAGCCTGAATTATCAATTTTCTCTTGCTTCACTTATTAGACGATGGTTTTTGGACATGATTACTGAGGTCAGCGACGTCAGAATCCTGAAGTTCCTGGAGGTTAGGTTTCAGGCTGGAGATGTTTCTGTGAATGAAGCTCTGGAAACCCTTGTGATTGCGATTAACCATCTGCAGGCTATTCCTGAGCTGGTTGAGATGGCTAAAGTGAGTCAACGCTAAAGATAGAGGAATTGTTTGTATACTGAAGAATTGTTCCATGCAAACTTTCTACAAAACAAGATCATGTCAAAATGTCCATTGTCTCTCTTTTGCAGACGATACTGGACATTCCCTTCTGTAAATCCAATATCTATCTGTGGAATACTGTGGTGCTTTCCTATGGCTCACTGGTGTACAAGCATTGTGCCTATTATACACCTTGTCCAGTAACTGCTGTTCAGGTAATGAAATAACTCACTTTCCTTTGATAACCATTCAAGAAAACCATTCCAAACAAAGACATGTAAAAGTATCATAAGATAATTTGGTAGATGGTGAGAACATAACTAAGTAAGCCTGGATTAATTGTCTGTATGGAAATTATAATGTAATCAATAACTATTTGTAAAAGCTGACTGCACATTTGTTGAACACCTGTACTAGCCACTGCTGGACATGGCCACTGAAAGTCTTAAGAATGGCAATGAGGCAGACATGGTCATCGCTCTGAAAGCTCTGGGGAATGCAGGTCATCCAGACAGCATTAAAACCATCATGCGTTTCCTCCCCGGAGTTGCTGCCACCCCTGTGGATCTGCCACCTCGTGTGCTGAGTGCTGCTGTGCAGTCTATGCGACTCATCGCTGCCAGAGACCCTCACAGTGTAAGAACACTACTATTTTGTGTATGGAGGAAGAAAATAAGACTGTTCAGATTCTTACACAGCTCTATGCTACTTTTTTTTGTATATAAAGCATGTTTATGGTAATTGCATAGACTGTGTCCCATAGTCAGGTTGAACATTTTTTGATAAGGTCAATGCATTCACACAAAACTATTCTTATCCTGGAAAGCATATTTAATCATTGTGGTAGGTAAGAATAATTTTTAACAATCTGCTAAAAATGGCATGTCTGATTGATGCTATTGTCACGTTATCTTTACATTGTGGGGATGCATAATCTTCCCTGTATTATATCTACAACACGGACTGTAATCTGCCTTTCAAAGGTCACCATCGGTTCAGGAAATAATAGACTGTGCTGGAACAAAAAAATTAAAATTTCCGCAGCAGGTGGTTGAATGAGCGGCCTTTCTTAACTCCAAGTTTTTATAATGCTTGTCTTTTCAGGTCCAAGACATTACCCTAAGTCTGTTCCTGCAGAAGAACCTTCCTAGTGAGATACGCATGCTGGCCTTCATGATGCTGTTTGACACTAAGCCACCAATGGCTCTGGTGTCCTTGGTGACTTCACATCTACATGAGGAAAAAGACCTCCATGTTGTTAGTTTTGCATACTCCTACTTCAGTAGTGTTGCCAGATCCAGTACTCCAGACAATCAGTTCCTGTGAGCAAAACAATGCAGTTACAATCAATGGGTGTTGTTCATTATTGTTTACATCATATTCATTTCCACTTTTCTCTCGCTTTGAGCTGTCTTTTTTTGTGTTCTCTACAATAGCTCAACTGCCTGCAATGTAGCTGTGAAAATCCTGGCCCCTAAGTTTGGACGTCTCAGTTATCACTACAGTAAAGCAATGCGCCTGGACTGGTTTGATGGTATGCTCAAATACAGATTCTTGGATTCTTGGATGTCTTTGAAACCATTATATGACAATTTGCTATTTTCCCAATACAGATGATTTCTTAATTGGTACAGCCACAGAAGTCTTCATGCTAAGAAATGCAACAAACATCTTTCCCACTGAAATCATGATGAAAGGAAAATTTTATTTCATTGGTAGAATTCTGCAGCTTCTGGAGGTACAGCAAAAACCATTACTGTTGAAACATTGAAGGTAAACGTGTGTTCCCAATCACAAATAGTAATCATCTTTTCTTTTTTTTTATGCTGAAGTTGGGTATCCGTGCTGACGGAATTATGGAGCTGCTTGACACCAACATCCCTAGATTTACAGGAGATCTTAGTTCTGGTGACTTAAAGGCTATTTCCAATGTGGTGAGTATAGACATTAAGGCAGTATCTGGCCTGTGATGTGTCAGCTTATTTGCTTTGGTGACCACTGTGCTGTCATTTTCAGCTTCAAAACTGGGAAATTCTACCCAACGATAAGCCCATCCTTTCTGCCTATACACGCGCCTCTGGACAAGAGTGGTTGTTTGCTGATTTTAACAAAGAGTTCATTGAGAACATCCTCAGGGTGAGAATTGAACAAAAAAGCCTACTATGAATGATCAGTGCCAGTTAAGTGAACAAAAACAACCATATTTCCATGCAGTGTACAAAGCCTGCTACATTACATGCTGTTCTCCTCTGATCCTACTTGCAGGCTGGCAGTCCTTCTGCAGGGAAAGAAAGTCCTGTGTGGGCTGCGATTGAGAATTTACAGAGGGGAGTATCATGGCATCGGACAAAGCCATACCTAATCTTTGAGGTTCGTTACTTCCAAGCTACCACCCTGGGTTTCCCACTGGAGATCAGCAAATATTTTGAAACCGTCAATGGGATCACTGTAAATGGTGAGGAGTCAAATCCTACAGCATACAAACGCCTTAACGTCATTTTGATTTATGACTAAAACGATTTATTTTATTTGGTGTAAACCATCATTAAAGTCATTTTTTCTTATGTAGCTAAAGCCGCAGTAAATCCACCACTGACTGAACGTCTTGGACAACTGTTCACTTCTGAAATCTCACTGGAAACTGATGGTTTTATTGGGTAAAATATTGACTGTTAATTTAATTAACAGTTAATTTAAAGAAGATATACTACTGGCATGTTAAGCAAACATCATAGGAGGCAAACCATGTCATTTGTTGGCATTAATATCATTACAGCAAACTTGCCATTGTATACTATTCATATTGTGGAGTTGGAGCTACTAAATTAATCTCTTCTTTTTTAGTTATACAAAGGATTTTTGGGTTTTCTATGGGATCAATACGGAGCTGTTCCAGTGTGGTACTGAGTTTAAGAGCAAAATGCCTGTTGCTATCCCATGGAAGTTTGCTGCCAACATCAATTTCAAAGAGAACAAGTTTGAGCTCGACTTCCCTCCATGCAAAGAAGAGTTTGAACTCTTTTCATTGAGGTATGTTTTAAGGGTGTGGGGGAAACTGTTTGAAATTGCTACTTAGCTGACTGAAAACATGAATGAATGGTTTGTCATGCACTACACTGGAGTAAGAGCCTGAAAACAGACTGTAGAAACTATGTAAAATCTAAAATTTATATTCTCTTTAAGAATTTAAATCTGGAAATTCTGAGACTTTTTATGTATAGTGTTTGTTATTCAACCCTGCTTAAATTAGAACTCTTATAATTTATGCATAAATGAGCCAAGTGTAAGAATGCTTTTTTTCCTTTCCAATCAACAGATCAAATGTGTACGCAGTCTCCAGGAACATTGAAGAGCTAGCTTTGGCTAAAAAGACTCCAATGATTCCCAACGCTGCTGCCTCCAATGATGAAGTTCTGAGGCCTCATCCAGATCAGGTACAGTCAACACTATTAAGAGATAGGTTAAAGTTAAACTAAGAATTACTGAACTGAAAGCATATTAATATCTTCGCGATTGTTCCAATTCAAAAGATCCTGACCCCAAACACATGGCATCCAAAAGCCAAAATGTGTACAGAGAGTAACATTTATGGAGTCGGTCTCTGTGTGGAATCTGAGTTAAGGAGAGAGTATTATGATGAACAATACCCCCTATACTATTTCCTGGGATATACCAACATGGCAGTCAAAGTAGTCCCAGGTAAGCAGAAGTACAACCCATTACACCATACAGTACTGTGCAATCTAAAACAACATCATGAACTTACATATGGCCTCAAAAATCTAACAAATATTCAGGTTCAGGCACACATCCTGAGTCACACTACTAAACTTACATGAGATACAACACTGAATGAATTGAGTGAATTTGCAAACACCACAGCTACAGTTGGTACACTGTTGTTATGACCCTGGCTCTCAGGCCGCAACAAAGAAGGATGATGCCACTCAGGTTCAACAGAAACCAACATAAATTTATTCAAAACAACAGAAAACAAAAGGACAACGTGGTGGAGCAGTGTGGAAACACAGAAACCAGCCCTGGCGTCTGGGCAGGCAGGTCTAAATAGGGGCTCACTGACCAGGTGTTTCCAATCTCCTTGATTGCCCTCCTAAGGGAAACACACAGACACCACACAGCACACGGGTCCACACCAAGACCTCTCGGGGCCGTCACACTGTAACCCACTATTACAGACCTAAAGACAAGCCCACCCATGCTGCTTCAGTATACATTTGTCGGATAAATAACTCCATCTTTGCTCCATGCAGTTTTGATATGATTAACTATATATATATATATATATAAAATAGTATATTGAACTGCTGGTTATGAGCTGTCAATTTAGGGCATTAAAGATTTGAGGTTTGCTTTCTTGAGTTACTGTCTGTATAAACTACCCCTGAGTGCCTGAATTCCTGTTGGTTTGAACATTCTGACACAACCAAGCTGCAACAAAATAGGAAGATATCAGCATCAGAGTTCAGTATGCTGCTACTTTTAATCTTCAGAGTACATCATGCTGATAAGCAGTGTGTTACTGCCCTCTCTGGTTTAATGTCTCAAATCGGTTGCACCTTTGAACAGGCGTGGTCAGAAGTATGCTCTGTTGCACTTATAACCAAACCACAACAGTAACAGTAATGTCACATTGTACTGACACACCCTGGAGTACAGTTTTAAGGGGTGTTAAGTTACTCTTTAATTTTTGTTTTTAATAATTAATTCAACCTTTTGCTAACGAAGCCTGTGCATTTAATTAGTCCAGGCAAACAAAGCTGTTGACAAAATCCACTTTGAGGTTAATGCTGGCCGGAGCCAACATCCTATGAGCGCACGGCAACTGCTTGAGACTCTGAGGAGGCTTTCCAAGGTATTTGGCTACCCTTGCAAAGATAATATCTCTGCACCTGTTCTGGGTTTTTATCCATTCACATTCTCCTGTTGCTTAATTGTGTTTACAGAAAGCCACCCAGCGAGTACGTGTGTCCTCTGATTCAGCCTCAAGCGTCAGAGAGAGATCTAATCACAGCCATCATGACAATATAATGGAAGTATGCTAAACAAGCTCCACAGAGTGACCCAAAATGTGTTTCACTGCAATATATAGGCAGTTTGTACTGAGCAATGTCTTCATGTGAAATGTTTCAGCCATGCTTATGATTTATGATTCCACCAGCACCACAAAAAAAATGGTTCATGATTGCAGCTTTGTGTGTGCATAAAAACACATGAAGTGATATTCATCTGAAAAATACAGTATATACAGTTTGACTCTTACAGTCCCAAGTCCCATCGACCTCTACACCCACAAGATTTTACCCACAACCACACTGATGCACATTCACATAGTCCACAAATTACATAAGGTGATCATTACTCTGCACATATTGAACATGATGGACATAAATCTATTACAGTCTAATGGACTGCTCGCTGTCTCATTCAATAGAGCGGGGCCTCAACACCTGAAGCTGTAGCCAATATCAAAGCCTTTGCTTTGAGTGGCAACCAGAAGCCAGAGGGTTACGATGCGGTCATCTACTACACGCCCGAGGCAAACACTCGGAGCACCCAACTGATTGTGTCCCAGGTTGGGGAAGACACCAACTGGAAGATGTGTGTTGACACCACTGTGAATTCCAATGTGGAGGCAAAGGTAGATATAAACTCAGGAAGAGAAGATGGGAAATGTATTTTTATTCTTAACTGGATGTATTAAATGCAAGTAATTTAAACAATAATACTGTTATTAGCTATTGCTATTATCTATTATTATTACTACAATATCTTGATTGCTAGCTTTGTCATTTAAAAACCTTTCAAACATTAACTACCATCATCACTCTCAATTTTTCCTTTCTTAGTATGGACAAATACTGTATATTCCTTCAGCAAAGTCATCACTATTATGTGTGTATATTCTCTACCTTATTTATGTGAAGGTTCCATTTAAATGCCTGACATGTAGGAACATTTATGTTGACAAACATGACTAGTGTTAAAATCTCACTATACACAATGCCATTCTCATAGCATTACAGTAATGGTTGTCTACGTACTGTCTTCTACATTTTTCACTGCTGTTGTTTTCAGCTAAAATGCTCTAAAACAAATATACACTCTGCTCAGCATCAAATGGCAGAAAGACACAGTTAGCGACTAGCTGGTGGACAACAAATTCTCCATAACAACATAAAAGGTGATGACATGTCACTTTGCAGCACTGACTTAACATGATGCATGCTGGACTTCACATAAGGCATGCTGGTTGTCTGACTTCCTCCGGCGCTGCAAAACGTCACCATGTGACATGACATTAAAACATAAAAACCTGAGAACCCGAGTCCGGCGACCTCAGTTTCTTTTCTCCGGCTGCACAAAGCTGGAACCACCTTTTGTTGTTGGATCAGTCATTGTTCTATGCTTAAAGTAAACTCACACACTGTAGGTATAATGTGTCCGACTTGACGGCAGTGCTTTATACCCCTTGATGTAATTCAAAACGTATAATGTAAAATAAGCAGGAAAGAAGTTTATATCCAGCTGTAACTCTGTTCAAATACACTGTCCACAAATACACTGTGTGATGGTTACATTTCTGCATTAAAAATCATACTTAGGGTCTTGGGTTTTTTTTCAGTATTTTATTATATTGCATATTGCATACCAAGACTTATGCCGAGTGTTTTTTGTTTAGATACTCCCTTCTTGATCTCTTCTGTTTGGTCTAGGCACACATTAGATGGGGGGCTGAATGTCAGTCCTATGAAATGTCAATGAGAGGTGCTACTGCACATTTCTCTGGTTCCAGGCCAGTGTTCACAGCCAAAGCCCACTGGACCAGGATCCCAGAAACCATGGCAGAGATGGGCAGAAGGTGAGCCTCAGTAGAATAAAAATGCAATTTGTATCAAGGGAAGAAAAAGGTGGATGACTTAGATTTATAGTTTGAAGTGATTTACTTTGCCTTACATAGCACGTTGGAAAAATTTTCTCTGTTTGCGATTATTACACTGGCATTCGTGGTTTAATGAGTGTTTTACCTTTTCCAGAATGGAAAGCTACATCCCAGGCATGGCTTTCTTCCTTGGCTTCTCCGAGAAACATGAGAGAAATGCCCAGCAGGAGGTTTCTGCAACAGTTGTTGCCGCATCAGCAGACAGCGTCAATGTGAAGATTGAGTTCCCCGGGGTATTGGAGGAAACATTCACTACCTACATTTTTATGCAAAACATATAAATCCTTGCATTGTATATAACTAATCGTGACTGCTGTATTTAACTTGTCATTTTTTCTGTGATGTCATTAGTGTACAGTCTACGGCCAGGCTTTTCCAGTTCCACTGCCACCTGCCAGTTCTGAGTTCACAACATCAGAAATACAACAATAGACAGCTTTGGACACGCATAAGAACACGTAAGCTACATAAACCAGTTTGATGAAGCTTAATTGAAGGTTCATACACATTTTCTTAGTCTTTTTGAATAGTGTGTATGTTTAAGTGTGTGTGTGTCTGTGTGGCAGTGGATAATTTAGACAGATTTCTATGCACAGCAAATGAGCAAAAACAAGCAAAGAGCTTTTTTCTTTTTCTTGATTTATAAAATCTGTTTTGTGCTGCAGAAAGACAACAAAGCCCAGATGCCTCTTTTCACAGTGATAACACTGCAACCAAAATCCCACCACCGTGATGATTCGAAGAAACATTGTGTAAATTCATGCAGTCCTAAAACATTGTATCTTCATAATACTGGATTTACCAAAAACTGTTTCAGTTTTGTTTTGATTCTGTCTGTATAAATCCTTGTTCCTCCAAACATTGTGTAAGGTCTGCGTATTCTATGATTATAATGCAGAGTAAGCTGTTTTTCCCTTACCTTTTTTCTTCCCTTAACATTAAATGAATCTCCATTGAGGTCAGTTTCTGCTTGTTAATGGAAGATTAAGATTAAGGAGCTGGATTATAGTCACAGTAGACCTTTCAATGATAAATTAGAACCAAATTATTGATATATGATGCTATAGTAACTGAGGAATAAAATTTGCTCATTAATAAATATCAGACAATATTGTAGACAAAGATCAGCATTACTGATGAAATCCATGCAACTTCTGAAAAAATGTCAGAGCAAGTCATAAAATCGCTGTTTGTAAATTAAAAGTGTCAGCCTTGCCTGATGCAAACTTTTCAGAGCTCTTTGCTTTTGTTCAAAAAAGAAAGCAATTATAATTGCATTATATTTGCCAAGTCTGTACAATATCTAAGAGAAGGAGTGGAAACTGGTGAAGCGGATATCACAATCCAAATAGCTGGCAGGTTCGCCTACTCCACCAGCCGTGTTGGCAAACAGTCTTTGTTAACAGGTCCTGTTATACTCTAAATATCCCATTTGCTTGTGAAAATACTAACCTAAACTGTTGTGGGTGAGTTTTGGATTCAGAAAACCATTTTTGGAGAGTTTCTACTGAACGAAGACGGATGTTTACACAGTCTGCTGTGTTGTTTGGTCAACTGACCCAACAGGGCCCCTTTTCAGAAAGCGGGATTAGTGAAAATTCTGAGTTTTTTGAGCCTGAGATGAGGGAAACTCTGGGTTTTCTGTTTCAGAGAGCGAGATCAGATAAATCCTTGATCAGTAACTCCGTAACTGGTGCCACAGGATAAGTTGAACAAATAGGCCTAAATGTTGTTTAAAAGTGAGTTATAAATTATTACATGCTGATATGCTGAATATGTCTTGACAGCATTAATAAAATATGAAATGAGCAAGATTTTATTAATGTAAAATAGATGTCTGCAACTTTACACTGAGTTTGAACCTAGACACATTTTCCACTGCAAAAAAACGTTAATAGGCTAACCTACTGGGTGTGACTGTGACTTTACAATCACAGGTTTATGAGTAACTACAGCTTATTAAATACAGCCTTCCTATTTAAAATTGAATGTAATGGCCTATATATCCAGCACTTCCATTCATTAAGGAAATTCCAGTCTGGTAAATGATAAAGTACTAAAAAGTACTAATGTTAACATATTGAACCTTCCTCCACTCCTGCGTTTTAGAGCCTATCATGGTCCGCGTTGGCATGCATTCATATTTCTAGCTCCGATTAAAATGGAGGCTCTGCCTTTTTTTACCTGTTGCCATGGAGAATTGTATCAGAGCTCCATTGATGATAGCTTTTTTTTCATCCCCATGCACGCACTTCCATCAGGCTCAACATACCCAGAGTTGGTTGAACTAATTCTGAGCTGCTGTTCTGAAACCGAAAATTCAGAGTTTCCCACCTCAGGCTCAATCAACTCAGAGCTCAGGGTTAAGCTCAGAGTTTGTTAAGCCTGCTTTCTGAAATGGGGCCCACGACTATTTGCAGATATCAGTACCAAATGTCACCATGCGTGCCCTTAAAGCCTAGTTCACACTACACGCTTTTAAGCCCCCAATAAGCATTGGACATATGTCTTATCTATGAGAAGCCGCCTAGGCCAAAATTCAATACTTTGCTGCACATACATACTGTCATGCACATACGTACATACATACTGTCATTTGTAAGTATGCATGTATCCGCAAGTTGAGTATTTATGTATGCACAAGGTTAGTATGCATCTATGCGCGAGGTAAAGTATGTATATATACGCAAACTGTCATTGCAGCGGGTCTGGGGATTATGGGGACATGATGACATTCTTTTTATATTTTGGGTACAAAGTATATTACACTGGTCACAATAAAAAGGGGCAGAGCTCCACACACAACAAGAAACAAACGTACACAGTACATTACCTGAAACACATACAGCAAGAAAGGAAAAACCTCCCCATAACACCCACAAAAAGAAACGAACACCCACAATAAAAAGGGGAGAAACCCTACCCCCAAACCCATAAAACAAAAGACAACCCAAAACCCCTGTACACACACAAACTAACCCCCACACTCAAACCCATAAAACAAAAGACAACCCAAAACGTCTGTACACACATGAATTAACCCCCACACTCAAACCCATAAAACAAATGACAACCCAAAACCCCTGCACACACACAAACCAACCCCCAAACCAATAATCACAAAAAAAGAAAAAAACACACCCCTGTACACACATAACCAACCCCCACACCAATAAACATAAAAAAGTAAAACCCAAACTCCTGTACACACCCAAGACCCACAGTCAGTCTCCCATCCCTGAACCTACCCCAGGATGATCCTCAGACACCAGACCAAAGGATCAAAAGACCCCTACCCCAACGCCTTGTTAGTCCCAGAGAGAGACCCATAGGGACCCTTCCCATGTCGCGCCGCTCGGTTCCTCCGCAGGCTGGGTTTGGAGGAGGACTGCTGCCATACAGCAGCCAAGGCAAAAATGACCATGTCAAAGTCCTCTTCTGACTCAGCACCCTGAGCAGCCCTCGGCCCAAGACCAGGGTCCGAGGGGACGGACAGTTCCACAGTGGGGGCTCACCTTCCTCTGACTCAGCACCATGCAGCGCCGCCACAGCGCACATAGACACCAGGTCCAGGCTAGACCCTAGCACAGGCGAGGGGAGGAGCTCCAGAGCCCCCCTGGAACCAGAGGTCGCAGGAACCTCGCCCCCGAAGGCGAGACCCAGGCTGCCGAGCCACCTTCACCCACCTTACTCGACGTCTGTCTAAACACCACCCTTTTCCAGTACAACGCAGGATTCCACAGACAGAAGCATGGCTGTGCCATGGGTTCACCGGTATCCCCGATTGTGGTGAACATCTACATGGAAGAAGTGGAGAGCAAAGCCCTCAGTTCCTTCAGAGGAACAGCACCGAGCCACTGCTACAGGTATGTCGACAACACCTGGGTCAAAATTAAAAGCCAGGAAGTGCAAGCCTTCACAGAACACATCAACTCTGTGGACAGCAACATTTGGCCTTCTTGGACTGCGCTGTACACATTGAAGAGGACAGGAGCCTGCAAACTGGTGTTTACAGAAAACCCAAACACACAGACCAATACCTACTCTTCGATTCCCACCACCCACTGGAGCATAAGCTAGGGGTCATGAGAACACTGCACCACAGAGCGGAAAACATACCAACAAGTTCCCAAGCCAGAGAGAAGGAACAGAAACACCTGAAGGGGGCACTTACAGCCTGTGGATACCCTAAATGGACCTTTGTAAAAACAGCCACAAGATCCAGGAAGAACAAAACTACAGGGATGAGGAAAAGAATGTCAAACACAACAACATTGTGATTCCATGTCTGGAGTATCAGAGAAACTCAGGAGGATTTTCAACAAACACAACATCCCTGTGTTATTTAAACCCCAAAACACGCTAAGACAGATGCTGGTACACCCCAAAGGCCAAAGTACTAGTTTTAGATGTTTGCCAGATTATTATCTGGAGAAGTGCAGTGTTTCCTCAGTTCATAGAACAACCACCAGGCTCCCCACCTGGCACCCTTAAGATGCCAAAATCAAAATTAAAATATGAAGTCACTTGTCCAAGTCATTTTGTAACATAAGTATGACTTCAGAGACTGGCCTTAGGAACAGTTTTGGGACACCATCTTTGACAATTTTCACCTCAATCTGTCTAACCTTTCTATCGTACTAAGTGGTCTGGAGTTGACTAGAGCTGTGACCTCAGCCATGAAGGTTAGTAGTAAATACAGGCCAGCGTTGCGCGCACCCGCGCCCCCCACCGCGTGCGCGCTTAAATCGGGAGAGGCGGATGATGCGGATGGGGGGGGGGCACAAAACAGTCCCTTAAGAACCCTATGAAATTCATGATATTACAATTACATATATACAACTAAATTAATTAAAGTATAGTGTATTAAAATCCTTATGCACATCACAAACATTAAGAACCCTATGAAATTCATGATATTAGTCATCTGTATACAAATAAATTAAAGTATGGCGTATTATAATCCTAAGTAATTTTTAACAAAGCTCCCGTCGCGCTATGCCTCAACGGATGTCTGAGGGACGGCCTTTAAAGCTGATAGGCTAAGGTCCTCAAATTCCACTGGAAGCCACGAGAAACTTACTCACTCTGGTGTTTTGCTGGCAAAATCTTGATTATTAGCTAGTAAACAAAATACTTCAGATGTGATACGTAAAAAACAAATGTTTCAAATGCATGCATGGTTATTTTTCGTTCGCATTCCTCCTGAGTAGTGACGTCACTGACCGAAGGGGGACCCGCACAAGACGGGGTGAGCCCTGGATTCCCCCGTTTGAAAAGAGAGTAAACCAAATGTTACACAAACAGTTGTGGTGTCCGAACGATAATCCTGCGATGATGTGTTGAGAAGAAATCCGCTTGACACTGTTCTTGATTATAAAAGTTTATTATATCAAAGAATTCAGCATCAATTACAAGCTCTGCAGCAGCTTGGAGAGTGACCCAGCCCGATAACCACTCTGTCTCTCTGTACATTGAACACAGCTTATATAGGACATGTTTAGGTATCTGCTAAAGACCATATAAGGGCACAGTCCCTTCATACACACTAATCTCTACTCCCCCTACCACTGGGTCAGAGGTCAAATTCCATAGGAGGGTTCACTCTTTGCACACCCATCAATCATTACTTCCCCTTAAGGGTTCACTGAGCCTCTCTCCAGCTGCTAGAGTATTATTTTAAACTGTAATGGTCAAATGCACATATGTTATACACCACACAGTCTACGCACTTAACAACGATGGCGATGAGTTAAAAGAAATAGCCCATAACTTGTTGTAAACAACAATGAAATAGGCTAGTGTTATTTTTCGGTCGTTTTAAACTTTCGGTAACAAAAACGATTCAAATGTGTGAGTGATTATTTATCGTTCTTGTTTTAAACTGATTATGCATGAGGATACCAAAACATAAGACTCTCGAGGAGAAGTGACGTCAATCGATATGCATATTATTACGGGGTTGATCCGCTCCATAGCTTTGATGGGTGCAAGAATAGGATACGTCCCCCACATCATATAGACAGGTTTTCTAGCGATCCATCGTTAATGTGTTGTGTATGATTTCTGCAAAGTTTTTCATGGAGGGAGAGAGTAATGCGCCCATCAACCTGTTGAAAGCAGGTGCCTGTCGGCTTGCGCTGAAAGAGCAAATCTTGAATATAGAAAACCTAACATCCGTCTGATCAACATAAGATCAGACACGGGGTAGATCAGTTTTTATCTTTGATAGGGGTGTTGATTTTGTAATTAATATGATTCCTGGTTAAACGGTCCAAAACCTTTGAGGTGTTCTTTTGCAGAAACAGAATCTCCGCTTGTGTTTATTATCCTCAGTCATGGTTCTTCTTGTGCGCCGCATATTATCCTAAATTATGTTGGGTTTTTTTTGTTTGTTTTAATTTTATATAGCGAACTTCAGGGAGAATCAATCAAACAAGTGTCTGATTATTTAGAAAGGCTTTAGGCTTTAAGCCTATACTACTCAGAGGTACTATTTCCATATATTTACACAGTTGTAGGACTATTCACTTCAAACAGTTTCATCCTTCTGCCGTGTGAGTCGCCATTTCTCATTTCTCCTGTTTATGTGCGTACACATGGTTCAGAGTTCACCCTATCTACTATCCTAACAATAGGAGACAATTTTAAGTATCTTGAGAAATAAAAAGGCTTTCGAACTAAAAAATAAAACATTAGTCATAAGACTTCAAGTTGTATACACAATACACAGAGTTTTTCCTGATCTGAGGACTTTACCATACCATGGCTGTTAGGGAGACTGATGGTTTTGATTTTAGACTACAACATCCTTTTAGTCTAATTGTGTCAGTCCTTCAAACAGCGGTAAAACATATTTTGTGAAAACGTTGATTGAAAATGCCGATAAGCTCATTTCAAAATGTTGTTTTTTTTTTTTTTTTCGTGTTGGCAACCAATGTATGACCAGTTATTGAAAATTAGAAATGTGAATTTTGTTGAAGGCTTGCCATCTTCTTTATGTGACGATACATTGTTGCCTTTAGATAAAAACAATTTGTTGATTATTGATGATTTAATGAATGATGCTAGCAATAACATTGAGGTCCAAAATGTGTTTACAAAATATGTGTATCATAGAAATTTAAGTTGTTTATACCTAGTTCAGAATTTGTTTTTTCAAGGCAAAGTTAGCCGTACTATTAATTTGAATACCAATTATCTTGTTTTGTTTAAAAATCCCAGAGATAAATACCAAGTCATGCTAATGGCTAGACAAATGTTTCCTGGGAAGAGTCATTTTTTATGGATTGTTTTGACGATACCACGAGTGTTCCTTACGGTTACTTGATGATTGATTTTAAAGCTAAGACACCTGATGATTTCAGACTCAGAACTGACTTGCTTTCAGACCTGCCTTTTGTGTATGTGCCTAAGAGGAAATAAATAAACATGTCTGATCGCATTAAAAGAAACCTGTCTTTACCGCAAACTATGCACGGAGCATCTCCAGCTCAGAGAGTGAATATTATTAAATCTGCATTACCAGACCTTTTGGTAGCGTAGCGAAATAGCTTACAATGTTTTAAAAGATAAAATTCCTTTAAATAAGACACAGTATCAAAAATTAAAAAAGAAGGCAGGGATTAGACTCCTCGCCAATAAAAAGGTTTGCGCTTCAAAGAAAAAGAAGACGTTGCTTAAACAGCCTGGCGGTTTTCTTCTCCCCCTCCTGAGTATCGCTGTGCCTTTTATAACGAGTCTTATTGCTCCGAGACAAACTTAGATGACTATGGATTATGCACAAAAAATGTTTCTGGTACCTAAACAACAGCTCGATCTTTTAAGAAGACCTCCGGCAGATGAGTCTATTCAAGAAACTGTTGAAAATGACCTGGATCGTACTATAAAAGACATTCTGGATCAAAAGACTGAAGATCTTCATGAAAAAGCAAAAAAATATTCCAATCCAGATTTCTCACCATGGTAAAACAAGGAGAAAAAGACCAGAACACACTAACTTTGTCAATGCCGGTCGCTGAGGATTTTCACTCTTCAGAGCAGAAGAATCAAGAAGGAAGAGATTTTGTTTTTGAAGAAGTTTTAAATAACAGCAGGAATAAAGCTTTTGGATAAAATGTCCTCCTCAAAAAACATATCTGAATGGACTGAACGTGGGGAGTTTGTGTTTAACGGTAATGTTATTAAAGGGTCTCATGTGTATGATTTGATAAGAGGAGTAACTGCTTCTCACAACGTGTCTGACTGCCAGAGACCTACAGGTTGGGATGAATATCTGCAATCGTTGGCTATATTGAATATACCTTTATCAGTTGTACTAAATCAACAGGTCAAAAGAAATATTTATGAGATTAAGAGAAAGACTTTTGGAGAGTCTTCTCCTCTTATTACTGGACTACCATCTACACCTCTTGTTACCAGAGGGCATCGATTAGCAATCAATGAAACAAGTCCATTTGTATCTCCTAAAATGCGATTGAGTGATTGGATAACCTTTTAGTTGTATATCGTTATTGGTTTTAAATAAATACTGTAGATAGAGACATAACTTTATTATTTCAAAGTGTTTTTGTATTTATATCACCATAATAACAAAAAACATTGTTGTACACGTTTCAATCTATAAATCATTTTGATAAGGAATGGCACACAACTTCTAATATTATAATACACATTTAAAAGAATCTGATACACTGGTTACATTCTGCATAATTATTTTGACCACATACAACCGAGTATTTTTTTCACAAATTTGCACACCATAAAATCATTGCATGACCGTTTATTACTATATTTAGTCATTACATTGTCATAAGATAATCCTCTATCCATATGGTAAAGAAAAAAACACACAAAGCTGACCGCACACTACAGAATCCACATCTTGCACTTGTATAACAGAATGTTGCGTGGACTTACAAGTACTGTTGAGAAAGACAGAAAAGGATTCAGGAAAAAGTGAGTATACTGGAGAGTTCCCAAAACTGTCAAAGAATGACCCCATACCCTGCTTGTCAATATAGATAGTGACCCAGTGGGTCTGTGTTTACCAACATGGCGGGTCTCTTTTTAATAACTGATTTAGGAAGCTGGTCACTAGCAAATACTCCAAGAAAGACGCCTTGCTTCACTACCTTATCAAGTACTTTTGACAGTTCTATCGTATTCATACTATCATTTGTTAAAGTTAGAAAAAGTCAATGAGAACCTGTCTTCTTGATGATATCTCAATTATAGAATCATATGTGGCGTAAATAACCGCAATTATCGTGCGTTGAAGCGGATTTTTAAAACGAGCCTCTAATCTAACACTACCGTTTTTAATGAGCGACATATGGTCTCCGCATCCTTCATCAGGGCTCGGGTTAAAACAGAACAGACTATATCCATTACAAAATTCTTCGCGGGTTATGGCCATAGCGTTGATTTTAAGATACTTTCTAGTTGCCGAGTACAATTGATGATACTCCCTGATGGCATTCCTTCTGGTAAAGTTGGGTTGAAAGGGTTTTGAAGGATATTGTTGGCCGTCAACGTATAAACATAAAAACTCTTTATCATAATGGTTAAATGTAAATGGATTACACGCATAACTACCTGTAAATACCTCATGATCTACAAATCCTACTACAATAAATTTAGGTATTTGTCCCCGAATACATTTTCTTGATTACAAACACGAGTGCCCATTGGGAGGCACATAATGTTAACCCGAAAGTCATCTACAGTGTATTTTTAGCTCTTATGAATTAACTTGTCTTGAAAAAACAAGTCAGAATGTAATAATAATAATAATCCTTATTTGTAGAGCACTTTTCAAAAACAAGTTACAAAGTGCTTTAACAAGTGTAAAGACAATAATACCCAAGAGACAATAATACAAAAAACAATACAAGATAAAAGCATGAAAACATTGAAAAGACAAAAATACAGATAAATATAAAATTAGTAAAATACAATAAAATAAAAGGGATAAAATAAAGTCAAATAAGATCGGGAAAGGCTCTCCTATAAAAGTATGTTTTAAGAAGGGACTTAAAAGAGTTCACTGACTCAGCTGACCTGGTTTCCTCGGGCAGGCTGTTCCAGAGCCTCGGGGCCC